>NC_064040.1:16291993-16891993 GCF_932526225.1 Nematostella vectensis | reverse complement strand
CTTCGTCTCCTCCTCCTTCCTTCGGGGGACCTCGTTCAGCATCTGCCAGCCTTCCCAATCCATGCTCAACCCTATTAAACACGAAGGCGGGCTATGTTCAACACAATGGTGGTCCTACACGCTGAGTTTACCGGAGGTGAACTGACGCTCTTCTTCGGGCAGCCGATAAGGCGCCCACGCTTTGTGGCGCTCCGGCAGTGCTCGCTGTTTAACAGCTGGTATAATCTCGAGCGGGAGCAGCAGATAACGACTATGCCTCCCTCCCGCCCATCGCTACTCTGCCAGCCGGGCACCACACGGCCGAGTCCATCGTGGAAACGATCAACCACGCTAAAAGCCAGATTCTGACCGCGAAGCAGGACCCCCTCACCGGGAAGATCGTGCTCGTGTCCACAGGCGTTGTGTTCCTGAACGCCGAGCTTTGCGCACTATTTGGCCTAGAGGCTAAAGACGATCAGATGGGGGAGCGGGGCCTCGCAATGCCCGTGGGCTCCCCCCCACTTGAGGTGACTTTGCCGAAAATAGAGGCCATCTACGTCTTCTGCGACATCGTAGACCGCTCGCAGTGCCTCGCCTTAGACGAGCCTTCAAATGTTCTCGCTTGCCTAGAAACCCGCGGGAGGCCGCACGAGAAAGTCGTCTATGGGCCCGACATCCCCATTTGCGTCGCAGCGTCTTCCTCTGAGTTTGTCTCGAGTATCCGAATATGGGTCAGGGATGACCGTGGTAGACGGGTGGACTTTAAGGGCAAGCCTGTCCGCCTCGTATTAGAGCTAACCTAGGTCCGACATAGCAGGCATGGCGAACAGCGACGTCAGCAGCGGTGGCATATCCATATATCCCCCGCTTCCCAGTGCCCACCCCCCGCAAACGCCTACCGCTCCGGCAAGCACCGGCGGCGACGCGCAAAGTTTCCGACTCCAGGTAATACGTGACACTCAGGCGGTTCTAGACAATGAGATAACGCATTATCGACAGGTGCGGAAGAAGTATAAGCGCGCCTACGCCGTTACCCATGCTGTGTCTGTGGCATCCGGCATCGCTGCAGGGGTACTTTCCAGCGCCGGGCTGGGAGTCTCTTTGAGTGGAATAGGGGTTCTGATCGGCGCTCCGCTGGCAGGGGTCGCTGGGCTGGTCGGTGTCGTGGGCGCGGGCGCGGGGGTGGTCTCTAGGGGTCTTACGAGCAAGGTGGCTAAACACGAAGACACGATGGTTCTAGCGGAGAGTAAGAAAAACTCGATCAGCGAGCTGGTCTCTAAGGCTCTGCAAGACGGGCGTATCTCAGACGAAGAGTTTCGGCTAATACTTCAGGAACAAGAGAGATACAACACGCTCAAGGCCGCCATCAGAGCTTGACACGGCCTCGCACCGCATTATAAAAAAAGCGGGAGGGGGCCCTCCCTGGTGGCACGCGAAAGGATGAAAAAGAGACTGCAAAAAATTCGCGAGGAGTTCGGGAGCGGGGTGTTCGAGTAGAACTCAGGTTTAAACGCCACGCAGGCGGCTTCGAACTCACAGCCGAAAAACGATTATTCCGCGCTCCGTAGGTTGGCGGCCTCCCTCGTTTTCGCGGCCCCACCACTATTTGCCCCAAAAAGTCGTGTACGCGCAGGTCCTTGGGCTTGCGCGCGCCCGGCCTACACCCTAATTATTCATGGACGCGAAACACCGCAGCCCTGATTGGTTATTCATGCACGCGAAACACCTGCCCCTAATTGATTATTCGTGTTCGCGAAATCTATTTTGCCTACATTAACTTTTGCCGATTGTTTACGTGCGTGAAATCGATTTAGCTTTTGCCGATTGTTTATGTACGCGAAACATTATCTGAAATCGATTTGGCCAAAACCATCTATGTACGTGAAATCGATTTGGCCCACATTAGCTTTTGCCGATTGTTCATGTACGTGAAACATTATACGCTCGATATATAGAGACGGAGCTGGGGGGCTCGGAGAGACGATTCGCGCCCCCCAGGCCTAAGACGGGAGACGGCGCTGGGAGGCCCGGAGGGGCGATCCACGCCTCCCACCGGTTCCTCTGAAACCCCCCAGTCCCCCCCGTCGACAAGGTCAAGAAGCCACTATGTGACCAGCTAGAACAATTGTCTGACAAAGTCATGAACAGCTAAAGCTGAAGCGATACAGTTGCGATTGGTGGAAGACTGGAAGTAAGCACACTACTGAAGTCCTGTCGACCGACATGAGTAAAGCCTTTGAAACTGTGTCTCCAGCTTTGCTACTTCTGAAACTGGAAGCGTACGGAATGACCAAGAACTCCTTCCACCTACTGAGATCCTACTTCTTTAACAGGAAGAACAGAACTAGGATAGGCAACGTAACAAGCCCTTCCCGGTTATTATGATGTTTTTCTCCCGATGGTCTTCAAAAGCTCTTCACCAATGTGATTACACGTAATGGGTACTGGCACATAATAAATCCATCAAGTTGACCACGTTTCACACGCCCTTTAGCAGATTTGCCTAGAAGCGACTACAATTTGGAATCTCTGTATCAGGCGATATGTCCCAAAAGAAAGTAACAAAGCAACTCAAGCCTTAAATAAGCTGGACGGTATACATGATGATATGGTTATTTATGGAGGCCTGGGGCCGCTCTGACGCAGAGGCCAGCCGGTCGCCTTCGCAAGCCATGCAGAGATTTATTTAGTTGACACTCTAAGCCGGGTATTTCTGCGGTCTTTAAAGAATGCATCCGGGGAGTTCGAGAAGATCAATGTGGCTAAGTTACTCACTGTAGATCGTCTAGCTGAGGTCAAGAAACACAAGAGATGACGAGATTCTACAGCAGCTGAGGCAAGTGATTCAGATCGGCTGGTCTAAGGAGCAGTCCAACGAAAAGAAAGCTGAAGCCTCTGTCAAGCAAGCTAAGAATGAGCTCTTTCCGAAAGCATGTCTCTACCAAGGATCCGAGAAAACACAAAACTGCCGGCAGTAGTTCTGAACGTCTATTAAATCTCGAAAGGGGGTCTATTCCGGCATTGCAACCGAAAAAAAAATCTAACCGAAAAATCAACGCGATATAAGAAAACTATTTTCTGTCCATTGACATATATGTAGATGTCTTTTACATTCTCTTGTTTCAGTTCCGTCCAGCAAGGCGACGTCATTTATGGAAACCCCGCCATTACCTCGTTTAGGTAGCCTCCGCTTTCGATCGACCTATATTGTGTAGGGAAGGTTTAAAAATTGTTTTGCATTACTGACTTTCCATGTTTTGTTTTTTCAGTCCTGGGAGTCATCTGAAAAAGAAAACAAACGCCCAATCAATGCGACAAAATCCGAGTCAAGAAAACGAGGGAATGAGCATGACTTGTCGTCGGGTGTTGGCTCAATTGCTGGACCATCCAATAGCAAGGCACCCAGAAACACACTATGGAATCACACTGGGGAAGGACGTCAGGAGGAGGGCATCATAAAGAGAGAGCAAATTGTTCACTTAAGAGAAACAATAACGGAGGAGGACTTTTTGAGGTACAAAGAACTCTCAGGTGGTACATCGGAGATGGATGTAGAGGAAAATGAAGGCGAACGTCTTACTGAATGGGATGATTATACATCTGTAATGTTTGACACAGAGACCACCGGTCTCGATACAAGTAATGACGATATAATACAATTAGCATGCGCTAGCGAGAATGGTGATCCTCTACATTCCCGGTACATGTTTCCAAGGGGAAGTATTGATTTAGGCGCTACCAGAGTTCATGGTATAAGCAAGGCATTTATAGACGGGTCTAGAGTTCTGGTAAAAGATGGTAGGCCTCTCGCGGACGTCGCTTCACAGAAGGATGGTCTGCGTGAATTTATTGCATTCCTGAAAATGCACCAAAGCCAAAGTCCGAAAAGGCTACGCCTAGTTGCACATTATGGCGACAGGTTTGATTTCCGATTGTTGATAAACTGTCTGAAGAGACACAATCTCATGAACGAATTCATTAGCACTGGTTTAGTGCTTCTGGACTCAGTTAAAGTTATAAGGGCGTCAAAGAAACAAGAAAAAAGCCCGCTTGATTCCTCTTTCAAAAAGGAATCGCTACCTGCCCTTCACGGTCATTTGTTTGGTGTCCCAAACGACAGGCCGCACGATGCCCAAGCAGATGCCTGCGCTTTGGCCAAAGTCTTGATGAAAATCCCAAAAGACATGTCCACTTCCGTCACCATAAATAACTTTATGAAACAGATGAAACATTCACAGGAAGTGAAAAACCGGGAGTTTACTTTGTGGGGTCTGCCCGTTTCCTCATCCATGAAAGAGAAGATAGCCAAAAGTGGGATGGACTTCAATAAAATGAGAAGTGTTTATAAAGAGGGTGGCGAAAGGGGGCTGTTAACAGTGCTGGCGCTTCCGCCTCAATACAGCCAGCTTAATGTGAAGGGCAGTAAGCCCCGTGTAACGAAAACAATTAGGATTATTAACAAAATTGTAAGTTTTTTTCATATGGCAGCCATGTCAGATAAAAACAGTGCGACTTAGGACAAATTTCATGCGCATACCAGCGAGAATCCCCTAAGGCGTAGAATAAAATTCTTCATGATCTCGCTGGTATTGTGAACCGTTGTTGCACTGTATCATTGTCAATGTATGACTACCGGGTGCGCTGGAATTCGAATCTGAATAAAAAATATTACGAGAAAAGAGAATAACATAGAGCAGACCACAGGATGATTCAAACTAAAACGGTATATAAAATGCAACGATAGAATTCCCATTGTGCTGCAATATTTGAGAAGCTTTTTTCCCTTGTAAACGAGCTAAAGTTACTAAATGCCGGTATTAGTCTAAAATACATTTTGAGCCACGGAATATAAAAGCAAATTTAACAGTCAGAAAGCCACTCAATAGAATCTGACGATTGCTAGACTTACTGGCATGAAACTAGGGGCGCCGGTTGCGCCGGGAACCGTGTATATTAATGAATGATACTAGTTTTAGTACCGTATATATTATTGAATGATACTAGTTTTAGTACCGTACATATTATTAAAAGATACTAGTTTTAGTACCGAAAGGAAATAATTAGCTGACTACTGACAGAAATACTATTAATCTACGCTTTTGTTAAATAAAACTCTGTATTGCTAAGTTTACTCCGGATTTCTGTCCATTTAAGACTAAGACTTGAAACCCATGCTTTTAGAAAAATTATTTCTTCCAGATCTCGCTTCCCTTGACTTTTGCAACTGCGACGCGACGAATTATAGATCATAAAAGGCTACCTTATATTTGGTTGTAATATATATGTATAAATTAAGTTGTATTAATGGCTTACAAAATGTACGTCAGTTTTTATGGCATTATCACATTTTTGTCGTATAATAATATACGACAAAAGTATATGGTATATAGGTCACTGGGGGCATTTTGCTTCACAATTGTAGTTCTCCTCTTGGAGAAAGTCATTTTTTATGTTAGCATTATTGCGGATAGATGATCCTTCCCCTCGTGTGATGGGCATACTCTGCACATGCTCAGACTGAACAATATAGTTTGGTACGTCAGCTGTTATTGTCGTAGACTCTGTTATTGGCATCTGTCCATTAAGAATGTGCTGTCCTACACTCCGCATCATCTGTTCAACATCGTGATGCTCAAGCACATGCTCCACAACGGATAATTCGTCACCTGGTCCGGCCTGACTGGTTAGGAAACCGGTTTGACTGGTAGGGATGACAGCTGTTCCATCTAGCATAGATTGGAGCAGTGCTTGCTGTGCAGCAACGGTTTCTGCTAGCGTTACAACGACAGCGTTAGATTGCGACATGGGCTGCTGTGTAACGATGAGCTCCTCCGCCGCGCTTTGCACCACAGCGTGTAGGTTTTGAACAGGCGTCGTCTCTATGGAAACCTCCTTGGCAACAATGGGTTGGTTAAGAACAAGGTGGTGTTCGGCCGTGGTAGTTTGTGTTGTCATGTCATCTGAATACATCAACTCCTGGTTCGGGTCTTCTCCTGAAATTACAACGCAAATCGCACAAGGCTCGACGAACACATGCACGAGAAATAAATGGTTATAGCCTAAATAAGATGCTCTGGAAGCGTTTCCAGTGAATTCATGGAGATCTTCCAGATCAAACCCCTTCTCCCTCCCATGCAGCAAGCATTATTTCAGAAGACATGTTAAGCTCAAACACAGACGCGAGTGTATGACCTATTTGAACACAGCGTTTGCTTGCACGTAGAGACATTATCCGAGGTGACCGCGTAGTAGCAAAGGCTGGCGTGAAAGCCTCGGGTCCAAGTGAGCACTCTTACCTTCGTCCAATTGCTCCTGCTCCTCCTCGTCCTCCTCCTTCCCCTGCTTGGGCGGCTGCTGTTGCCACAAGGAGTGTCTGCGCTGGTGCGCGTTACGGCTACCGCTTTGACTGAAGGTTTTCCCGCAGATGGAGCATGAGTATGGCTTCTCACCAGTATGGGTCAGTTTGTGCTTGCGCAGGCTCGAGTGTTCAGTAAACGATCGCCGGCAGTTTACGAACGGACATCTGTAGGGACGCTCCCCTGGCAAGTGAAAACACGCAGCTATAAACCTTTTGTGCAATCAGCGTAATTGTATCATGGTATGCGAAACGGTGTGGTAAATTATTTTGAAGTCCATACATATCTATATCCAGCCACTCCTCCCCAGTATACAAGGATAATGGGGGTTTAGCCTTGTTATTCACATGTCATCCTAGACAGTATGGGTTAGCTATTGGGGAAACCTGTGTATGCCTATGAGACACTAGATTGTGGGGGTTACCTGTGTGTATGCATATGGGACCCTTGATTGTGGGGGTTACCTGTGTGTATGCATATGGGACCCTTGATTGTGGGGGTTACCTGTGTGTATGCATATGTGACTCAAGACTACCTGTGTGTATACGCATGTGGTTCTTGAGGTTCCCAGCAGTTGTAAAGGACTTCATGCAATCATTGACTTGACAGGTATATGGGCGTTCACCTGCAATGAACCTTTCAAAAAATCTTAAAAACAGGCGTTAAAAGAAACATTTATGGTAATTTTATTACAATTGAAACATTATCGCATCTATTAAACAAGTTTCAGAAATCAATTTAAATGATTTTAACCTGTATGTGTTCGTGCATGGACGTTGAGGCGCTGTAGAACATAGAAGCTCTTTCCACATCCCTCATATGAGCACTTATACGGCCGGTCACCAAGGTGAGTCTTCATGTGGTATTTGAGGTGTGCTGGCCATGCAAACACCTGAAATAACAGTAAGATTATCAATCATAGGAAACTAAAAAACCCAAGAAATAAAATAAAAGTGGTAATAAGTTATTGTGCCCCAACCCTTTTTAATGGCTTACTAAGCCTTATAGTTATGTAGATTTGTGCAAAGTAGGCACCCATGCAATTCAACAAGGCATGATGGGTAACTGATTTGCAGTCGAGCATTTGTAACATACCCTATCACAGCCTGGATGCTGACACTTGAATGGCTTCTCTCCACTGTGAGTTCCTTGGTGATACTTGAGGTGTCCAGAGGAGGTAAATGTACGACCACATCCCTCAAATGAACACATAAAGGGTTTCTCTCCTGTATGGGTACGTGTGTGGTACTTTAAATGTGCTGAGGTAGCAAACGTCTTCCCACAGCCACCTCCATAATCACATTCATAATGCCTTGGTGAGCTTCTGTTAAGTGGAAAAAAAACAGTGCAACATATATTTCAATAATTACTTGTTTTAACTAGCAACTGAACAATAATACAAACAGCCTGGGCATTTTTGTGTGCAAAAGTACAGGACTGAAAGACTAAAGAAGGCATAAAAACACTTATAGTGTAATCACAGCAGTTATCAAGTATCTTAAGTGTAATATTTAAATACTAGCAGTCTTACTTTGCAGGGTCACTCTCCACTGCAGATAGACCACTAGACACAGCATGTATGTAGAATATGCCCTCTGAGACGTGAGCAAAGGAGTTAGTCAATTTACAACAAACAATGGACTTGATATTTGCTAAAGAAAAGCATCTTTGGACAAGATAAAATACACTTCATATCCATCTGACTCATCAATGTAGACTGCTACAGACAAATTACAGGTTGTTAGCACTGTCCACTGAAGTTGCTAACCATGGACTGCCACAAGCAGCTTTTTCATCCCCCAATAACCTCTGATAAAGTGTAATAAGAGATAAAAAGACCTCCTCCATGAGTAAAGGGTTCCGAGTGTTAAGATTCTGAATGTTTCTTACATCTGTAAAAAAAACCCTGGATTATCTGTAGACTGGGATAGCTTGTATTATTTGCTGGATTATCTGTAGACTGGGATAGCTTGTATTATTTGCTGGATTATCTGTATACTGGGATAGCTTGTATTATTTGCTGGATTATCCGTATACTGGGATAGCTTGTATTATTTGCTGGATTATCTGTATACTGGGGTAGCTTGTATTATTTGCTGGATTATCTGTATACTGGGATAGCTTGTATTATTTGCTGGATTATCTGTATACTGGGATAGCTTGTATTATTTGCTGGATTATCTGTATACTGGGATAGCTTGTATTATTTGCTGGATTATCTGTATACTGGGATAGCTTGTATTATTTGCTGGATTATCTGTATACTGGGATAGCTTGTATTATTTGCTGGATTATCTGTATACTGGGATAGCTTGTATTATTTGCTGGATTATCTGTATACTGGGATAGCTTGTATTATTTGCTGGATTATCTGTATACTGGGATAGCTTGTATTATTTGCTGGATTATCTGTATACTGGGATAGCTTGTATTATTTGCTGGATTATCTGTATACTGGGATAGCTTGTATTATTTGCTGGATTATCTGTATACTGGGATAGCTTGTATTATCTGTATACTGGGATAGCTTGTATTATCTGTATACTGGGATAGCTTGTATTATTTGCTGCTGCACAATGCGCTCTTAGTACCATTGGCTGGGAAAAGGTCACCTTGATGACTTTTTTCTTGGTCTGTCCCGTCTGTCCAGGTACCATCTGTGTTTTGTGTGTCTGTCGCCACCAGCAGGACTCCATCAGCAGCAGCACTGAGAGCTAAACTATCACTCTCCTCTCCACTCTCTGGATGATCACAATTTGATTAATAATGATAAGATAATTTGCATGGGTGGATCCAGAAGTTTAAATAAGGGGGGGCGAAGCAAAAGTTTCAACAAAGGGGGGCCAGACTTATTGTTCTTCCATATATTCCCTTATATTTCTAGTTATTTTTTAGCCAAATGTCTGAAAATAGGGGGGGGGCTCTAGACCACACCCACATTTTACACCTAAATAATATAGAGATTTGTTCTTGCACTGTGTGCCGCTCATGGAGTCTTATCCAGATATTTGTTATGAATAAGGCAAAATAGGAATGACTGAAGAGGGTACATGATTATCACTGAGGCAGTTTGCTGTACAGAGATCTTTTATAAACCAAAGTCCTTCTCCATACCCAATTAAAAAAATGGTGTTGAAAAAAATATTGAAAAACATAATTAAATCACTTACCCTTTTTACACTCAAGCCCAGACTTTTGATTACTCAAGGCAGGTAGACAAGTGGCCCCTTCAAGAAGATGGGGATTCTCCTCAAGAGCCTTTTTCAGTTGGGGGTTCTGACAAAGATCTCCATTGAGGACCATAATTGTTCCTCCACCATGACCTTGTAAGACTGTCAGTCCGTCGTCAGAACAGGCAGGGCCCACAGGGCTACCATCTGCCATTTTGGTAGCAGGGCACTGCAGAGACAGGTGAAAACATCTGCATGAGACTTTGCAGTGTCTTCCTTGTAGCCTTTCCCCAGGCAGCCCAAGGACTAATGGAAGTGGGAGATTTGACTGTCTATGCACTCCAGTTCCCCCAAGATCAAGTACAGTTAACTTTCTTGTGACAGACAATTTGCTAAGTAGACAACCCTATTTTTTTTATCATCCCAAATCATTCAATTCTTGAAGGTGTTGACTTACAAGAAGATTGATTTAAAAAAATAGTCAACTTAGAAAAAACATTCCCCTCCTACTCCCTCAATAAAATATTTGCCTGACAAGAACTCCAGGATCTTCCCTTGTCAATGACTATATGCCATGCTCGGAGACCCTAGCAGCCTTTGTGACCTACCACATGACAGTAGGGGGCTTATAGCAGGACTTTGTGAGCATAGTCTATGTATAAGTGAAGAGAAGGTCAATTTTGCTTGCTAGCCTTAGGCAAGGGGGTAGCTGATAAAGTTGATGATGTACATATCCAAAAAGTGAGTGAAAATACTTAAAGGAAATGGGGGGTTGCAAATAGCCAATTCAAGGAATCTTAAAATGGCTTTGTTCCTGGTTTGAATATCCAAATATCAACATCACATGAGGAGCTTTGAGAGGGAAAAAAATAATTCGCGGGGGATGACTAAACGTGTTAGTTATTGTCAATCATTATCGACTTTGGGAGCACCGTCAACACAAGCCTGGCTAAATGCCACGGGCCCACCACTTGAGCCAAATAGACTCATACATCGCCCCCGAAGTTGTAAATAGAAAGGGCAAGCCTTCACCAAGTAGTGATATTTTTCCTTTTGTAAAATGGCTATCTTTGTTGCGGCACGTTGTAATCTATCCGTGATTCCGGCGGTACAGCTAGCGACAAAGCAGTCGAGTGAGATGCGCCCTAAATTAGAAAGCCTGAAATATCTGTTTTCCGGATTATAGAGTCGGCTAACAAAACGGCAATAAATAAGTTTTGATTAATAGATACGACATGCCTATTTACAGAAACGTTTGCTTTACTCAGTTGATATCAATTGCATTCTTTTAGTGTTTCGTTCATAAATAACGTTTTGTAAATACTGTTTTAAAGTTATAGAGTATTAAAATGATTTATTCCTATTGTTGCTGTTATTATCAGTTTAACATTTACTTGCCTTGAGTGTAGTTATTTATGCTTCGCTACTGAAAACTGTTTGACTAGATATTGATAGAAATATAAACAAGGACCCATTAGCGGTAACATTACACCCTGGGAGATGTCAAGCGCATAAAGTCAGGCCGCTCAAAGGTGTTGCGGATTAAAACACCATCTCAAGTGTAAGGGTGATTTGAACTCACCCTTACGTCACTTTTTTTCCCTATCAAAGATCCTCATGACTATTCAAGATCAATGAAAATGGGATGGAGAAATTGCTGGTTCTTTATAGGTCATTCACCAGGGAGGGGGGGGTCCCACTTTTTTTCAAGAGTGAAGAGTACCAATGTTTAGAGGAATTTGGGTTACAAAACCTAGTTTGTTAAAAATTGTAGAATACATCAGCATCCATGGAGTGGACTTTATGAGCTTGACAAGTTCCTGTTCACAAGTAATAGTAAGGGTAGCTATTTTTTTAATCTTTCCTCAATTCATGATAAATCAAAAGGCTGTTCACAAATCACATGTTCTCAAAATTCCTTACCGGCGCAATTCACAACTGAAACTTTAACCTGCTTGTGTAGGGCCATAACAGGCTTGTGGTGCCCTTAGAATATGATTTAATGAAATATTAAGCAAGTAGGGGTGTAGCTAGCCCCCCCTCACCCAGTTTTCTTAATGTCTCTGTATTGTGTACCCCAAATATTTCAAGACATGTTGTGGCCCTACTAGGTGGCTGAAAATGTCTGCTTATGGTGGGTTGATAATGTAATAAAATATTTATTTCTACCTATGACTATGCACAGTACAAATGGGTTGATAATGTAATAAAATATGTATTTCTACCTATGACTATGCACAGTACAAAGCACAGGATTGTACTTTTTGTCAGTCTGAACTGAGATTTTTACCTGATTGTATGGCTAGAAACAGACTCATGTAAAAAGTATCCAATCTATAAACATTTGAAATCAGGATCTTATGTGACCCAACCCTTCTCCAAGAAAAGAAAATGAGCTGTTCCTCCTCTCTTTCATAAGAAAAGCTAAAAAGATATCCTGTTTACAAAAATCTTCAGTTATTGCCAAGTCACTGGAAGAGAATGAGTAACCATTATTTCATCTTAGAATCAAAGAAATGCATTCTTTGATAGTGCCCCTACACTGCTAAATCAGGATTTCCTTATCCTGATTGTAGAAGCATTTTCCTATGTGTAGCCGCTGACTTGTGGAACAAATCCTCTCAAAGCATTTATTTACACTCCCTCTCGCTCTCTCTCCTTCCTCTCCCTACTGTAGCTGAGTTCTTGAATGCAAGATCCCCCCCCCCCCTAGAAAGCTCAAGTATCTGTGAGTTATCAAGTTGTATCTCACGTAAAGGATATGATAATTCAACCAGAGATGCAATTCCTTTGGACAGGGCAAAACAAAGTAGCTGAATTATACAAGAATACTCTACTGATATTTATAATCAACTAGATGGCAAGAAATAAGTTAAGCGAGCAGCCTCATCTCTTTCTCCTCTCCACTGTCTCGATTCTCATAATCTGCACGATTTTGTCTCTGTTGAATATCATTAGGTCCTTCTGTTATACACGTTCTATCCGCGATTTCGTATAGCGTGGTAGTAGTTCAGAATGTATAAAACTGTGATGAGTATTAAGCTTATTATTACGCACAAACCAGCCAACACCAACAGATGAGCAAAGAGTGTGTACAATCGAGGCCATGCGTTCGACAATGAAATACTATTTACCGCGCAAATATTGCATGAAACATGAAAATAATGCACAACTTCAACGGTTGGAACACTCAATCGCAATCACCTGATCGTATTTCCCGCTTTCTCTACATGACTGCCGGTAATATTATGGGCTTGCTTCGGTGAAACTATGGTTTATCCGCCATCCCTGCGTTTCTTTTCATTTCTTCTTGTCTACTGGGGCGGCCGATCCTAAGCATCAGGGGCAAGGCACATATCGAGGAGAATATGGGAGGGGAGGGAAGAGGGATAAGTAGGGATAAGGGGAATAATTCGCGGTCATACTGAAAGCTCGGTTATCAGCTGCGCAATTTTGGCGTCGGCGCAAAAGGGAGGGGGAAAAAGCTTGCTTCCGGGGTTGGGATAATTGTTGTTGGTTCGTTACGGAACATAAACTATTTTAATAGTTCTCTGATAAAATCTGAACACCCAAAAAAAGATTTTTTTATGCCTTTGCAGTATTGCCACTGGATGTTTATTGTCGGATCTGGCTATACATACTAGACTGATCTAGCTTATGCTTTTACTTTTGTCTAAAAATAGCACGTCTATTGAGAACCGAAAGTGGACCTTCGGCCGTTGTGGGAATTTGCGTTCGCACGGCAGCTGTACAAGTGTGGGGACCCGATGCACTTTCCTCAGTATGGTTGTACCGTTTCAGATTCGAACAAAACTCCTTCCAATTTATAAAGCATAAGTAGGTACATTTCTTCGGCTCATTTCTTCTTAAACTCACCCCAATATAAAGAAAAGGCATCCCCAGCCAGCCACGCGGGGCACGATGGGAACGCTGCCCCCCCCCCCCCCCCAAGTTACTCACAAACATTGCAATGCCTTCGAAAATATGTATACATTTAAAGCATTGCGAAAAGCCCTTTTCGATATTATATTTGCTTATATGTGCTTTATTTTTCAACTCTGAAATTCTATCTTCTCTTTTCAGCTTCAAAAATCTACCAAAAATTTGGAAAGGGATCTCCTTTTTACTCTTTTTTCCGCGCCTCGGAGATGATGCAGGGAAAACCCCAAGCACCGTCACGGTCACGTGGCTTACTCGTCAATGGAATTTTCCGTCGAGTGCAACGGTTAGACTGTTTTGGCGGGTCAAATTTTAAAGGCGACGCATAACGGAGAGAATAATTTAAAAAAAATGAATTCAGGAATTTTGAGAACATGTGATTAGCATGTATAAGACTCCATTTGTAACGTGAAGAGCATTTTCAGCCTATTTCTTTCGAGGTCTAATGGATTGTGTTTCGATGTGTTGTGTGCTTCTGTTTGTGACTGTGCGTAAACCTGTTCCATCCGGGACCTTTAGCCTAGTTACTGGTTTAAACCGGGAAAAGCGGTGAGAACTGGCTGCGGTGTTGCTCGCAACTGCACCTGAATGACAGAGTAAAACGCTACATGTGAATACTTCCTGCAATTTGTCCCTATAAACCTTCACTTTTACCGTCGAACGAATCCAGCAACTCTTCCAAATGCCTACAGCTATGGCAACGATCGAACAGGCCTCTCAGCTTTTAGATTTCTCCCAGAAGCTTGACATAAACCTTCTAGATTCGGTTGTCTCGTGCTTTTATATGTCCCAGGGACCACAGGTTGTGCGCTCATTTCAACAAGATACAGCTTTATTTTGCACTTTCGGGTGTGGAGGTTTGATTGATTGTTAGTAACTGGATTATTTGTATTCATTATACCAGCAAAAAGTCGCAGACCAGATTTTAACGCAGCTTAAACACCACCCAGACGCATGGACAAGAGTCGATACAATCCTCGAATTCTCAAGCAACCAACAAACCAAGGTAGCTAGAAAGAATTTGTCGTTCATATACATAGAATAGATTTATTTATACATCTCTCTTTAGCCTTGATGATTAACCTTTTGTATTTCCCGCCTTTAGTACTACGCACTACAGATTTTAGAAATGGTAATAAAGACACGTTGGAAAATTCTTCCAGGCGAGCAACGAGAAGGTTTGAAAAATACTCCATTTTTATAGAACCTTAAATATTCCTGAACTTGTGAAATTTTGGCTGTACTCTCGCCATTACAAAGCTAACATATATAGTATCTTTCTTTAGGAATCAAGAAATATATAGTCGGTTTAATTATAAAGATTTCATCAGAAGCTACAGAAATGGAAGTGAGTTTCACAATTTTGCGCTTTTTGCATAGCTTGAACAAAGTATCATATTCCTATTTTGCCTCTAATCAACTCACACTGCTTTGATCTCATTTTCAGAAAGAGAAAACCTATCTTTCCAAGCTGAATATGATCTTAGTAGAGGTATCAAAGCTGTATGCATGCATTTGACATGCAATCTATTGTTCAGTTTATTTCCTGGTTTATCATTGCTTGCCACATCGATCCCATAACACTACTATTATATGTGATTACTGACATAAAAACGCTTTTCTTTATTTTCTTTTATGTATTATGTGTGTAGACAACTTCATCGGAAAGGAAACATGTTTTATTTCTTAGAGCTTTGCAAAATAAAACAATATTATTAAAATTTCTTATCATTTGCCCAATTTTCATGAATATCTAGTTACGTTCTTATTGTATTCCTTTCTATCCAAACTAATTGTCAAATTGCAATGTTTTTCATTTGATTTTATCTAACCATAAAATGGACATCTTAAAATGTTTGGGTGGCTCCTAAATTAGTTTTATAAAATATTCCTCAAGCTGTTTCTCTTTTTTCATAAATGTGCAGTTGAGAATTGTTAGTTAGTCTGTATATTCCAGGTCCTTTGTTTCCATTTGCAGTTTTCTCTGTCTGAATGTTTGTATTCACTTTTCCCATTTTTACTTTTGAGGCCTTCCCTCACCTGCCCCAGCTCTATAGAAATGTCATATGCTTGCCTATTCTACTTTTTCGTTATCGTCAATGTTTTTTATACCTTATCACACTTTATTTTCACGTCACTTTAATTTCGCGTATTTCACAATTTAAAAAAAAATTGCAAAAATAAAGTGTCGTGTAATTGGGATGTGGGAAAATTAAGTGAGTACACATGAAGACCTTGGGGGAATATTGGCCGTTTAATAAGCTTTGTCTATTTAGGCATCTAATGTACATATAGTACGGTAAGGGGTTGAGTTGGACTTGGATTTGGAGTTGGATTTTTATGAAACTAAATATAGCCCACACACCTTTTTGTTACAAATTGTTTCAGTTTTGATTTACAGCGCATTTTGATTCCACTTGTTTTAAAATAAATTTAAATAGGAAAATGGCGAAAATAAGGTGTCGCGAAATATCGCCATCTCAAAATCGCGAAATTTTGACGTTGCGGAAATTAAGTGTAATAAGGTAGTTGTATACAGACTGCACCTGGAATTGAACCTGAATATTGTTCTTGTATCTCTGTATTTGATGTTTTGTTACCATTTTTAAATGTGT
Source organism: Nematostella vectensis (assembly GCF_932526225.1). NCBI lineage: Eukaryota > Metazoa > Cnidaria > Anthozoa > Actiniaria > Edwardsiidae > Nematostella > Nematostella vectensis. The sequence goes on along the minus strand of NC_064040.1, from coordinate 16,875,934 downwards.
TGGGAAACAACATCACACATACTTAATATAAGACATTTTGATTCTCTAGGAAAATTAGATAGGCACGGACAGCCCTTCAGGAAAAGAATCCTTAATTTTAATTATATCTTTTTAAAAATTACTAGAAAAGATGCTTCAGTCTGTTGTAAGCAATTAAACAATCCAGTTCAATGGTGCATGTTTCACTAGTTAGGAGTTTCCAAAATATATTCTTATGGGATATTGAATATCAGAATATCTGTGTTGTAAATTGGGTGTGTCAGCATTATGCCTTCCCATTGACTAATCCATTAATCAGTGTGCATTTTGTCAAATACGCAAGAATCTAACATAGGTTTTGGTTATCTTTAGGTCTTGAAGCACGAATGGCCAACAAAGTGGCCAATGTTTATAAGTGATATTGTTGGAGCTAGCAAAGCCAATGAGTCCCTTTGCCAAAACAACATGATCATTTTGAAATTACTAAGGTAAGTGTAATCATTTAGTTTGATTTCTGATATTGTTTGTCAATTATGTATTTGTTATCAGTGGTCATCAGAAAATCTCACTTGTCACTCTTGTTTGTCCTTGCATGATCAATTGCCATAAAATATTTGTTATTTGGAGTCTGATATTTGATAAACAATGTTTGAAAACATCTCAGAGCTGAGAGTAAGCTGATGAAAATGGTGCTTTTTTGCTGCGGTGTTATTTTCTAGCACATACTAGCAATCAGATAAATCAAGCATAGTCTGGGAACCATTGTTTAATACTATGACTGCACACTCTTACCATGATACCTTGTTCCGACAGCGAAGAGGTGTTTGACTTCTCAAGTGGTCAGATGACTCAAGCCAAAGCCAAACATCTCAAAGACAGGTGCATTTTTGCTTATGTATACCGTTTTTACCGGCGTATAATACACACTTTTTTACTCCCAAAATGACCTCGAAAAACGGGGTGTGCATTATACGCAGAACCCGTTGTTCTCACTTTGATAAAAAGCGGAAATCAATAAGAAAATGCGGCGATCCCATTGTAGGTGAGAAACAGTCACAAAATCGCTAATAATGCAGTAAAAGGTATTCTAAATGTAGAATATCATTATTTCTATCTTTTCTCGTCATGTGTTTTGTTAGAAAATAAGCCCAAAAACTTGCCAGAAAAACAGCAAGTATTTATGCATCCTTCGCGATTTTCTTGTTGTCTGCCATGTTGGAATTTACTGGACTTAGTCTTTTTGCACCTCGTCCAAGATGGCGGTAATTGCTGTGAACGAACACAAGCTCGCATTTCGATGTTCCATGTGAAAATATGAATGTTCATTGATAAGAATAACAGCTTTACAAATGTGCTAAGATTTGCTGCTTATGAGGTTCAAAGTGATTATCACCTTCAAGTTTAGATGAAGAAAAGCATTTAGCGTTCTTATGTATAAATAAAATGAATTGTGAATCGAAACATTTACTTATCTCATCTTGATCCAACAGCATGTGCAGTGAATTTTCACAAATCTTCACTCTTTGCCAGTTTGTCATGGTAGGTAATTTTGTCACAAACGTGTAATTTAAAACCATCATGTAGTTACCAACCTTTTGTGATGTTTTTTTTCGAAGGATAACTCACAGAATGTAACTCTGGTTGAATCAACTTTAGAGGTGAGTTTGACACTTAGAAAAAATTAGTTGTAGTCTTTGTGACAGTATAACTTACTGTTATTAGAGACTCTAGTTTGCTGTGTGTAGACATCACTGCTAGCAGAGCTTTCCTCCTGTTTGTTTCTAACAGCTCTCTTATCTGTCACATCTCTGTTGTCTGAACTCTCTCATCTGTGTCACATCTCTGTTGTCTGAACTCTCTTATCTGTGCCACATCTCTGTTGTCTCATGTGAACTGGCAGGGTACAGCAGAAGCAAAGATGACAAATGGTGTTCCAGTCTTTCTCTTCCTTACATGTACCCCCCCCCAACCAACCCCACCCCAAAAGTATGTAAATAAAAAAAATAAAAATGAAAGAGTTTCAGAAATGAAAAAGTTGTTTTTTTACAGACACTTCTCAAGTTTTTGAATTGGATTCCCCTGGGCTACATCTTCGAGACCAAGTTGATCAGCAGCCTTATTTACAAGGTAAGTAGTTGGCTAAAGAATGCCATGCTATCTCTGTTGTTCCACTGATTGTTATTTCCTTTCAAACAGTTCCTCAATGTTCCTCTGTTCCGTAATGTTACCTTGAAGTGCCTGACTGAGATTGGTGAGTTGAGGGTTTGCAATCTTCTGTGTTTGATCTGGGGACTTGGTTAAACTCCAGCAAGGTAAAGGTCTGGCTTTACGACCTCAGCTATCAGGAGAAAAATATTTTTATCTGCATCGTAATGCACATATAGGTTATGTGGTTGCCTCTTCAGTACCATACAAGGCTTAAGGAGGCTTGAAATAGTTGGCTTGATGCTCTATAACTATGTCATTTGGAGTATGGGAGACCAGTATCTTTCCCTGTTTAACAACCAGGCTTTTTGGGGCTTCCTCTGATCCGGGGGGGGGGGACTCTTTGGGTTTCCATCCCTAAATTTTGAACCATTGGAGCTATAATGAATCATTATCTGATGAAGAGGAACAAAATGATATATTGTGTTGTCATAGCAACACAATATGACTTCAGTGACATTGTTTCTATTACAACAATATATGATATCTGTGAAGTCATTGATTGGCATGGTACCTTTAATATAGCATAAGTTTGCGAATTGACTCTTAATTAAAGTAAAAATTTAAATATATTTCACAGAAATGTTTTACTTTATATTTACAATAAAGGTGTATAAAAAGGATTTTGCCCAAATAAATCTCAGGAAAAGTAATCAACTTTCAATGCTCTAGCCCTAGTTGAATTAAAAGCTCAAAGTTGCAAGGGGCCTCGAATGCTCTAACCCCCCCCCCCCCCCCCTCACCCTCCTCGGTCTGTTAAGAGTTGTAATTATTTTTTTATTAGAGTTATTTCTTATTGACATTTTTGAGAATAACTTCTTTTCTTTATTACAAATTGTTTCTATAAATTACAACTTAATTCCATTCTAGTACGAAAAGTAACCATGTAATTTTAATGGAAAGCTGCAATAAGTTTTATTAGTTCATTGTTTTGTTGTATTTTACAATATTCTTGAATATTTTTTATTGGCAACCTAGCACAAAGCTATCAAATGAAAATATGACATACGTTTCTGAAATGGTTTTGTGGATATAGTATTGTGTGCATTACTTACTGCATTGGCAGGTAATTATGTTCTTTTAGAATAGGAGTTTACCAAGTGAATCTTCAGAAAAAATGGGAAAGGGTCACTTTTCTAATTATAATGAAGTTGGTTGGTCAAAAGGCTCTAGTCCAAGCTGACTTAAAAATCTGTTAATTTAAGTATACTTTAAGAACTGTTTCTAGATCAAACACTAAAAAGGTTTATAAAGTCACTGTTTGCAACAATCTCAGAATGGCTCTTACTTATTTGGCAGTCATCTGACTGTTATTAGATAGTGGCAGGTAAGTATTTGATGGCCCTGGTTTATTCATGGGACCGGTTGGTGGGGATGCCAAGTGATCTCTCTCAACATGCTGATTACACATTTGTGATGTGTTTTAATAACATTCAACTTTATTTTGAAAGTGGCTTTTATGACATCAGAGCAAATAGTCTAGAGAGGTTAATCGAATGATTTGTTTTCAGCGGCCATAAGTGCCTCCCAGTATGATGAGCAGTTTGTTGTGCTGTTCTCCCTCACCATGTCGCAGCTCAAGCAGGTTAGTTACCCACACATAGAAAACATTGCACAGTCTTTACTACGGCTAGTGAGTGTATTAGCAATTAGGCCTGCAAGGAGCATGGAAACAAGGCAGTGGACCTTTACTAGTCTTCAGTCCTGCTTTCATGTGAAATGGAAGCTCTTTGCTCTGCCTTTTAAAAATATTGTCATGTTTCTAAATGCTAAAAAGTTATATTGTTTTGTTTCAATGTTGTAACCTCAGTGTTGATTTTTTTGGTTATGAAATTAGGTCATGTTGCTAATGATTTAGTTAATCATTATGTTGTTGTTCCATTACTATTTACCTACTGTCTTTCAAACCTATGTTTGTTATTGATTAGATGTTGCCATTGACGATCAACATCAAAGAGGCATATGCTAATGGAAGAGATGATGAGCAGAAATTTATCCAGAATTTGAGTTTATTCCTGTGTTCATTCCTAAAAGAACATGGCCAGCTTGTGGAGAAGAAGGTGAGATTGTGATAGACAAGTAGAAAATCATTTTGTGCACTAACTTCTACTATGCCATTGCAAAAACAATAACACCTTGACTTTTTAAACTATTTATTTACTTTATTTATCTAAGCAGATAAGAAATGCAAACAAATTACTCTAAAAGAGCTATGGCTATCCAAAATTTGATCAGCATGCAAACATTTTGCCTAACTTTTGTTGTGCATACACCTAATAGTAAATTCGGATAGAAATGCCTGATCTTATGGCCAAAATGATTTGATTTTTCAACGGCATTTACAGAAAGTGCTTATAATCTTCTCTTTTCTCATAGATCCGTAGCATTTTCTCCATGACAAAAAAAGACTTTATAATTGAGAACCATGAAGGCAAAGTCAACAGGGTTAGGCTTCATTAATTTGACATGCATTCATACATTAACATGACAGAGAAGGACAAGCTTATGAGCCCTATGCTATTCTATCTATGTTTAGTTAAAAAAGGACAATTCTATTTGATACAGAAGCTAGTGCTGAGAATTCTACTAACTATTATTATAATAGTTAGACTGTCATGGACTATAAGCTTGCTCTCTCTAATCATAACTTAGACAGCCAACCCTAGTTCCTTTTAGTTTGTAAAGTCCCATATGATAGTAACCCCCTGTTTGTTTATTTGCAGGTTGATTTACAGACAACTCTCCTTGAGGTATGTAGCCAGTAGGATTTTCTTTATAGATAAGCAGTCACCAAAACAATTGCTTTTTATGTCTATTGTTATGGTATAATTGCACTGAAAGTTTAAGGTTACAGATCAACACAGTTTAAGAAATTTAAATACAGTTTTAAACAGAAATGTTTGTGGGGTTTAATATTTTTTTACTAACGCTGTTCGTGTTTTAGTGTACTGAGCTATTGTTCTCCTACACAGGCACTGCACTACCTTGTGCTCATATCTGAAGTAGAGGAGACGGAGATCTTCAAGATTTGCCTTGAGTACTGGAACACCCTGGCGTCTGATTTGTACCGAGAGAACCCTTTCTCTTCTACAAGTAGTCCCCTGCTGATTGCACAGAACCAGCAAGTGCCTCCACGGAGACAGCTCTACTTGTCTGTACTATCCAAGGTAGGTCATTTTATCTTCTGAAGACAGTTAATAATTTCAACATTATTGTGTGCTGATAAAGCTACAATTTGTTATAGTGTTTGGGCAGGGCCTTCATTAACTTTCAGAGTAGGCGGTGGAGATTGATAAGTAGGGGCTAAAAGTCATTTATGATTTTTTTTTTAGTTCAAATAAAACTTAAGTCAACTTTAAAAAATAAGTAGCCAGCTCTGGGTTGAAAATAGCTGGTACTGGGGCCCTATGAAACTCCTGTTTGGGTATTCATGATAATCACCCAAACTATTTAAATGCGAAACTGTGCTATAAAAGGGATAGGGAAACCCCTTTTTACATCTTTTGAATTTAAACTTAAAATTAATATGGCTTGGAGCAACAGACCTCAAAGCAGGGGGAAATTTTCTCTGTATTGCTTTTATTTCTCTGGTTATATTTAGTATATTTAGACTTTTTGAATAGTCCAATACAAGGATATGAAAGCAAGGGTGAAAATTTGGACAAGATCAACCTCAGATTTGAATTATGCTCCAATTCTGTTATACAGCATAAAACATGAGTACAAACATACAACTACACAATTAAAAGCTATCCTTTTTGAGTATGTGAGGTTCATTATAAACAGTATTAGCGTAAAATCTACTGCTATATTTCAAAAGAAATATAGGGAAAACAGAGGAAAATCTCGCTCTATATTCAGCCTGTTATTTGAATCGTGCCTACATGGTCTTGTCAGCTCTGAGACTAAGTGATAACTGAAGGTGTTGCTGGCCTGGGCACGGTTTCGCTTTTAAACCAATCAAAACATGTCTTGTTTTATCTTGTTAAATCTCATTAGTAGTCTGTTGCACAAGTCACCTTGAGAGAGTATAATGTCACCTTGGGAATGTGGAAACATTAAAATGCTTGTTTCAGAGCACTTTGTAGCTAAAAAAAAATAAGTGCAAAGCAATCAACATGAAAATTTACAGTAATTAATACAAAATACAATTAATACATCTGAATCATGTTTGCCTGAAGCTTCTCATTAACAATGATCCTTATTTATCTACTTATAAACAGATCAGAGTTATCATGATCTCAAGAATGGCCAAACCAGAAGAGGTAAATACAATTATTATGAGTATTGTGAAAGAAGACCATAACTTTATTAAAGTATTGACTTGAAATTGCCAGACTTACTGTTTTTTTTCCAATGAGTGACTGTGCTTGTACTTTCTTGCAGGTTCTTGTGGTTGAAAATGACCAAGGAGAAGTAGTTAGAGAATTCATGAAGGACACTGATGCCATCAACCTCTACAAGAACATGAGAGAAACACTTGGTGGGTGCAATGGGAGGAATTAGATACAAACACATTCCATGGCTAGAGAAAGTACAAATTCAGCATGACTTGGATAGCTTCAGTAAAAATAGTCTTTTATGTGTCTGCTTTGTCAGCAAAATCAAAACCTTGACTGGCGATTGTAGAAGGAAAAAAACCTAACCCAAACTAGTGTATAGTTAATAAAAAAGAACTTTCATGATTCTCTGAATTTTATCTTTATATCTCAAATCTGCTCAGTCAGTAAAAATAAATCCTATTATTACAATTCTAATATTCTTGTTTAATACTTGGATTACAGTGTACCTGACTCATTTGGACTATCAGGATACTGAAAGGATCATGACTGAAAAACTCCAAAACCAAGTGAATGGTATTGAGTGGTCATGGAAGAACCTGAACACTGTAAGTGTTTGTGATTGTTATTTGTTCATTCTGGTTCACCAATCAGGGTGTTTCTTAAAAAGCAAACACTTTATCACTCTATGCTAAAAAAACAGCAAAAAAAAGGGTTGGTGCATGTCCCTCAACCCTGATCCACTTCTGGTAACAGATTCTTTAATGCTCCTATTAATTTACCCCAACCTTGCTTGTGTTATTACTTGGTCTATTTGTATTGGTTGAATGAATTATCCTGTTTCAGTTGTGCTGGGCAATTGGTTCAATCAGTGGAGCAATGCATGAAGAGGATGAGAAGAGATTTCTTGTTACGGTCATCAAGGACCTGTTGGGACTGTGTGAGATCAAAAGAGGCAAGGACAACAAGGCCATTATCGCTTCAAATATCATGTACATTGTGGGCCAGTACCCAAGATTCCTCAGGTACAGCTTTCTCAAACAATCATTAAGCCCCACGTAATGAACCTAGGTTTGAACCAGCTTGTTGCTTTTGCAGGGCTCACTGGAAATTCCTGAAAACCGTTGTAAACAAGCTGTTTGAGTTTATGCATGGTATGAATTCAATTCAAGTAAAATATATTTACTTAGCCATAATTACTTAATTGCCAACAGCTTATTTTAAAAACTATGAAATGAAACCTTGTTTACAAATGCCATATTTTTGTCTGCTGCTATAGAAACTCATGATGGGGTGCAAGACATGGCTTGTGATACATTCATCAAGATCGCTCAGAAGTGCAGGAGACACTTTGTTCAGGTAAACGTTTTGATCTACACATGAGCCTACCATTTACTACCAAGTAAAGCAGTATAACTTTTATCTATTTTCTCTATGACTTGTAGGTTCAAGTTGGAGAGGTGATGCCTTTCATTGAAGAAATCCTTAACAGCACCCAGTCCATAATATGTGATTTGCAGCCATTACAGGTACTAGTCCATAATGTTTGATTTGCAGTTACAAGTACTAGACCATAATATGTGATTTACATTCATTACACATATTAGTCCATAATATATGATTTGTAGTCATTACACATACTAGTCTATAGTATGTGATTGTAGTCATTACACATACAGTGCAGCCATTAACATGTAGAAGTCCATAACATGTGATTTGCGGTCATTACAGTCTCAAAAATTTGTTTTGTTGATGTAGTAAAGAAACCTGGGTCTTCTCAAAGTATACTTATGTGGGCAATTTTGTATTATCCCTGCATAGAGCTGGTAAAGCTAACTCTGTGTGTTTTAAATCTATCATTAGGTTCACACATTTTATGAGGCTGTTGGTTCCATGATCAGTGCACAGACAGTAAGTGAAAGCATTTTTAGAGTATTTGTTCTAGTATATTTCGCTATCTGCCCATTACCCTCAATTCTTATCCATGATTTGTTTGTCTCCAGGATGCAGTTGTAATGGAGCGACTCATTGAGAAGTACATGTCCCTCCCTAACCAGGCTTGGGACAACATTGTCAGAGAAGCTACCAGGGTGGGTCCTGCAATTTAACTGTTCAGTTGACTCTCACAGGCGCAAGAACAAGCACTAATGAAAGGGCAACACAAGGAGAATAAGTCAGACCGGCACAAGCTCAAGAAAGTCATGTAGTTGCTCCCTGCACTTTGTGCTTGCTCTTATGTCTGTGTGAGGACCCTCTTACACATAAATCCTTGGCTTTATTGCAGATTGACAAATCATTACATGGATAGTTCAGCATCCCTTCTTTATTTAATTAATGTACTGGAAATTTTTATTGGGGATTTCAGATGATCAAATATTGTATAAATATTAGCCTTACTGTAGACAGTTATTTTTACAGCCTCAATGTCCTTTCCTTAGTTGACTACCTGTTATTTGGTTTGACATATCCTTTTTTGTTGCTGACAGAACATTGATCACTTGCGTGATCTAGAGGTGGTAAAACAACTTGGCAACATCTTGAAGACTAATGTACGAGGCTGTAAATCCATTGGACACCCATTCGTCACTCAGCTAGGAAGAATATACTTGGACATGTTGAATGTGTACCGGTGTTTAAGTGAAAACATTTCAATGGCGATCTCAGAGAATGGTGAACTTGTCATGAAGCAACCCCTAATACGGGCTATGAGAACAGTTAAGACTGAAGTCCTCAGGCTTATATCTACGTGGGTTAGCAAGTCAAATGACCCAAAGTTGGTGTGTGACAATTTTATCCCACCATTACTGGATGCAGTGTTGGGTGATTACCAAAGAAATGTACCTGGAGCAAGGGAGCCAGAGGTGCTGAGCACAATGGCTACCTTTATCAACAAGCTAGAGGTTAGTATAGGTGTTTCCTTCCCTTCAGATATCTTCCTCAACAAGCTAGGGGTTAGTATATGAAGCACTGTTTAAGATTCATATAACAATAGTAATATATGGTAAATTGTTTTATCACATGATGTCATCACTATTTAAAAATCACCTTTTTTTGTGTGTTTATTTTGACATTACTTTTCAATGCAGGCCAACGTCACAGAGAATGTTCCCCAGATTTTTGATGCAGTATTTGAGTGCACTTTAAACATGATCAACAAGGACTTTGAGGAGTTCCCTGAACACAGAACAAATTTCTTTCTCTTGTTACAAGCAGTCGTGCAGCACTGTTTCCAAGGTGGGCTATCTACTGTATAATGTAGTATCCTGCTCATACTAGTAGTGAAGTTTATATCAGCTTTGCCTGGAGCTTATACAACTTATACAACTGTATAATGCTGCCCCTTAGCCATAACTTTGATGTTTTGTGCTTATTGTACCACTTCTGATTTTGACTTAAGAATTATCAGATTACAAGTTTTTGTGTTGTTACAGGCAGGAGAGTTAACATGCTTTTTTTATATACAACCACCACTAGTAATGACAAATCTAGCCCAACTCTTATTATTTCAGACAACTAATATCCACCTCCCCTTGAAGAAAAAATCTTAGCATATTGTGACTTACTGATCTACTCCCCCTGCAGCACTACTGAAGATTCCTCCAGAGCAATTCAAGCTTGTGTTGGACTCTATAGTGTGGGCCTTTAAGCACACCATGAGAAATGTGGCAGATACAGGTCAGTGAGCAAACAAAGCATTTGTATATTCTGATATTCAGTATACTGTAGCAATAAAGTTTGTGTGCAAAGTTGTTCATGCAACAGTCTTTATTCATTTGATGTTTTACTGCGATACAAATGTTGTTGGAATGAAATTTTGCAAGAAGTATGTAAGAGCTAAGCAAATGTGTCTCTCCACATTACTTTAATAATAGAAAATGATTTATTGCCTTCTGGCAAAAAAGCAATATCTGCTGTTAGTGGTCCTATGAGGAGTATGTGATCAGGAAATGATTCCTTGTGGCAGGTCTGCATATCCTGTACTCACTGCTGAAGAATATGGAGGCTGAGGAGGCATCTCAGAGCTTCTACCAGACCTACTACATCACTATAGTACAGCATGTGCTCTCTGTTGTTACAGACACCTCACATACTGCAGGTATGTGCTTTCATTCAGCAATCAGATCCTCCATCTATTGAGCTCACCCTCAATTTTGATACCAAAAAAAGCCTCAGGTCAACCTTTTTAGTGTTTTTATGGTCAATTTAGTACTTGAGGTTCTTTAGTGTTGAGCAAGACCCCATCAATCGTCAAAGTGTCTGTTTATGTTATTTCACAATAATAGGCCTTACGATGCATGCTACAATCCTGGCGCACATGTTTAGCCTGGCAGAGAGTGGCAAGATCACTCAGCCCCTGTTCAACTCCTCAGAGGCGCAGTATGCATCTAACCAGGTATGCACAGCATGTTTTGTTATTGGTAGGTCTAGTCTTGGTGAGGCCCGTACCCAGGATTTTTCTTGGGGGGGTGCGAAATCAGAAAAATGGACCTAATTTTTCCGGGGGTGCGAGAGTGGGTTTTCTGATAAAAATCTGACCACCCCCGAAAAAAACAAAAGGCATTTCTTTATGCCTTTGCAGTATCTCCACGGGACGTTAATTGTCGGATTTGACTACATACCAGAGTGATCTAGCTTATGCTTTATAGTTTTGTCTACAAAATGCATGTCTATTGAGAACTGAAAGTGGGCCCTCAGCTGTTGTGTGTGTGGGGGTGCGTTCGCACCCCCTGCACCCCCCTGGGTACCGGTCTGTTGGTTTTTTGAATGAACAGGAATAAGGCTTTAGAACAGGTGAATATTCTTTTAAGACATCCCTAGATGCTGCAAGTCATCTCATGTTAGTTCTGTCTTGCCAGTGTCTTGTCATTCCTAGCCCTCCGTTAGTATTTCTCCAGAGAACATGTTCAATGTTAACCCATTATATTTTGTGATTTATTTGTTCTGGCTTCTGGTTACTTCTCATGTCCTGTACAGGTAGGTTAAGGGTATATTAGATGTGACCACAGTTTTGCAAAGTCAGACCATGCCCATGTTCCCTAATTTAAACACTAATTTGATATATTGCCTTCCAGGCTTACATCCAAGAGTACATCGCAAACGTGTTGCGTCAGGCATTCCCTCACCTACAGGAGTAAGTATACCACTTGCCACTGGTCCTATAGCATGACCAATAGTTGACCTTGCTACCTGTATCTTGTACAGTGCCCAGATCAAGATAACCGTTCAAGGGTTGTTTAACCTCAATCAGGACATCTCGGCATTCAAGGAGCACCTGCGGGACTTCTTAGTGCAAATAAAGGTAATTAGCTTTATACTAGAACAGGCCACGTGGTTTGCCTTTCTTAGTACAAATTAAGGTAATTAGCTTTATACTTAGACAGGCCACGTGGTTTGCCTTTCTTTGTACAAATAAAGGCAAATAGCTTTATACTAAGACAGGCCAGGTGGTTTGCCTTTCTTTGTACAAATAAAGGCAAATAGCTTTATACTAAGACAGGCCAGGTGGTTTGCCTTTCTTTGTACAAATAAAGGCAAATAGCTTTATACTAATGCTGTGTTTACACTTGACCGTCAACCTAGGTTCAGTTTGGTTAACTGAACCCCGGTTAGGAGAAATGTGTTTACACTTGAAAACTTAACCTCGGTTGATCATTCAGCTGGAACAGCGCAGGTGTTATCAATTTGAATTCTGAGGTCAAATTGCTGCTGCGATTGTGATTTTTCTGGCCGTTCTTGTTATTCGTTGGTGGCTTCTGCTTGAGATTCACTATAATTCAAGATGATCTTTTAGGGACCAGCTTGCCTGATGTTCTCTCTTATGTTTGTCGTTTTCGTTGAGTTTTTTTGTGCTAGTACGTTAGGGATTCGCAGTCCCTTGACTTGAAAACAAGTTTGTTGTAAAGTATTGTGTAGAATGTCCAGCAAAATGCGCAAATCTAGAAAACATGTGGTAATCTCATGACTATTGAGTAAACACTATTTGAGAAATGACTGACATCGGAAAGCGATAGCTGACAAGAACTGTCAACAGATTTGCCTGTAACCTCGGTTGAGTACACTCAACCATGCCTCCTGGAATGGTTGAGCTCAACCGAACCTAGGTTGCGGATCCTTTGTAATTGCCGGCACATAAGCGGCTATTTCGAGCGTGTTCACACACACCTTAAATCTAACCTAGGTTGGGTAGTTACTCAACCTAGGTTGTACGCTTAAGTGTAAACACTGGCTAAGACAGGCCAGATGGTTTGCCTTTCTTTGTACAAATAAAGGCAAATAGCTTTGTACTAAGATAGGCCAGGTGGAAAATAGCTTTATACTAAGACAGGCCAGGCGGTAAATAGCTTTATACTAGAACAGGCCAGGTGGTTTGCCTTTCTTAGTCAAAATAAAGGCAAATAGCTTTATACTAGGACAGGCCAGATGGTTTGCCTTTCTTTGTACAAATAAAGGCAAATAGCTTTGTACTAAGATAGGCCAGGTGGCAAATAGCTTTATACTAAGACAGGCCAGGCGGTAAATAGCTTTATACTAGAACAGGCCAGGTGGTTTGCCTTTCTTAGTCAAAATAAAGGGAAATAGCTTTATACTAGGACAGGCCAGGCGGTAAATAGCTTTATACTAGAACAGGCCAGGTGGTTTGCCTTTCTTAGTCAAAATAAAGGGAAATAGCTTTATACTAGGACAGGCCAGGTGGTTTGCCTTAGCCAAAATAAAGGTTTGCCTTTCTTAGTCAAAATAAAGGCAAATAGCTTTATACTAGGACAGGCCAGATGGTTTGCCTTTCTAAGTCAAAATAAAGGCAAATAGCTTTATGCTAAGACAGGCCAGGTGGTTTGCCTTTCTTAGTCAAAATAAAGGCAAATAACTTTATACTAGGACAGGCCAGGTGGTTTGCCTTTCTAAGTCAAAATAAAGGCAAATAGCTTTATGCTAAGACAGGCCAGGTGGTTTGCCTTTCTTAGTCAAAATAGAGGTAAATAGCTTTATACTTGGACAGGCCAGGTGGTTTGCCTTTCTTAGTAAAAATAAAGGTAAATTTGAGGACTGGGCCACACTAGGACTGGGCCACACTAGGACTGGCTCACACTAGGACTGGCTCACACTAGGACTGGCTCACACTAGGACCGGGCCACACTAGGACTGGCTCACACTAGGACTATGGACCACACTAGGACTATGGGCCACACTAGGACTGTCTCACACTAGGACTATGGGCCACACTAGGACTATGGGCTACACTAGGACTATGGGCCACACTAGGACTATTGGCCACACTTAGGACTGGCTCACACTAGGACTATGGCTCACACTAGGACTATGGGCCACACTAGGACTATGGGCCACACTAGGACTATGGGCCACACTAGGACTATGGGCCACACTTAGGACTGGCTCACACTAGGACTATGGCTCACACTAGGACTATGGGCCACACTAGGACTATGGGCCACACTAGGACTATGGGCCACACTTAGGACTATGGGCCACACTAGGACTATGGGCCACACTTAGGACTATGGGCCACACTTAGGACTATGGGCCACACTAGGACTATGGGCCACACTAGGACTATGGGCCACACTTAGGACTATGGGCCACACTTAGGACTATGGGCCACACTTAGGACTATGGGCCACACTTAGGACTATGGGCCACACTTAGGACTATGGGCCACACTTAGGACTATGGGCCACACTTAGGACTATGGGCCACACTTAGGACTATGGGCCACACTTAGGACTATGGGCCACACTTAGGACTATGGGCCACACTTAGGACTATGGGCCACACTTAGGACTATGGGCCACACTTAGGACTATGGGCCACACTTAGGACTATGGGCCACACTTAGGACTATGGGCCACACTTAGGACTATGGGCCACACTTAGGACTATGGGCCACACTTAGGACTATGGGCCACACTAGGACTATGGGCCACACTAGGACTATGGGCCACACTAGGACTATGGGCCACACTTAGGACTATGGGCCACACTTAGGACTATGGGCCACACTTAGGACTATGGGCCACACTTAGGACTATGGGCCACACTTAGGACTATGGGCCACACTTAGGACTATGGGCCACACTTAGGACTATGGGCCACACTTAGGACTATGGGCCACACTTAGGACTATGGGCCACACTTAGGACTATGGGCCACACTTAGGACTATGGGCCACACTTAGGACTATGGGCCACACTTAGGACTATGGGCCACACTTAGGACTATGGGCCACACTTAGGACTATGGGCCACACTTAGGACTATGGGCCACACTTAGGACTATGGGCCACACTTAGGACTATGGGCCACACTTAGGACTATGGGCCACACTTAGGACTATGGGCCACACTTAGGACTATGGGCCACACTTAGGACTATGGGCCACACTTAGGACTATGGGCCACACTTAGGACTATGGGCCACACTTAGGACTATGGGCCACACTTAGGACTATGGGCCACACTAGAACTGGCTCACACTAGGACGCGCACACTGCAACGGAAGCGCAATGTGAGAACGCAGCTGCTTGATTATGTCGCGCTTGTGTTTGACCGATTATCTCTTGTGTTATCTTGTGTCCTAACGTTAGACCTTTATCAACTTTGCATAACCACAGGAATACCGGTCCGAGGACTCGACGGACCTCTACCTTGAAGAGCGAGAGACTCAGCTAAAGTCGGCGGAGGAAGAGAAGCGCAAAGTGCAGCTGTCAGTACCAGGGATTGTGAACCCACACGACATGCCGGAGGAGATGCAGGACTAGGGCGACAAATTTCGCCCATGCTAGCGGGCGATACAGTGCCCAAGACGCTCTGTGGCCAACCCGAGCAGAATTTGTGAGACGAGGAACTAAGATTACAATATGATGGGCAGATGAACTACCTACGAGCTAAGTAGGAAAGGGTCGATATGTGAGTAATCACTCACCAGGAAAGCAAAATAGCCTGCATTAAGTACTGTGCTTGGCCCGTCCGTGTGGCGAGACATTGCGGGGCCTATTAGCCGTTTGAAAGGGACTGCCCGTGGTGTGGTCGTACACCTTATCGCGCGTGGAACAATCGATGAATTGGAAGCATGAATTAGAGTAGCGGTTGTGATTGTTATGGATAGAATGAGTGTGACTTTTTAAAGCCTTTTTGATCTTGTTGATCGGTAGATTATTTTTACGTTTTTACCGTGCTTGCTGGCGACAATTTGCGCGACACAGTGTGGCATACAAACTGACTGCGGGAAAAGGTTTCTCCCAATTTCCCTGAATGCCTCATCGTGCCGCCTGCTGTCGGGACCGCTTACTGCCAATGGTAAAATAATCTATCGCACCAACCCATCTGCTCCACAGAGAGGCTACCAAGAGAGTAAGTTTTGTATAATTTATTGAAAGATATTGTAAATTATTTAGTTTATAGTTTCGTTTGGATTTATTCCTAGATGCTCGTATTATTGAGCATTAAAGTAGACTTCAACCGGATAACGTTGTCAACATCTTGTTGCCGCACCAAGCTTTGTGATATTTTATTTGAAAAAACACAACAACAAGATGGTGACAACATTATCTAAGTGGTTCTTTACAATCCCCCAAATTATAACCCGTTATTCACCCATCTGACTATATATAAGGCTATTCTGATCGTTATATTTTATACTTACACTGCAAATAAGCATAAGTTTAGCAGATAAACCGATAGCATCCGTACATTTTGTCGAGCACCACCGCCCTAGTATTTATGTCTTTCTCCTGTCGAAGACAAACTCTAGTCATAAACATGCCAATTAATATTTTTTGGAGGGGACGGGGGTTCTTGGTTGAAATATTTTTTTCCTATATACGAACCATCTGTCCTTGTTTTTCACTTTCCTTTTTTTTTTTGGCGGGTATTTCAGCACTTTTATTCCTTGCTTTTGCAGCCTGCCCCCCCCCCCCCCCCCCCCCCCACCAAGTATCTACTGCTCTCCTAACAAATCGTAGAAGCTCGGGCAGTCTCACATAAAAAAATAATCATTTTTTTGTTGCTCTTCCAATCATAGATACCTCAACATAATCATATTCTAATATGCAGTACCAAAAGAACGTTCCGTAAACAAATGTCGTAATTTTACGAGTTTATCAAATTTCCAATAAAACAGACCGATAACATGTTGCTTTGTGGATTATTCTGGAGTGCGATAGTAAACGAACCTCATTTATCCGTTTTATTCCTTTGGTAGGGTTTGTTAATTCGGAATAGCGCTGTACAGGCCGTTACAATGGTTTTATTAGAATTGGAATTATAGCGGATTATAGAAGATGATCAATAACGTGTATGGAATAAACGCGTTCTTGCATTTGTCAATATAAAAACCGTCAGCAAAAAAACAAGTTAGAAGTATATTTGTTGTAAACTAATATTGGATTGAATTCCGCATGTTTTTTTCTAGAATTCCTGGTCGCTAAAAACACTAAATCCCGCTTAAATTTATCATAGGTTATTGCGATAGAAGTCTAATCTTTTTAGATAAATACAGATGGTTAAGAGAAAATATATTGCTTAATTTTTTACATGTATTTTAATTTTTTTAAATAAAAATGTATAATTTAATTTTCTTCAATTCAGAATTATTTTACAGAAACAGTTCTTTTTTTATCTAGCATAGAGTCTAACACTTCATTCTGTGTTCCGTAAATTATTACGGGATCTTTTGCGGGCCTGCTATGTTGTTTTTGGGGGTCATTTGCGGCAAGGGATAATTTGCTGGCCTGTACAATACCTAGATTCCAAAAGGTTGGACTTTCAGAATCTTTAAATGGAATGGATGTGCATCTGCAATGCTTGCTGAACAAAAAAACTATCTCCGCGCATCCTCGATCCTGGTATCCAGCGTCCAACACGGAGTTAAGCCATGTCACGAAATTCTCTTACACCCCAAACCTTGAAGACCACCCAAAGAACCTTAACAACAGCAAGAACAATGTTCGTTTCTGTTTATTCGATGTTTACACATCTGCGGCACTAAATTAGCGCTTCTGACAGCAACAGTAGTTAGGGCCACAGCTAGCCATGTTACACGTGTGATAACGCCAGACAAGAAGGCCGATCTTTCCGGTGTCGGCGTTGCTGTCGGGCGACAGGACGGGGCGATTCTTGTAGATGTGGAGTGACTCAATACAATCAAACGTCCTGTAAGACAATAATGTCCGTACACAGTGCTATTTCAGCAATAATTCCCACCCAATAAGAGTACTGAAGCTGAGCCACTGGGCGCGGATCAAGCACATTAGATGAGCCTGCGAAATAGGCTCTAGAAAAGCGCCCCAAAAAGGCTACTGGAAAAGCAGTTATATCGGACTTAGCGCTCGGCCAAAAATAGCGGGGTTTAGCTCGGCTCCGAAATCTCGCTATTGCCTCCGTTTTTCCACTCAAGTAGCGCCTGTTGAGCAGATAACACTAGATAGAGATCTTGTGTGGGGGGGGGGGGGGGCATAGATACCCGCATTTCCCTTCCCAAAGAGCTAAAGTTAGCCAGCCCGACGAGCTGTTTGGTACATCAACAGTTGTTTTCTTAGCCGGCGGTGTAGCGATAAAGCATATGGTTTGTTAGGGCCATTCACCCCCCCCCCCCCCCCCCCATTACAGGGCCGCACCCGGGGTGAGGCACTGGGGGCATGTGCCCCATCCCCCCCCCCCCCAAAAAAAAGTATATATATATTTCAAAGTGACCAGTTGGGCGTGGCTGTGCCCCCAAATATTTTCTTAATGTTTCCGTATTGTGCTATCCCCAATCTTACGTGGCCTGCTACGACTCTGAATTTAAACTTAAGTGTATAAGTTACGCTTAACTTAAGTGTATAAGTTAAGTTACTCTTTTCCCCTTTATCCAAGACTCACATGTGTTTCGTCCATGACCACTGCAACTGAGCAGTGACTTTGGCGCCGGTACAGATCTGCTGGCAGGTGGACGTGCTGGGGCATTTTCTTCGCACTGCAAATCGCATCCCGGATCTGTTTGGCACGCTTGAGCACACGGAGGTAGCAATCTCGTCATAGTAGTTGTAATAAAGGGAATTCGAGTATGATCGCCCTTCGTCATCTTTGAAGTGTGATATGACATAGAAAAAAAGTGTAAGAATAGACACTAGCTTGCTAGCGAACTCTCTTTTTGCTCATTCGAAAATGATTTTTTTTTCGAACATGTGATAAAGGCCGAGGTTCACTGGGGCGAGGGTACGTGTGCAGGCCGGTCCAGTTAAACGCCACAGGGCCCCCAGTCTTTGAAACAAAACACTACTGAATAACCCTTATTGAGAGCCGGCTAGCTGGCTACCCTAACAGGGTCCAAATCACGTCAGAATAAGAAAATACTAGAATTGCTCTCTAACAGAGCCTATTGTGTGATCGAACATCTTCCGTGCAATCATCCATGACGAAAGGTGGGGGGAGGGGTAGGGGTTTAGACTACTGTACCATCAGTCCGCTTCTCATTCGCTGGTTGGTAGACGTTCTCAGACTCATTTTCTTCTGCAATGGCGGCACCGATTAGCAGTGCGAGAATTGCGAGTGCGCTAGTGTACTTCATCTGTAATATATAAAAACGAACAGAAACAATATTTTGCTTGCA
Source organism: Nematostella vectensis (assembly GCF_932526225.1). Classification (NCBI taxonomy): domain Eukaryota; kingdom Metazoa; phylum Cnidaria; class Anthozoa; order Actiniaria; family Edwardsiidae; genus Nematostella; species Nematostella vectensis. Next base: position 16,856,868 of record NC_064040.1, on the reverse strand, counting down.
GAAAATTGGCAAGCCGCTACTAAAAAAGGCGATTTCTATGATCGAGAGAAGGGTACAAGCCGGCATTTGAGAAGGTGTAGGATTGTTGACTAGGGGGAAGGAGGGAGTAGATTTAATAGGAATAGAGTAAATACGGTACGAGGGAATATGGTATGCAACAGCGACGCCAAATTAATATACTGTGTAAGGCATGCTAGCTAGGTTCGACAGGTAAAGTCGAGCGTAGTATCTAGGCATGAACTATAAGTACAATTGCTCCTTCCCCCAAAAAGTGGAAGAATGCAATTTAAAGTTAAAGGATTAGAGATGACCCCCTGTATGTTCCAAGACAGCTGCTATTTCTTTTTAGAAAACTAATAACTAAAAGAAAAACAGAAAAGAAAACTATAATAAGAAGGAATGAACTAAGCAGAAAAAAGTAATAAGATGTTAAAATATAAGTATGACGCATCATACCTTCTGTCGCGTTGAAATTTTCCTCTTTGCGTGATAGTCTTTGTGTTCACTGTGAACAGAAGTCTTTTCCTCGTCTTACGAAAGACTGGCCATGGTGGAGTCGCGTAAGTGAAGATACCCAAATTGACTATTTGCTGCAATCAGGAATATTCCTGTTCAAGAATTAGATAATGGGTTGGTTATGTTTGCAATGTAAACAGTAAAGAGATTTGTATGTATTTTTTGCCTTGTGCAAATGCAGAATTTGATATATAGAAATGCGCTCTAAGATCGAAAAAAATATATAGAAGTCGTCTGCAGACAATCAAATGTGTCTCAAATAAAGGGAAGTATTAATTATGTTAGATACAGTACTGGTCTCTGACCAAAGAATCCGAAAATAACTATTTCGAGCCTCGTTAAAAGCACTGTCAAGGGAAGCTAAAATTGGAAAATTAAAACTCTCTATCGGCAGTTAGAGTAGTTTTCAAAATCTAATGTGACAAAATGCAGTTGTTAAGATGTAATAGTCAAGCCAGAACAAAAGAGAACAAAGAAATTACAGTGTATTAGTACTAAATAGTATTTCACAGGTTTTTGAAAACCACTCTAGGACGATTCATGAAGTTTCCTGTTTTCTAGGAGCTTGTTCAGATGTGTACACACCCATTCTACGCTAAATGTACACATTACGATTAAAACCTGTCTTTCTGTTAAAGTGGGCAGAATTATTGACCTTTCAAACGGTATACAGCTTCATTGAGTAAATATTCGCCATTTTGCCGCAATTTGTTTTGGAAGCTGCCAGTTGTGCCTCATGTTCACAGCCCAATATTCAATAAATAGCCATGGCGGTAAGGAGGTTTGTGGAGGCAAATCAAAGTGACATCGACAAACAACTTTTTTTCCCTATAGAAAAGATAATAAACTATAATCGTGCCTATTTTTCCCCGAGTTTTGATGCAATGCACAATGTCCAATGTGCAATGTCTCCGTTACCTCAATTAACATATATTTTTCAGGCAGTAAGTTTGGCCACGTATTTTTTCTTAAGAATTGAAAACTCCCAAATTGGAGCCTAGAGATAAGAGCGTAACCTCCGTTATCGCATTTTTTCCAAGATCAAAAATTATTAGAGAATTGTAAACTTTGCAGGTTTTTACAACTGACTGATATGAACGCAATACAATATAGATATTTCTGTTAAGCGTGAATTCGAAGATGTGGCAGCAACATATTGTTTAAAAATAACCTCTTTTGCCTGTGTTACCGCATAACCTCCGTTACCGCGAGTTTAGGATCTTCAGCTTCTGGTCAAACAAATCCGCTTTTTTTTTACATTAATGGGATGTTTAGAGCCTACAAATATATTCTAGACATTAGTTTGAGTTTTTTGGACTCTTTTCGGTTGGTTTGAGGCTCATTTGGATTCAGAAAATGCTATTTTAGTCAAATATAGTACTTCCATCGAGGTCGCGCAAATGACATTCGCAATTACATTTCGAGATAATAGAATAGGAAGTGTAATAGTAGAAATATATTCGATAGGTTTTCAGTAGAAAATACTTGCATTTTTGTTTTATGCGATCGTAACTAAAATTGTAACGGAAAGATGAAAGCACAAAATAACGTGTCTATCTCCTTACAGGGGAGATTTTGAGCTCTTTACTGGAATAAAGTTCCTAATCCTCTATCTCAAATCTAGTTATGCCGCGCAACAATGTATATACCCAGCGCACACTTATTATTTTTCCATTGGCGAAATTGTTAGTTTTGCACAGTTCCATGTGCAAGCTAAGTATCGACTCATAACTCTCAAAAGAGAAACCTTAACAAAGCTCCAGCGCACTGCAAATTAATCACAAAGAATCGAGGTATCCGAATCGAGTAAGTTCTTCCTTGCTTATATGGGATTTTTTTTTGTTAATGTTTAAAGATCAGTAACGCAAGAAGTAACGGAGGTGACTTTTATCCAAGTATAATAATTTATGCACTTTTATCCACTTTCTTGTCTTTCTTTTAGAACAGAATCTATAAGAATAATACTAAAATGCGGCTTCTAAGGCAGATTTCTATGTTTTCTTTGAGGTTTTTGCTTGCGTTTTCAATTTTTGTATTCAGTCAGTTGACTGGTTAGCATATACTTCCTACAATGAGTACTTAGTAGTTGATATTTTCAATCATTCAAATGTTATTTTTTTCTTTCAATTGATATATTGTTGAAATACTTACAAAAGTCTCTCTTCGGAAGATTGCAATAGTTAGGTTTTCTTTTATAAAGTGTCAGGGCAATTCTGCTAGTAACCTCCGTTACCATGTGATTTACTTCATCTTTTATTCTTAATGCAATTAAGTAATTGTATCATACGTTTTTTTTAAACGTAAAATTGTCTTAAAATATATTTGCCCAAGGGTATAAAAAAGGGGATCCATAAAACCCGTAGTCCCAACTACAGAAGTTAATAAGAGTCTAAAAGTTAAAACAATCCTTTTTGGTGATTTTTTGATTAATTCAATCAGTGAAAATTTCCGGCAATTCTACTTTTGGCAATTATTTCATTTTTTGTTAACGAAAAAAGTTTATTTCTAAATTTAAACTTGTCATTCTGACTTTGAAATAGAGAAATACCTATGCTTTTTTCAATACTGTCAATTTTCATTTTAAAATTGATATTTCCTGCCTCTTCCATTTCACATTTGGATGCAGCCATTTTGAATATTTTTATACCATTTTATTATACGATATATCTGTTTATTTTCATCAACAGTAAATTGGTCATTAAGTCATTTTCTGGCAATTGAACGAACAAGGTTTATTTATTTCAAGCTTCTATTCATTTCCTCCAATCACAGGCGGGCTACTGGACTATAACCACTGGGCAACTGGATTACAGCTTGCTACCAAATGTAAACAAATGGCGTCATGATATAATGGCTTTACACTAGAACAGGCCAGGTGGTTTGCCTTTCTTAGTCAAAATAGAGGGAAATAGCTTTATACTAGGACAGGCCAGGTGGTTTGCCTTTCTTAGTAAAAATAAAGGTTTGCCTTTCTTAGTACAAATAAAGGTAATTAGCTTTATACTAAGACAGGCCAGGTGGTTTGCCTTTCTTAGTCAAAATAAAGGCAAATAGCTTTATACTTGGACAGGCCAGGTGGTTTGCCTTTCTTAGTACTGGGCCACACCAGGACTGGGTCAATCTAGGACTAGCTCACACCAGGACTGGGTCACACTAGGACTGGCTCACACTAGGACTGGCTCACACTTAGGACTGGCTCAATCTAGGACTATGGGCCACACTAGGACTGGCTCACACTAGGACTGGGCCACACTAGGACTATGGGCCACACTAGGACTGGCTCACACTAGGACTGGCTCACACTAGGACTGGGCCACACTAGGACTGGCTCACACTAGGACTGGCTCACACTTAGGACTGGGCCACACTAGGACTATGGGCCACACTAGGACTATGGGCCACACTAGGACTATGGGCCACACTAGGACTATGGGCCACACTAGGACTATGGGCCACACTAGGACTATGGGCCACACTAGGACTATGGGCCACACTAGGACTATGGGCCACACTAGGACTATGGGCCACACTAGGACTATGGGTCACCCTAGGACTGGCTCACACTTAGGACTGGCTCACACTTAGGACTGGCTCACACTAGGACTGGCTCACACTTAGGACTGGCTCACACTAGGATTATGGGCCACATTAGGACTGGCTCACACTAGGACTATGGGCCACACTAGGATTATGGGCCACATTAGGACTGGCTCACACTAGGACTGGCTCACCCTTGGACTGGCTCACACTTAGGACTGGCTCACACTAGGACTATGGGCCACACTAGGACTGGGCCACACTAGGACTATGGGCCACACTAGGACTATGGCTCACACTAGGACTATGGGCCACACTAGGACTATGGGCCACACTAGGACTATGGGCCACACTAGGACTATGGGCCACACTAGGACTATGGGCCACACTAGGACTATGGGTCACCCTAGGACTTGCTCACACTTAGGACTGGCTCACACTTAGGACTGGCTCACACTAGGACTGGCTCACACTTAGGACTGGCTCACACTTAGGACTGGCTCACACTAGGACTGGCTCACACTTAGGACTGGCTCACACTAGGATTATGGGCCACATTAGGACTGGCTCACACTAGGACTATGGGCCACACTAGGATTATGGGCCACATTAGGACTGGCTCACACTAGGACTGGCTCACCCTTGGACTGGCTCACACTTAGGACTGGCTCACACTAGGACTGGCTCACACTTAGGACTGGCTCACACTAGGACTATGGGCCACACTAGGACTGGCTTACACTAGGACTGGGCCACACTAGGACTGGCTCACACTAGGACTGGCTCACACTAGGACTGGCTCACACTTAGGACTGGCTCACACTTAGGACCGGCTCACACTTAGGGCTGGCTCACACTAGGACTATGGGCCACACTAGAACTGGCTCACACTAGGACGCGCACACTGCAACAGAAGCGCAACGTGAGAACGCAGCTGCTTGATTATGCCGCGCTTGTGTTTGACCGATTATCTCTTGTGTTATCTTGTGTCCTAACGTGCGACCTTTATCAACTTTGCATAACCACAGGAATACCGATCCGAGGACTCGACGGACCTCTACCTTGAAGAGCGAGAGACTCAGCTAAAGTCGGCGGAGGAAGAGAAGCGCAAAGTGCAGCTGTCAGTACCAGGGATTGTGAACCCACACGACATGCCGGAGGAGATGCAGGACTAGGGCGACAAATTTCGCCCATGCTAGCGGGCGATACAGTGGCCAACCCGAGCAGAATTTGTGAGTCGAGGAACTTAGATTACAATATGAAGGGCAGATGAACTACCTACAGGCTAAGTAGGAAAGGGTCGATATGTGAGTAATCACTCACCAGGAAAGCAAAATAGCCTGCATTAAGTACGGTGCATGGCCCGTCCGTGTGGCGAGACATTGCGTGGCCTATTAGCCGTTTGAAAGGGACTGCCCGTACAATCGATGAATTGGAAGCATAAATTAGAGTAGCGGTTGTGATTGTTATGGATAGAATGAGTGTGACTTTTTTAAGCCTTTTTGATCTTGTTGGTCGGTAGATTATTTTTACGTTTTTACCGTGCTTTTTGGCGACAATTTGCGCGACACAGTGTGGCATACAAAGTGACTGCGGGAAAAGGTTTCTCCCAATTTCCCTGAATGCCTCATCGTGCCGCCTGCTGTCGGGACCGCTTACTGCCAATGGTAAAATAATCTATCGCACCAACCCATCTGCTCCACAGAGAGGCTACCAAGAGAGTAAGTTTTGTATAATTTATTGAAAGATATTGTAAATTATTTAGTTTATAGTTTTGTTTGAATTTATTCCTAGATGCTCGTATTATTGAGCATTAAAGTAGACTTCAACCGGATAACGTTGTCAACATCTTGTTGCCGCACCAAGCTTTGTGATATTTTATTTGAAAAAACACAACCACAAGATGATGACAACATTATCTAAGTGGTTCTTTACAATCCCCCAAATTACAACCCGTTATTCACCCATCTGACTATATATAAGGCTATTCTGATCTTTATATTTTATACTTACACTGCAAATAAGCATAAGTTTAGCAGATGAACCGATAGCATCCGTACATTTTGTCGAGCACCACCGCCCTGGTATTTTTGTCTCTCTCCTGTCGAAGACATTTTTACTTTAACTCTAGTCATAAACATGCCAATTAATATTTTTTGGAGGGGACGGGGGTTCTTGGTTGAAATATTTTTTTCCTATATACGAACCATCTGTCCTTGTTGTTCACTTTCCTTTTTTTGGCGGGTATTTCAGCACTTGTATTCCTTGCTTTTGCAGCCTGCCCCCCTGCCCCCCCTCCCCCCCCCCCCCACCACCACCACCAAGTATCTACTGCTCTCCTAACAACCTCTTCTGAAAAAATCGTAAAAGCTCGGGCAGTCTCACACCTAATGCTCATGTAGAAATTCTGGCTTGAGAAAAAAATAATCCTTTTTTTGTTGCTCTTCAAATCATAGATACCTCAACATAATCATATTCTAATATGCAGTACCAAAAGAACGTTCCGTTAACAAATGTCGTAATTTTACCAGTTTATCAAATTTTCAATAAAACAGACCAATAACATGTTGCTTTGTGGATTATTCTGGAGTGCGAAACGAGCCTCATTTATCCGTTTTATTCCTTTGGTAGGGTTTGTCAATTCGGAATAGTGCTGTACAGGCCGTTACAATGGTTTTATTAGAATTGGAATTATAGCGGATTATAGAAGATGATCAATAACGTGTATGGAATAAACGCGTTCTTGCATTTCTCAATATAAAAACCGTCAGCAAAAAAACAAGTTAGAAGTATATTTGTTGTAAACTAATATTGGATTGAATTCCGCATGTTTTTTTCTAGAATTCCTGGTCGCTAAAAACACTAAAAAATCCCGCTTAAATTTATCATAGGTTATTGTGATAGAAGTCTAATCTTTTTACATAAATACAGATGGTTAAGAGAAAATATATTGCTTAATTTTTAACATGTATTTTAATTTTTTTAAATAAAAATGTATAATTTAATTTTCTTCAATTTAAAATTATTTTACAGAAACAGTTCTTTTTTTATCTAGCATAGATACGCGATCTTTTGCGGGCCTGCTATGTTGTTTTTGGGGGTCATTTGCGGGCAAGGGATAATTTGCTGGCCTGTACAATACCTAGATTCCAAAAGGTTGGACTTTCAGAATCTTTAAATGGAATGGATGTGCATCTACAATGCTTGCTGAACAAAAAAACTATCTCCGCGCATCCTCGATCCTGGTATCCAGCGTCCAACACGGAGTTAAGCCATGTCACGAAATTCTCTTACACCCCAAACCTTGAAGACCACCCAAAGAACCTTAACAACAGCAAGAACAATGTTCGTTTCTGTTTATTCGATGTTTACACATCTGCGGCACTAAATTAGCGCTTCTGACAGCAACAGTAGTTAGGGCCACAGCTAGCCCTGTTACACGTGTGATAACGCCAGACAAGAAGGCCGATCTTTCCGGTGTCGGCGTTGCTGTCGGGCGACAGGACGGGGCGATTCTTGTAGATGTGGAGTGACTCAATACAATCAAACGTCCTGTAAGACAATAATGTCCGTACACAGTGCTATTTCAGCAATAATTCCCACCCAATAAGAGTACTGAAGCTGAGCCACTGGGCGCGGATCAAGCACATTAGATGAGCCTGCGAAATAGGCTCTAGAAAAGCGCCCCAAAAAGGCTACTGGAAAAGCAGTTATATCGGACTTAGCGCTCGGCCAAAAATAGCGGGGTTTAGCTCGGCTCCGAAATCTCGCTATTGCCTCCGTTTTTCCACTCAAGTAGCGCCTGTTGAGCAGATAACACTAGATAGAGATCTTGTGGGGGGGGGGGGGCATAGATACCCGCATTTCCCTTCCCAAAGAGCTAAAGTTAGCCAGCCCGACGAGCTGTTTGGTACATCAACAGTTGTTTTCTTAGCCGGCGGTGTAGCGATAAAGCATATGGTTTGTTAGGGCCATTCACCCCCCCCCATTACAGGGCCGCACCCGGGGTGAGGCACTGGGGGCATGTGCCCCATCCCCCCCCAAAAAAAATGTATATATATATTTCAAAGTGACCAGTTGGGCGTGGCTGTGCCCCCAAATATTTTCTTAATGTTTCCGTATTGTGCTATCCCCAATCTTACGTGGCCTGCTACGACTCTGAATTTAAACTTAAGTGTATAAGTTACGCTTAACTTAAGTGTATAAGTTAAGTTACTCTTTTCCCCTTTATCCAAGACTCACATGTGTTTCGTCCATGACCACTGCAACTGAGCAGTGACTTTGGCGCCGGTACAGATCTGCTGGCAGGTGGACGTGCTGGGGCATTTTCTTCGCACTGCAAATCGCATCCCGGATCTGTTTGGCACGCTTGAGCACACGGAGGTAGCAATCTCGTCATAGTAGTTGTAATAAAGGGAATTCGAGTATGATCGCCCTTCGTCATCTTTGAAGTGTGATATGACATAGAAAAAAAGTGTAAGAATAGACACTAGCTTGCTAGCGAACACTCTTTTTGCTCATTCGAAAATGATTTTTTTTTCGAACATGTGATAAAGGCCGAGGTTCACTGGGGCGAGGGTACGTGTGCAGGCCGGTCCAGTTAAACGCCACAGGGCCCCCAGTCTTTGAAACAAAACACTACTGAATAACCCTTATTGAGAGCCGGCTAGCTGGCTACCCTAACAGGGTCCAAATCACGTCAGAATAAGAAAATACTAGAATTGCTCTCTAACAGAGCCTATTGTGTGATCGAACATCTTCCGTGCAATCATCCATGACGAAAGGTGGGGGGAGGGGTAGGGGTTTAGACTACTGTACCATCAGTCCGCTTCTCATTCGCTGGTTGGTAGACGTTCTCAGACTCATTTTCTTCTGCAATGGCGGCACCGATTAGCAGTGCGAGAATTGCGAGTGCGCTAGTGTACTTCATCTGTAATATATAAAAACGAACAGAAACAATATTTTGCTTGCAGAAAATTGGCAAGCCGCTACTAAAAAAGGCGATTTCTATGATCGAGAGAAGGGTACAAGCCGGCATTTGAGAAGGTGTAGGATTGTTGACTAGGGGGAAGGAGGGAGTAGATTTAATAGGAATAGAGTAAATACGGTACGAGGGAATATGGTATGCAACAGCGACGCCAAATTAATATACTGTGTAAGGCATGCTAGCTAGGTTCGACAGGTAAAGTCGAGCGTAGTATCTAGGCATGAACTATAAGTACAATTGCTCCTTCCCCCAAAAAGTGGAAGAATGCAATTTAAAGTTAAAGGATTAGAGATGACCCCCTGTATGTTCCAAGACAGCTGCTATTTCTTTTTAGAAAACTAATAACTAAAAGAAAAACAGAAAAGAAAACTATAATTAGAAGGAATGAACTAAGCAGAAAAAAGTAATAAGATGTTAAAATATAAGTATGACGCATCATACCTTCTGTCGCGTTGAAATTTTCCTCTTTGCGTGATAGTCTTTGTGTTCACTGTGAACAGAAGTCTTTTCCTCGTCTTACGAAAGACTGGCCATGGTGGAGTCGCGTAAGTGAAGATACCCAAATTGACTATTTGCTGCAATCAGGAATATTCCTGTTCAAGAATTAGATAATGGGTTGGTTATGTTTGCAATGTAAACAGTAAAGAGATTTGTATGTATTTTTTGCCTTGTGCAAATGCAGAATTTGATATATAGAAATGCGCTCTAAGATCGAAAAAAATATATAGAAGTCGTCTGCAGACAATCAAATGTGTCTCAAATAAAGGGAAGTATTAATTATGTTAGATACAGTACTGGTCTCTGACCAAAGAATCCGAAAATAACTATTTCGAGCCTCGTTAAAAGCACTGTCAAGGGAAGCTAAAATTGGAAAATTAAAACTCTCTATCGGCAGTTAGAGTAGTTTTCAAAATCTAATGTGACAAAATGCAGTTGTTAAGATGTAATAGTCAAGCCAGAACAAAAGAGAACAAAGAAATTACAGTGTATTAGTACTAAATAGTATTTCACAGGTTTTTGAAAACCACTCTAGGACGATTCATGAAGTTTCCTGTTTTCTAGGAGCTTGTTCAGATGTTTACACCCATTCTACGCTAAATGTACACATTACGATTAAAACCTGTCTTTCTGTTAAAGTGGGCAGAATTATTGACCTTTCAAACGGTATACAGCTTCATTGAGTAAATATTCGCCATTTTGCTGCAATTTGTTTTGGAAGCTGCCAGTTTTGCCAATTTTCTCATGTTCACAGCCCAATATTCAATAAATAGCCATGGCGGTAAGGAGGTTTGTGGAGGCAAATCAAAGTGACATCGACAAACAACGTTTTTTTCCTATAGAAAAGTTAATAAACTATAATCGTGCCTATTTTTCCCCGAGTTTTGATGCAATGTCCAATGTCTCCGTTACCTCAATTAACATATATTTTTCAGGCACAAAGTTTGGCCACGTATTTTTTCTTAAGAATTGAAAACTCCCAAATTGGAGCCTAGAGATAAGAGCGTAACCTTCGTTATCGCATTTTTTCCAAGATCAAAAATTATTAGAGAATTGTAAACTTTGCAGGTTTTTACAACTGATTAATATGAACGCAATACAATATAGATATTTCTGCTAAGCGTGAATTCGAAGATGTGGCAGCAACAGATTGTTTAAAAATAACCTCTTTTACCCTGTGTTACCGCATAATCTCCGTTACCGCGAGTTTAGAATCTTCAGCTTCTGGTCAAACAAATCAGCTTTTTTTTTTGTACCTTAATGGGATGTTTAGAGCCTACAAATATATTCTAAACATTAGTTTGAGTTTTTTTTTACTCTTTTCGGTTGGTTTTACGCTCATTTGGATTCAGTATAATGCTATTTTAGTCAAATATAGTACTTCCATCGAGGTCGCGCAAATGACATTCGCAATTACATTTCGAGATAATAGAATAGGAAGTGTAATAGTAGAAATATATTCGATAGGTTTTCAGTAGAAGATACTTGCATTTTTGCTTTATGCGATCGTAACTAAAATTGTAACGGAAAGATGAAAGCACAAAATAACGTGTCTATCTCCTTACAGAGGAGATTTTAAGCTCTTTACTGGGATAAAGTTCCTTATGCTCTATTTAAATCTAGTTATGCCGCGCAACAATTTATATACCCAGCGCACACTTATTATTTTTCCATTGGCGAAATTGTTAGTTTTGCACAGTTCCATGTGCAAGCTAAGTATCGACTCAAAACTCTCAAAAGAGAAACCTTAACAAAGCTTCAGCGCACTGCAAATTAATCACAAAGAATCGAGGTATCCGAATCGAGTAAGTTCTTCCTTGCTTATATGGGATTTTTTTTTTGTTAATGTTTAAAGATCAGTAACGCAAGAAGTAACGGAGGTGACTTTTACCCAAGTATAATAATTTATGCACTTTTATCCACTTTCTTGTCTTTCTTTTAGAACAGAATCTATAAGAATAATACTAAAATGCGGCTTCTAAGGCAGATTTCTATGTTCTCTTTGAGGTTTTTGCTTGCGTTTTCATTTTTTGTATTCAGTCAGTTGACTGGTTAGCATATACTTTCTACAATGAATACTTAGTAGTTGATATTTTCAATCATTCAAATGTTATTTTTTTCTTTCAATTGATATTCGGAAGATTGCAATAGTTAGGTTTTCTTTTATAAAGTGTCAGGGCAATTCTGCTAGTAACCTCCGTTACCATGTGATTTACTTCATCTTTTGTTCTTAATGTAATCAAGTAATTGTATCATACGTTATTTTTTTAAACGTAAAATTGTCTTAAAATATGTTGGCCCAAGGTTATAAAAAAGGGGATCCATAAAACCCGTAGTCCCAACTACAGAAGTTAATAAGAGTCTAAAAGTTAAAACAATCCTTTTTGGTGATTTTTGGATTAATTCAATCAGTGAGAATTTCCGGCAATTCTACTTTTGGCAATTATTTCATTTTTTGTTGACGAAAAAAAGGTTATTTCTAAATTTTAACTTGTCATTTTGACTTTGAATTAGAACAATTTCTAAGCTTTTTCGATATTGTCAATTTTCATTTTAAAATTGATATTTCCTACCTTTATTTAATTGAAAATTAGAAATTTAAAAGAACTTCAATTTCACATTTGGATGTAGCCATTTTGAATATACCCACCATTATTTGATATTTCTGTTTATTTTCATCAACAGAAAATAAGTCAGGGCGAATTTCCGGCAATTCTACTTTTGGCAATTATTTCATTTTTTGTTGACGAAAAAAGGTTATTTCTAAATTTAAACTTGTCATTTTGACTTTGAAATAGAAAAATACCTATGCTTTTTTCAATACTGTCAATTTTCATTTTAAAATTGATATTTCCTGCCTCTTCCATTTCACATTTAGATGCAGCCATTTTGAATATTTTTATACCATTTTATTATACGATATATCTGTTTATTTTCATCAACAGTAAATTGGTCATTAAGTCATTTTCTGGCAATTTAACGAACAAGGTTTATTTATTTCAAGCTTATATTCATTTCCTCCAATCACAGGCGGGCTACTTAGTATAACCATCACCATTTGCGGTGTACTGATTCCCGCCTTTTTTCTTGAAAAAAAATAAAATAAAAATGGCGGAATACTTGAACGAGAATCAAGAAGCGATAGAAAACCTGGTTAAACAAAATAAGTGTTACGAAGAAATAAGCAATTACTGACAGAAACATTTCCAGAAGTTAGTCGAGGCTATCCGGATAGGAATATCAGGCTATTCTGCAAGAATCAAGGTATCAAATGAATGACTGCTTCACAGGTGGACACAGTCGTCCAAGAACATGTATTATTGAATCATGTAATCATCATCAAGGGCAAAACGAACGTTTGGAGAAGAATGGTGAAATGTCACAGAATAGGCCTAAGGTCATCGTCACTTTCTTCTTCCTCATCTTCATCTCCCATTGGGGGAGGAATATGGGCTGACCCAAAATGTCCGCGGGGCCACGCACCACTGGTGCTATGCAGTACTGTCTTCTGGTTCTACAAAACGGACATCTAGATCCATTACTAGTAGCTTCTCCCCACTTTTCCGCGCAAGGCACACATCCGATGAGCTTGTAGCATCTGGGACAACTTGCAGCTGTTAGAGAGCTGGTTGAAAAGCATATTTAGCATTTGAAAAGCTCCTTTACTTCTTGCCGTGCCATTTCCCTTGTTGCGGCCTCTGAATTTGCTGCCAGTGATTCACGAGAGGGCTGATCGCAGGCATCGGAGACCATCTTTCGGATCTCCTCTAGAAGCCGACTTTGCTTTGGGTTCTTTCCTTTGCCTTTTTTCTTGTTCAAGAATAGGAACTCTGTGACAGTGTGATAAGAGGGTTTGGCCGCTGGCTAACGTCATACTCGTGGACGCCGTTGTACTCAATGTCATCTTGCAAAGAGAAGTGGGAGTTTTTCTCCCAAGTAATGTCGGCAGGAATAGACTTCTTTCTACCCCTAAAGTCTGTCAAACTGCACAACACCGACAAGCCGTGGATTACTCCTCGAATCAAGACCCTTATATCTAGAAGGCAGTCCGCGCTCGCCGCGCACGGAAAGGATTCGCACGAGTTTCACAGTTGGCGCAACCAAGTCCAGACCGCTATCAAGAACAGCAAGCGCGCCTATTACAACTCCAAGGTCAAGGGCCTCAAGGAAACTCGTGCTGGCAAGTGGTGGTCGAACGTCAAAAGTCTCTCAGGATCATCCACCAGTCGTGACGAGTGGTACTGTCAGCTGATCGGTGGATCCAACATCACGTCCACTCTTGATCTCTGTGAGAAAATCAACCAGTTCTTTGTCGGACTGACGTCTGATTTCTCCCCTCTAACTCCAGCTGATGTTAGTAGTATCCAAGTACAGGAAATCCCAGACAGCTATTTAATCTCCCCAAGGGAAGCCGGCTTCGCCCTGCGCGCCATCCAGGTTAAAAAAGCCCCTGGGCCAGACGCTACTCCAAACGTCATATGGAAACTTTTCTCGTTTGAACTGGCGCCGGTAGTTGCTGATATTTACAACTCCTCACTGCGTGACGGCTTCATTCCAACAATACTTAAGCGCGCCGCTACGTGTCCGATCCCAAAACAGCGGCCCCCCAGTACGGTGGAAAACGATATCAGGCCTATCGCGCTTACGTGCCAAGTAGCCAAGGTGATGGAGGGCTTTACCCTCAGCAGGATTTTTCCCCCTATTATGCGCAAGCTCGACCCCAACCAGTTTGCAGTCAGTGGGAAATCTACAACAGATGCACTTGTTTATTTATTGCACATCCTGCTTCATAACCTGGATCGTGGGAACTGTGCTGGGTATTTATTTTTCGCAGACTTCAAAAAAGGTTTCGACCTTATTGACCACAAGATTCTCCTGGACAAGCTTCGAGGTTATGACCTTCACCCCTGTGTTGTGCGCTGGATCGCTGCATTCCTCGAGGGCCGCACCCAATTTGTCAAGATCTCGGATGTGTCCTCAAGCCTTCACGCCATCAATTGAGGTATTCCGCAGGGGACCAAACTTGGCCCAATTCTCTTCGCCGTTATGTAGACGACCTTATGAGAAAATGGTTCCCGCGTGCGAAATTTGTCGACGAATTAACCATTCTTGAGATCGTCCCAAGGAACTCCCCCCCCGGTGATGAACTACTTAGTTAGTGACATTTACCAGTTTGCATCCAACAATAATATAGTGCTTAATCCGAAAAAATGTAAATCTATAGCGGTTGACTTTCTTGACTATAACAGCTGCGAGTGGTCTCCCATTTTCATCGGTGACACGGTCGTAGAACGCGTACGTAGTTTTAAGCTGCTCGGACTTACCATCACAGACGACCTGAAATGGGAGGCCCATTGCGATGTTATAGTCAAGAAAGCCAACAAGCGACTATACGCCCTAAGGCAACTGAAAAAATCCGGCGTCTCCCATAATGATCTCGTGGGCGTCTATTGTTTGTTAATCAGATCAATAGTCGAATACGGTTGCGTCGTATTCGCCAATCTGCCAATGTACCTATCATCATCCCTGGAACAAACCCAGAAGCGTGCATTGCGGATTATTCTTCCAGACACTTCTTACGATAATGCATTAGTGTCAGCTGGTCTCCTGACTCTTGAGACGCGCCGCAATAATCTATGCCGCCAGTATGTAGCCAACCTTCCACACGAGCATCCCGTCTTACAGCTGATGGACTCGAGGACATGTGTAGTACCCGCCAAATACAGTCTTAGGTCGGATACTACGAGGCGCACACAGATGACAAAAACCAAAAGACAAAGCGATTTTGTAACTGTAAAATATGTTAATTGTTAATTGTGTGTACTGTAAGTTTGTTGGCGCTCTCCCTGCAATTCAGTCTCAACTGCAATAGGGAATAATAAACATATATTATTATTATTTGTTTGATCACAAGACAATTTCTAGCAGATCTCCAAAATTGCGCACCTAGAAGAAAGATAAAAAAGATAATAAGAAAATGTTTTAATTGTGAAAGGCAGATAATAGATTACCATTGGCTTGACTGAATTTTGCATTATAATGTTAAAAGAGTTATTTTCATTTTCACTTTCAATGGGCATAGCCAACAGAGAGGGACTAAGTGCCTACACTGATCTCCATTTTGGAGGACCCCCCTAAAAAAAGAAATTGAAACTCAAGAAAAAATGGAAAGGCCGTTTGTATTGACCACGTAGTATGGGGAAACCCATCCTTAGAAAGCAAGCAAAAAAAATTCACTAAGTAGGCCATTATATCATGACGCCATTTGTTTACATTTGGTAGCAAGCTGTAATCCAGTGGCCCAGTGGTTATAGTCCAGTAGCCCGCCTGTGATTGGAGGAAATGAATAGAAGCTTGAAATAAATAAACCTTGTTCGTTGAATTGCCAGAAATTGACTTAATGACTAATTTACTGTTGATGAAAATAAACAGAAATATCGTATAATAAAATGGTATAAAAATATTCAAAATGGCTGCATCCAAATGTGAAATGGAAGAGGCAGGAAATATCAATTTTAAAATGAAAATTGACAGTATTAAAAAAAGCATATGTATTTCTCTATTTCAAAGTCAAAATGACAAGTTTAAATTTAGAAATAACCTTTTTTCGTCAACAAAAAATGAAATAATTGCCAAAAGTAGAATTGCCGGAAATTCGCCCTGACTTATTTTCTGTTGATGAAAATAAACAGAAATATCAAATAATGGTGGGTATATTCAAAATGGCTACATCCAAATGTGAAATTGAAGTTCTTTTAAATTTCTAATTTTCAATTAAATAAAGGTAGGAAATATCAAGTTTATATTTAGAAATAACCTTTTTTTCGTCAACGAAAAAATGAATTAAATGCCAAAAGTAGAATTGCCGGAAATTCTCATTGATTTAATTCAGCCTAGAAAACAATTAAAAAAATAAACAAATAAGAAACTTGATGTTATGTTGTGCCTTTTGCTATTTAGATTGAGCCAATGATACTTTTGAAAATTTAAAAGCATACGTCTCGTATGCCAAAAAGCGGTTTTGTTAAAATTTCAGAAACTTTAAATGTGGTTTTATTGTTTCAAAAAACAAACTTAAGATGTGCAGCAAAACGTTGGCGAGAATGAAAACCAAAAATACTCAGGGGAAATTAATCTTTCGAGCAGTTTTCAGGGAGGTTGAATTGTTTGGACATACAACTTCCGTACATTTTTGGCTTGCGGCAATTATCATATAAAGGATGTCCGCCAACATGAAAAAAAAGCGAAATGAAAGAACATTTGAGTATCAGAGATCGCGCACGTTTCCTTCTCTCGCCCCACGCCCCAAGAGGATGGGCGGGGTCGAGAAGGCCTTGGAAGAGAAAACGACACCCAATGAGCCGGCGATGAAAATTTTGCAATAAGTGATAGTACGGCTCCAAAACTAAGTACAAATCTATTTACAGTGATCTGGCTATCAACAACAAAGTGACGAATTTATCAACATTTTAATGAAATTCGAAAGATCAGCTAACTTGCAGAACCCCCATCCCCCTAAACAAAATCATAAGTATTAAATATAGCGTACCGTTCACTTTTAGTCAATAATCTTGTTTAGTCCAATTGATAGGTGTAAACACATGTGAAGTAAAAAATAGGACATTCCCATTTTAGGGCTTTATTTTCAAGGTCAGATTTGAATGTAGCAAGGAGCATTTCACTGCGACATTGGCTTGCCAGCAAGCGGTCTACATGGCTTGGGAGGTCTACATGGCTTGGGAGGTCTACATGGCTTGGGGGGTCTACATGGCTTGAGAAGGTCTACATGGCTTCGGAGGTCTACATGGCTTGGGGGGTCTACATGACATGGTTTGTGATGGTCAGATGGCTTGAGAAGGTCTACATGGTTTAAAGGTCTACATGGCTTGGGAAGGCTAAGTATTAGACAGTTGACTCGAGATTTTTGTATAATGAATGAAAAACAGGAAATATGGTATCAGAGAATGTGCGATAAGCTGGAAGATAAGATGAAAGGAGTCTACTATGATAAAACATGTTTCGTTCCATTTTAACTCATTGATCACAACACGTTGATTGCTTTTCGTAGAGTTTATTAATAAATATTATAATACAAATAAAGTGACCTTTTAGATCATGTTTTATGTTTATCAATTGGTATATACAAAATGGGCAATAAATTGCAATCAGGGACTTCAATTAAAGTAAAAGTAAAGCATAATATTTAAAAATAGTATGCTTACTATATGTGTTAAAAGATAAATAGTTGTTTGTCACTATTTTGCAGATTTATTAATACAAAAAATGATTGAAATAATAATAACAATGATATTCATCTGCTCTGTAGTTTTGACATATCAACATGTAATATATTATTTCTACAGTAATATTTTTTTCTGTTAAAGCTCCATATTACAGGTACTTTAAAATCCATTTCCAAATATGGAAACCACCAATAAATTATCCCTCTATACAAACATCAATAATTAACATCAAGCAAATTTGGATTTTGCCGAAGATAACTTATTATCCTTATTTCAAGAAATAACCCCATTTTGTTTTTCAAGATAGGGAATGAATTTCGAAGAACGTAACTTTGATTACGTAAACGGATCGTCACGAACACTTGAATGGGTTCCTGATATGCTAATCGCATGAATAATCATAAAAAAAAGCCGCGCCGAATGAACTAGAATGGTCTTATTTAATTGAACAATCTGGAAAGGCCTTTAAACTGCCCGAAGTCATTCTTTTTTCTGTATCCTAGCCATGCTCGTCAGGAACACATTACTTCAAACATCCCTGGAAGAAAAGGGTCATTATGTCCTAAAATGTCCAAAGAGCTTTGTGTCAGAGTAGGATCCATCGAATACTCTTTCATCAAATCTTCGACATTCCCCAACGGTTCGCAAATATCAAGTAAATTCTGTAATAGCGTATCAAAATCCATATCTTCGTAGTTTAAAGTATTTGCCAGTTCACAGCTCTGAGTGTTATCTGAGCTAGGTTTAGCATGTTCTGAAAGTAAGATGGCTGAAGAGGGATTTTTGATGCACATGGTTTGTATTGTTTCCGGAACAACATTATCCGTACACGGTTCACTTGGTAAACTGTCAGATTTAGATGTGACATGGCAGGGTGATTCTTGTAACAAAGTCAAACTTTCCACAGCTCTTTCAATCTCATTTTCGATTTCCATGCTTTTATCAAGAACATCAGGTACTTTTTCCTCAATATCTGCTTTATTCTCGTGTGAAATTTTTAGCCGTTTCGCCGGCCTGGCCGTAAAGTATCTTTCGTTTTCGATTTCGCATCGTAAGCGTCGTACGGTACTGGTAAGCAAAACCTCCAAACACATATCAGGGGCTCGTTTCCTCTTATTACGCACGCGTTTTTTCAAAGCCAAGTTGACAATCTCCTCTCTATGATTTGGACTCTCCCCGGTGAAGCACATTTTCGTAGCAAAAGTCCACTCCAACGGCGAACAAAATACAACAACACCACTGTGCGAGAATTCCGAACACCGGTACAGGGTAGTTAGCGTTGTCTTCCAAGACAACCAAATTTAACACATCTATACTT
Organism: Nematostella vectensis; assembly: GCF_932526225.1. Taxonomy (NCBI): domain Eukaryota; kingdom Metazoa; phylum Cnidaria; class Anthozoa; order Actiniaria; family Edwardsiidae; genus Nematostella; species Nematostella vectensis. Next base: position 16,837,769 of record NC_064040.1, on the reverse strand, counting down.
TGGATATATCTCAGTCCGTTGCCTTGTTGTCTTTAAAATAAATCGAATTTCTTTTTTTACAGTGAATATTTTTGAATGAATACACTAGCCGGAGCAGCCTTTGTGTGATTATGTGTTGGCCTTCGACAGATACGAAATATATAGTGGTTGTCACCCCTAGTTACACAAGATTGACAGGTCTTCCACCAATCAGAGAACGATGTCGTGACCAAAAAAAGTTATACAGTCACGTAGAAATTTGTAGAAATGAGCGATCACGAATTTTGAAAAAGCGAGAAATGCGTTTAATATGCGAACCAAAGTCATCGAAATGGACTCGAATCGCCAACATGAAATAGCTTTATCTCTTTTTACACTAATGGGTTTTAAGATGGCGTGTGTTCTTGTGGGTTTAGGCTAAAGCTCTCGGGGTTGGCATAAACGTTGTTGCGTGACAAGTCTAAGCCTGTTCGTGACTGTCACTCCTTGTCGTACGTGCAGGAGTAACTGGGTCAAGGGCGATGACGTCACGACGGTAGTTCAGTTCCGAGTTGCTGTACATCGCGGCGGCTATCCAAGGATGATACAATATAACGAGGGCGTATTATCTCTCTATTTCCTATCGATAATAACAAATTACACCCCCTAACAAACACTCGAATAAAGTAAACCTTAGCTGTTCAAAGGATGTTTTTTATAGGGTAGTAACAGCTACAAAACAGGGAGCTTTCGACAGACAAGAGGACAACAGAGGTAGGGTACCGGACTATGATGACTTATATAAGTTGATGCAAATTGTGGTGAGAGATGAAAGGGAATATTCCGGCAAAGTAAACCAAGGTCAAGAATGGAGGCAAAACTCTGAAAGAGGTGTCGATCTATGTTATGCCTTGGAGCGAGCGATAGAATCTACCGACTGGGTGTTAGATGTTAATGAGCCACGTAGCAGACAAAACCTGTACATATAGTTTGGGGAAGGGCGAAGGTTTACATAGCACAAGGGAGGGGGGGCGTGACAAATGAATGTATAAATAAATGATAAGTAAAGTTATATATGGGTAAATAAAAAATAAGTAAGCATCCAAAAAAATAATAAAAAAATGGATGAGCAATAAATACAGAAATGGATAGAAGCATGGGTACATGACGAACTTATAAACCTCTAAATGACCAGCAATTAACTGTCACTAGCAATATGAATGAATAAATAAACTAATTAATGAACAAAAAATAAATAGATAAATAATCTTTGCTATTTCACAAACATTTTTACCACGACAAATATTATTGGTAATATTATCATGGCGTGATGTCACTTCAAGTCATTTGCAGCTCACAGAAAACAAACGAAATTTATGTCTAGGTTACGGTGAAACCTTGATATAACAGGACCGAAAATTACATTGTTAAATCGAGAATATTTTCCGTTTATTCTATGGTTGGCGGGAGCTAAACATGTCTCGAGTTTCGAAAGCGATATTCGTAAAATGGAATAAGAAACCCGCGTTTATATTATAGCTATACTCAGATGGGGCGCATGACTATTTTGCCCGATTGGCGGATAAAATATTTATATCACACAATGTTTACGTTTATTTATTGCATGCACGTGTGCAAATTGCGTGGGTGTTATTCTGTCTCATGTCACGGAAGTGTGTCCTTCCGTGACATGTGCATGGGTGCGTGTCACGCTTGTGTCACGGAACACGGCAGCGGAAAGAGCACCGGGGGCAGCGTACAACTAAGCCGCAAAATAATATTCAAAATAATACCATTTATTCTAAATAATACAAGATATACAAGTAATTCTTGCGTTAAGTTCGGCATCAATTTATCAAAGATGAAATATTTGTCATGATGGTTTTCTGGAAGTGTTACTTATTTTAATGCTTCGTCTTGTCACTTAGTCTTTTCTGATAAGTAATCATGAGATTTTAATGTTTCTATACAGTTCAGTTGCGAAGCTCCCCTTCCTTCCCTTCCTTCTCTTCCTTCCCTCCCTCGGGCGCCAACAAAGCGTTATCTTCTTCTTGAAGTATCGCCAATTCTTGGACTTTTAGTTTATAATATTCATGACTGCAACTCTCACCCCTTGTGAGTTCTCACGCACCAGTCCTGTTGATGCACGTTTCTCTTCTCGGACCATCAATCCGGCAGTCATCCGGGATATCACTCGGGCTCCACTGATAGCCTCGAGTCTTATCATCCGGGTATTCAACGCTTTGACATTTTACACAATGACCGCAAGTCCTTACATCCGGGTACCACCAATCCTCATTCGACTAGGCGCCTCGCTTGCCTTAACCAGCAAGGAATTCTGGGGTCCGGTATCCCATCTTGCACTGGAGCTGTCAATCACACTAGTGGTGACTGTGACGTCATACGTGGCGGCGGCGGCGAAGGAGAGCAGGAAGTGAGCGCTGAAATAGTCGTTGTGTGGCGTGACAGTCTGTTCCAGGCTTGTCACGCTGTCATGCAACACCTGAAAGACAATATTTATCAGCTTCTATGAAGAGACAGCTCCGTAATTTGGCGGGAGAAACAGAGGGGGTACGCGATATTGAATGCGTGATTCTAGAAAAGAACCATACAGCCTCCCCCTCCCCTCCCTCCACACATTTGTCTTGACAGGGGTGGGATGGGCAGTCTTTCAGTACCAGTTTCCGATTTTACAGTTTGTTCACACTTAACGCGGGTGGGGGATTCGGGGGATGGGGGATCCGGGGGATGGGGGATTCGGGGGGTGGGGGATTCGGGGGATGGGGGATTCGGGGGATGGGGGATTCGGGGGATGGGGGATTCGGGGGATGGGGGATTCGGGGGGATGGGGGATTCGGGGGATGGGGGATGGGGGATTCGGGGGATGGGGGATTCGGCGGGTGGGGAATTCGGGGGATGGTGGATTACGTGGGGGTATAGATCTTCCTTGGAAACGCACGAAGGTATGAAGAAAAGGCAGCGCTTTCTCCATGTTCTTTACCCTCCCGTCCCTTACACTTGCTACGCGGACTGCTCCAGACATAGATGTCATAATATATCATAGCACCCATCATAGCACCCTTAACTCAGCAGAGACGCAAGTGCACACGTTCACGTCTTTGATTTCAGACCGTGAAAAGTTTCACGCAGTCAGGTTACAAATAGGGGGAAATACATAAAAAAAATGCATCAAATAGTAACTTATGCTATTTTGAAATTCGTGTCATTAGTTATGCATCAAATTCACGCATATCTAGTTCACGCATATTTGTCTTAAGGTTATAATCGCAACGGGACTGTTTACACATATCAGACGATTGAGAGCATCCGAAATAGTCGTGGGAATCTTTTGGCCTGTTTCCGTCTCTCGTCAGAGCAATAACATTATGTCTAGGCTGTCTTTTATGTCTCTTTTTATTCATAATACAGAATACTTGGACATGCAAAAACAAATAAGTGCATAGAAATGCCCAGCACCCCTATCCCCTTACGCTCGATTTCCAGCTCGTTTCTGTGAGCCCGCCAGGCCCATGATGCCCAGGGGACGGCTTGACAGCCGACCATCCCCTGCCATTTCTCGGAGAAATGTAATGTAATGAACACGTTTCGACAAGCACCGATAAACAACACTGAAATACAGCTGCGTGCGAACCTCAAAACGTCACGCCTTAGACAGCTTACCTTGACTTCCGGTGACTGTTGCTTTTTCTCTTCCGGCTTCCAGGTTACGTGCAGACAGACAGCGCTGATGTCTCGGTAGATTCCAGGCTTCCCGCGGTACTCGACAACGCCCTCGACTTTGAGCACAAACTGTGTATCTAGAGGAACGGGAACGGACTCGGAAGGAGAGGATGCGGAGGGTGACAATGCCAACTGAAATAACGGATCAGGAAAAGTATAAGCTAGGGGGCTCTTATTTTATAGCCGTGTATCTTAGTAGTCCAATATCTGAAATTTTCTACGCGGTCTACCTGTGTTCTAACAGAGCAGCCAAAAGAAGGGCCTTGAACAGGACTATATGAATCTCAGCCGAGCGCAGACCATACTCATACCTTTATCGATGTGTGTTGTTCGCCATGGAGCGCAGACCATACTCATACCTTTATCGATGTGTGTTGTTCGCTATGGAGCGCAGACCATACTCATACCTTTATCGCTGTGTGTTGTTCGCCATGGAGCGCAGACCATACTCATACCTTTATCGCTGTGTGTTGTTCGCTGTAGAGCGTGGACCATACTCATACCTTTATTGCTGTGTGTTGTTCGCTGTAGAGCGAGGACCATACTCATACCTTTATCGCTGTGTGTTGTTCGCTGTAGAGCGGGGACCATACTCATACCTTTATCGCTGTGTGTTGTTCGCTGTAGAGCGAGGACCGTACTCATACCTTTATCGCTGTGTGTTGTTCGCTGTAGAGCGTGGACCATACTCATACCTTTATCGCTGTGTGTTGTTCGCTGTAGAGCGAGGACCATACTCATACCTTTATCGATGTGTGTTGTTCGCTGTAGAGCGCGGACCATACTCATACCTTTATCGCTGTGTGTTGTTCGCTGTAGAGCGTGGACCATACTCATACCTTTATCGCTGTGTGTTGTTCGCTGTAGAACGAGGACCATACTCATACCTTTATCGCTGTGTGTTGTTCGCTGTGGAGCGCGGACCATACTCATACCTTTATCGCTGTGTGTTGTTCGCTGTAGAGCGCAGACCATACTCACACCTTTATCGCTGTGTGTTGTTCGCTGTGGAGCGCGGACCATACTCATACCTTTATCGCTGTGTGTTGTTCGCTGTGGTAGAAGTACTTGGGAAAGCGGAGCGGAGTCTGGGACAGAGTCAGGGATGCTTTACACAGGCAGTCCGTCTGCTGTGAACAACAACACATACAGACCGAATGACTCACAGACGGAAATATAAAAAAACTAAAATAAGAGGTATCTCTTCAGAACCAGCAATAGTTTTGGTGTCTTTAGAGATGTAAACATGTTAGTAATGATGTGTGGTGTTTTCATTGAAATATCTTTATTGGAATAAAATTGATTTTGAATTCCGTAAAAGGCACTGTTTATCTTAGCACTTTCCATGTCAACTCTTTAGGTATTCCTGAATGACGCAAACAGTTTCGATTTTATTTCAAGATATATTCTAGGCTAAAACTATACAAAATCTTGACTGCTGGAAGTTATAATCAGTTCTCTCTTAAAATTGTTTCCCCGCTACTCACCCAACCCCCCCCCCCCCTTGAATGGGTTGAAATGGTTGAAGGGGTTGTAACATGAAAAGGGAAGAAAGGGGTGTTGATAAAGGGAGCGAATACTTACCAAGTGACACACGGGCATGCTCTCCAGTTGAATACAGTACTCCTGCAATCAAACGGAGTAATACTTGATTATTCATTACAGGGAACCTTGGAAACTTTTCCATCCACTATGATACTATTTTCACTGACATCATGCTCATAGTTGTGCAAAAGGCTTGACAAGCCTGTTGGAGTCTGGGAACCTCAAAGGCTTTGGATCAGATTGTTGTGACGGGTCTTTTACTGCCGCAAAAATAAGCAAATACATTTTAGCAACGAACTACAATAGCAACGATTCAAATCTATTGCTAAATACAAAATAACCAATTGATAATGATATTTTCCAGAATGTTTTTCAATTTTTAAGAAAAAGCCACTAGTTTCACTCATGTCGGCGTGCTCACACTCTTTCACGGTACCTCGACAGTCTGAAGAATCTGAGTGCAAGCATTGGATAGGGCTGAGTATCCAGATTTCGGAGTAGACAACAAGTCAGCACCGCTGTTACTGTGAAGGATACAAAACAGGGATCATACATTTTAGCACGGACTGGCCAAGCAAGTGGCGACAAAACTTTACATAACAACATTAGTATAATTAATTATTAGAGGACAGAAGCACAAACTTACGCCATCAGAATAATAAAAAAGATACTGAGCAAGAGTTCATTTAGGCTCGATTTCCAGCTTATTTCGAAGGGCCTGCAGTACGCGCCTTAAGGCGACAACAGATAAATGGGGCGTGACAACAGATAAATGGGGCGTGACAACAGATAAATGGAGCGTGACAACAGATAAATGGCGCACTACAACAGATAAATGGGGCGTGACAACAGATAAATGGGGCGTGACAACAGATAAATGGGGCGTGACGACAGTTAAATGGGGCGTGACAACAGATAAATGGGGCGTGACAACAGATAAATGGGGCACGACAACAGATAAATGGGGCGTGACAACAGATAAATGGGGCGTGACAACAGATAAATGGGGCGCGACAACAGATAAATGGGGCGTGACAACAGATAAATGGGGCGCGACAACAGATAAATGGGGCACGACAACAGATAAATGGGGCACGACAAGAGATAAATGGGGCACCACAACAGATAAATGGGGCGTGACAACAGATAAATGGAGCGTGACAACAGATAAATGGAGCGTGACAACAGATAAATGGAGCGTGACAACAGATAAATGGGGCGTGACAACAGATAAATGGGGCGTGACAACAGATAAATGGGGCGTGACAACAGATAAATGGGTCACGACAACAGATAAATGGGGCGCGACAACAGATAAATGGGGCGCGACAACAGATAAATGGCGCGTGACAACAGATAAATGGGTCACGACAACAGATAAATGGGGCACGACAACAGATAAATGGGGCGCGACAACAGATAAATGGGGCGTGATAACAGATAAATGGGGCGTCACAAACCTTGGCGAAGTGTTCTTTGTCAAAAGATCAATGCAGTGGGGAATCAGATAGCAACTCCTCTGCAGGCTTCACATGTTAAGAATCTCAGACAAATTTAAAATGACTCTTATAAAGAATAAAGGACCATGCAACTTAATATAGGTAGTGTGAAGTTCCTGGAATGCTAATTTTCCAAAAAAAAAAGTAATAAAACGCGCAAATACAACGTGGGCGACTTGAAGGCATTGGAAGCCACCTCTTTGTGGCTAATGTCTGGTCACGGAACAAAGATTAGAATAGGAATTGAGAATTTTTGTGGATGGTGGAGAATCCGGTAAACAACAATCTGCGGAGCAGACCGTCTGATTTGAGAAGTAAGGCTGTAACGCGGACCGTCAGATTTGAGAAGTAAGGCTATAACGCGGACCGTCTGATTTGAGAAGTAAGGCTATAACGCGGAGTAGAAGTAAGACTATAACGCTTGAAAGAGGATACGTTTCCAAGTGTTGTAGGGTGGATGGGTCGGCATCGAATGATGATCTGTATAATTTGCTAAAGTTCTCGCCCAATCCACGGAAGGACTTGCTGCACTCGCTTATCTGAGACGCAATAGTAATACATCATAAACTGAAAGGTCTATGGTCTCGTTAACAAGTACTTTCAAAAGGGGGTTGTAAAATATCAATAACGAAATATGTACACTGTTGTTTTGTACTAGGATCATAAATCTGTTTTTCATGACATCTATAACAATAGAGTTTAAAGTATGGCAAAACTGTTTGGCAATGACTCGAGGAGAAGATGCTAATCTGCATCATGTAGACAGGCAGACATGTAGACGTGTTCAGGCAGAATGGCGGACAGGCAGACAAGCAGACATGTGACGAGGGTACACATGTAGACATGTAGACAGGCAGACAAGGGTACACACGTAGACATGTAGACAGGCAGACAAGGGTACACACGTAGACATGTAGACAGGCAGATGAGGGTTCACACGTAGACACGTAGACAGGCAGACAAGGGTACACATGTAGACATGTAGACAGGCAGACGAGGGTACACATGTAGACATGTAGACAGGCAGACAAGGGTATACACGTAGACATGTAGACAGGCAGACGAGGGTACACACGTAGACATGTAGTAAGGCAGACAAGGGTACACACGTAGACATGTAGACAGGCAGACGAGGGTACACATGTAGACATGTAGACAGGCAGACAAGGGTATACACGTAGACATGTAGACAGGCAGACAAGGGTACACACGTAGACATGTAGACAGGCAGACAAGGGTACACACGTAGACATGTAGACAGGCAGACGAGGGTACACACGTAGACACGTAGACAGGCAGACAAGGGTACACATGTAGACATGTAGACAAGCAGACGAGGGTACACATGTAGACATGTAGACAGGCAGACAAGGGTACACATGTAGACATGTAGACAGGCAGACGAGGGTACACATGTAGACATGTAGACAGGCAGACAAGGGTACACATGTAGACACGTAGACAGGCAGACAAGGGTACACATGTAGACATGTAGACAGGCAGACAAGGGTACACATGTAGACATGTAGACAGGCAGACGAGGGTACACACGTAGACATGTAGACATGTAGACAAGGGTACACATGTAGACATGTAGACAGGCAGACGAGGGTACACATGTAGACATGTAGACAGGCAGACAAGGGTACACATGTAGACATGTAGACAGGCAGACGAGGGTACACATGTAGACATGTAGACAGGCAGACAAGGGTACACATGTAGACACGTAGAAAGGCAGACGAGGGTACACACGTAGACATGTAGACAGGCAGACAAGGGTACACATGTAGACAGGCAGACGAGGGTACACATGTAGACATGTAGACAGGCAGACAAGGGTACACATGTAGACAGGCAAACAAGGGTACACACGTAGACATGTAGACAGGCAGACAAGGGTACACATGTAGACAGGCAGACGAGGGTACACATGTAGACATGTAGACAGGCAGACGAGGGTACACACGTAGACACGTAGACAGGCAGACAAGGGTACACACGTAGACATGTAGACAGGCAGACAAGGGTACACATGTAGACATGTAGACAGGCAGACGAGGGTACACACGTAGACAGGCAGACAAGGGTACACACGTAGACATGTAGACAGGCAGACAAGGGTATACATGTAGACATGTAGACAGGCAGACGAGGGTTCACACGTAGACACGTAGACAGGCAGACAAGGGTACACATGTAGACATGTAGACAGGCAGACGAGGGTACACACGTAGACAGGCAGACAAGGGTACACACGTAGACATGTAGACAGGCAGACAAGGGTATACATGTAGACATGTAGACAGGCAGACAAGGGTACACATGTAGACAGGCAGACAAGGGTACACACGTAGACACGTATACAGGCAGACGAGGGTACACATGTAGACATGTAGACAGGCAGACAAGGGTACACATGTAGACATGTAGACAGGCAGACAAGGGTACACACGTAGACATGTAGACAGGCAGACAAGGGTACACACGTAGACATGTAGACAGGCAGACAAGGGTAGACACGTAGACATGTAGACAGGCAGACGAGGGTACACATGTAGACATGTAGACAGGCAGACGAGGGTACACATGTAGACATGTGGACAGGCAGATGAGGGTTCACACGTCACCTGGGCGGCAAAGTGGCTCAAGCTATGCACGTCCTGTCCGGTAGTCATGGCGACAGCAGTAGCTATGGCGGGAGGCGGACAGGACTTCATGCATGCACATGCTGCCAGCAGGTGCTTGTGTGCCTGAAGCAGGTCTGCCCTCAGACTGGCGTAGGCCACTTGGAATGATAACTGGTGCGATGGCATTACTGCAGCCTGAAGAAACAAGAAACTGGCTATTTAGGAACAACTCTACAACACCCTATTTCTATGAACCTGTTAGTGAATACAAGGGAGATGCAAAAAAAAAAAACAGGCCCGTATCAAGGGGGGGGGGGCACAACGGCACAAAAAAAGCATTTTAGATCATTCTCGTATATCATAAATCTATATGTCAGATTTTCATCAGAAAACTCCCCCCCGATGATTATGAGAAATGATGACGGTAAAATGATGATGATAACGATAGTGATAGATAGTGATAACGATGATGATGATGATGATGTTGATGATCATTCTTTTATGTTTAAGTCACAGATGTTGATTGAATCATGAGGTGCAGGATTATTTTAACAAAAATGTCCTGAAGATGACAAAAAAATCATGACGTTGAAAAGGATAATCACACAGTAATTCTGATAAGACTCACCTTGAGTGCGACTAGTCCCTTGTGGTACTTGCTGCACGCCAGTGTGATGCTATCAGCAAGAGACAGCTGGTTGGCACACGGCTTGCTAAGCACACTCTCAGCCTCACTAAAGCACTTCAGTGAACTCAGCCAGAAGAAGAAATGCTCCGAAGCCACCTTAACCGAATAGCACCACAGAATCTTAAACAAACCTTTTACGAACCAAAACAAACAACAACAAAAAAAATACTCCTACCTTTGAGGACAAGCTGTCAAATATTTTGGCGGAAAGACCATGAAAGCCCTATAAGGGGATAATATTAGATTATAATAACTGCACAACTGACCATCCCCTGAGAGGCTACTTATATATACATAAATTATAATACAAAGATTTGGTGGCTGCTTTCAACAGCAGTAAAGTCAAAACCTTTGGGGAATACTTAAGGCAGCTATAGGATAACTCTTGCACATTGGCGACGGTAGCAAAAAGTCTTGAAAACACCTAACATTTTTGTAAATGCGGTTAAATTAGGTGATGTGTTTAGTCCCTTTTAGCAAGTTAGAAAAAGTTGCACTTTATACATTTCAAAATGCTTGCTGTCCAAAGCTAGCAACACAGAAGACCTGAGCTGCCCCTAACTGTGATTGATTGTGCCTGGCATCAAACTAACTTTGTAGAGGGCATGTCATCTTTGCCCCTTCTATACAAGCTTTACTTCAGGATTCAGCACCGAATTTAGAGTTACCTGTCGAATTTCACTTTTTGTGAAAACTGCTAATCAAAATACTCTCATCACCTCTTATTCATGCAAACAAACAGTGACAATTTCTCATGTCAAATTTGAACATGTTTAAATCGAATGAGAGTCGATGAGCGCACAGTCAAAGTCTTTAGAGTTGGAACTCTCATGAACTCTTATCCTCCTACGTCTGTTTGATCAAGGCTCAAGTTTGTTACCTGGCGTGACGCTTGGCGTGCAACCCTGTATGACACCCAGTGGCCTGCTGTGGCAGCTATCCCATCCATGCGAGCAAGGACCAAGTCTTCTACTTGAGCCTGCAGTAAACATGCAGTATCATCTGCGGTGGAGTGGCCGTGAGACTGGAATACAAGAGTGGCTGCCGCTACCTGATGAAGGAAAGGATAATTCATCTATCTCAGAACATTCAAGCAGATTTTAGGCGACATAATTTGTTTAGCAATATTTGACATCATTCTTTTGATAGGTGACGTTGGTGGAAAAGAGGAGACTCTATAGCAGACATCAACAATTGCCGATTCAATTACTAGTATCTGGAAACCGTGTACTACTACCACTACTACTCACTATCAAGTCCGTTGTCACCTTTGCTTAAGGTCCCTACTACTCACTATCATGTCTGTCGTTGTCACCCTTGCTTAAGGTCCCTACTACTCACTATCAAGTCCGTCGTTGTCACCCTTGCTTAAGGTCCCTACTACTCACTATCACGTCCGTCGTTGTCACCCTTGCTTAAGGTCCCTACTACTCACTATCACGTCCGTCGTCGTCACCCTTGCTTAAGGTCCCTACTACTCACTATCAAGTCCGTCGTTGTCACCCTTGCTTAAGGTCCCTACTACTCACTATCAAGTCCGTCGTTGTCACCCTTGCTTAAGGTCCCTACTACTCACTATCAAGTCCGTCGTTGTCACCCTTGCTTAAGGTCCCTACTACTCACTATCAAGTCCGTCGTCACCCTTGCTTAAGGTCCTTACTACTCACTATCATGTCTGTCGTTGTCACCCTTGCTTAAGGTCCCTACTACTCACTATCAAGTCCGTCGTTGTCACCCTTGCTAAAGGTCCCTACTACTCACTATGAAGTCCGTCGTTGTCACCCTTGCTTAAGGTCCCTACTACTCACTATCAAGTCCGTCGTTGTCACCCTTGCTTAAGGGCCCTACTACTCACTATCAAGTCCGCTGTTGTCACCATTGCTTAAGGTCTCTACTACTCACTATCATGTCCGTCGTTGTCACCCTTGCTTAAGGTCCCTACTACTCACTATCAAGTCCCTCGTCATCACAATTGCTTAAGGTCCCTACTACTCACTATCAAGTCCAACGTTGTCACCCTTGCTTAAGGTCCCTACTACTCACTATCAAGTCCATCGTTGTCACCCTTGCTTAAGGTCCCTGCTACTCACTATCAAGTCCGTTGTTGTCACCATTGCTTAAGGTCTCTACTACTCACTATCAAGTCCATCGTTGTCACCCTTGCTTAAGGTCCCTACTGCTCACTATGACGACCGTCGTCGTCACCCTTGCTTAAGGTCCCTACTACTCACTATCAAGTCCGTCGTTGTCACCCTTGCTTAAGGTCCCTACTACTCACTATCAAGTCTGTTGTCACCCTTGCTAAAGGTCCCTACTACTCACTATCAAGTCCATCGTTGTCACCCTTGCTAAAGGTCCCTACTACTCACTATCAAGTCCGTCGTCGTCACCCTTGCTTAAGGTCTCTACTACTCACTATCAAGTCCGTCGTCACCCTTGCTAAAGGTCCCTGCTACTCACTATCAAGTCCATCGTTGTCACCCTTGCTTAAGGTCCCTACTACTCACTATCAAGTCCGTCGTCATCACCCTTGCTTAAGGTCCCTACTACTCACTATTAAGTCCGTCGTCACCCTTGCTAAAGGTCCCTGCTACTCACTATCAAGTCCATCGTTGTCACCCTTGCTTAAGGTCCCTACTACTCACTATCAAGTCCGTCGTCATCACCCTTGCTTAAGGTCCCTACTACTCACTATCAAGTCTGTCGTCACCCTTGCTAAAGGTCCCTGCTACTCACTATCAAGTCCATCGTTGTCACCCTTGCTTAAGGTCCCTACTACTCACTATCAAGTCCGTCGTCATCACAATTGCTTAAGGTCCCTACTACTCACTATCAAGTCCAACGTTGTCACCCTTGCGTAAGGTCCCTACTACTCACTATCAAGTCCATCGTTGTCACCCTTGCTTAAGGTCCCTGCTACTCACTATCAAGTCCGTTGTTGTCACCATTGCTTAAGGTCTCTACTACTCACTATCAAGTCCATCGTTGTCACCCTTGCTTAAGGTCCCTACTGCTCACTATGACGTCCGTCGTCGTCACCCTTGCTTAAGGTCCCTACTACTCACTATCAAGTCCGTCGTTGTCACCCTTGCTTAAGGTCCCTACTACTCACTATCAAGTCTGTTGTCACCCTTGCTTAAGGTCCCTACTACTCACTATCAAGTCCATCGTTGTCACCCTTGCTTAAGGTCCCTACTACTCACTATCAAGTCCGTCGTCGTCACCCTTGCTTAAGGTCTCTACTACTCACTATCAAGTCCGTTGTCACCCTTGCTTAAGGTCCCTACTACTCACTATCATGTCTGTCGTCATCACCCTTGCTTAAGGTCCCTACTACTCACTATCAAGTCCGTCGTCACCCTTGCTAAAGGTCCCTGCTACTCACTATCAAGTCCATCGTTGTCACCCTTGCTTAAGGTCCCTACTACTCACTATCAAGTCCGTCGTCATCACCCTTGCTTAAGGTCCCTACTACTCACTATCAAGTCCGTCGTCACCCTTGCTAAAGGTCCCTGCTACTCACTATCAAGTCCATCGTTGTCACCCTTGCTTAAGGTCCCTACTACTCACTATCAAGTCCGTCGTCATCACCCTTGCTTAAGGTCCCTACTACTCACTATCAAGTCCGTCGTTGTCACCCTTGTTTAAGGGCCCTACTACTCACTATCATGTCCGTCGTCGTCACCCTTGCTTAAGGTCCCTACTACTCACTATCATGTCTGTCGTCGTCACCCTTGCTTAAGGTCCTTACTACTCACTATCAAGTCCGTCGTTGTCACCCTTGCTTAAGGGCCCTACTACTCACTATCAAGTCCGTTGTTGTCACCATTGCTTAAGGTCTCTACTACTCACTATCATGTCCGTCGTTGTCACCCTTGCTTAAGGTCCCTACTACTCACTATCAAGTCCCTCGTCATCACCCTTGCTTAAGGTCCCTACTACTCACTATCAAGTCCGTCATTGTCACCATTGCTTAAGGTCTCTACTACTGACTATCAAGTCCATCGTTGTCACCCTTGCTTAAGGTCCCTACTACTCACTATCAAGTCCGTCGTCATCACCCTTGCTTAAGGTCCCTACTACTCACTATCAAGTCCGTTGTTGTCACCCTTGCTTAAGGGCCCTACTACTCACTATCAAGTCCGTCGTCACCCTTGCTTAAGGTCCCTACTACTCACTATCAAGTCTGTCGTCACCCTTGCTAAAGGTCCCTGCTACTCACTATCAAGTCCATCGTTGTCACCCTTGCTTAAGGTCCCTACTACTCACTATCAAGTCCGTCGTCATCACAATTGCTTAAGGTCCCTACTACTCACTATCAAGTCCAACGTTGTCACCCTTGCTTAAGGTCCCTACTACTCACTATCAAGTCCATCGTTGTCACCCTTGCTTAAGGTCCCTGCTACTCACTATCAAGTCCGTTGTTGTCACCATTGCTTAAGGTCTCTACTACTCACTATCAAGTCCATCGTTGTCACCCTTGCTTAAGGTCCCTACTGCTCACTATGACGACCGTCGTCGTCACCCTTGCTTAAGGTCCCTACTACTCACTATCAAGTCCGTCGTTGTCACCCTTGCTTAAGGTCCCTACTACTCACTATCAAGTCTGTTGTCACCCTTGCTAAAGGTCCCTACTACTCACTATCAAGTCCATCGTTGTCACCCTTGCTTAAGGTCCCTACTACTCACTATCAAGTCCGTCGTCGTCACCCTTGCTTAAGGTCTCTACTACTCACTATCAAGTCCGTCGTCACCCTTGCTAAAGGTCCCTGCTACTCACTATCAAGTCCATCGTTGTCACCCTTGCTTAAGGTCCCTACTACTCACTATCAAGTCCGTCGTCATCACCCTTGCTTAAGGTCCCTACTACTCACTATTAAGTCAGCGTCACCCTTGCTAAAGGTCCCTGCTACTCACTATCAAGTCCATCGTTGTCACCCTTGCTTAAGGTCCCTACTACTCACTATCAAGTCCGTCGTCATCACCCTTGCTTAAGGTCCCTACTACTCACTATCAAGTCTGTCGTCACCCTTGCTAAAGGTCCCTGCTACTCACTATCAAGTCCATCGTTGTCACCCTTGCTTAAGGTCCCTACTACTCACTATCAAGTCCGTCGTCATCACAATTGCTTAAGGTCCCTACTACTCACTATCAAGTCCAACGTTGTCACCCTTGCGTAAGGTCCCTACTACTCACTATCAAGTCCATCGTTGTCACCCTTGCTTAAGGTCCCTGCTACTCACTATCAAGTCCGTTGTTGTCACCATTGCTTAAGGTCTCTACTACTCACTATCAAGTCCATCGTTGTCACCCTTGCTTAAGGTCCCTACTGCTCACTATGACGTCCGTCGTCGTCACCCTTGCTTAAGGTCCCTACTACTCACTATCAAGTCCGTCGTTGTCACCCTTGCTTAAGGTCCCTACTACTCACTATCAAGTCTGTTGTCACCCTTGCTTAAGGTCCCTACTACTCACTATCAAGTCCATCGTTGTCACCCTTGCTTAAGGTCCCTACTACTCACTATCAAGTCCGTCGTCGTCACCCTTGCTTAAGGTCTCTACTACTCACTATCAAGTCCGTTGTCACCCTTGCTTAAGGTCCCTACTACTCACTATCATGTCTGTCGTCATCACCCTTGCTTAAGGTCCCTACTACTCACTATCAAGTCCGTCGTCACCCTTGCTAAAGGTCCCTGCTACTCACTATCAAGTCCATCGTTGTCACCCTTGCTTAAGGTCCCTACTACTCACTATCAAGTCCGTCGTCATCACCCTTGCTTAAGGTCCCTACTACTCACTATCAAGTCCGTCGTCACCCTTGCTAAAGGTCCCTGCTACTCACTATCAAGTCCATCGTTGTCACCCTTGCTTAAGGTCCCTACTACTCACTATCAAGTCCGTCGTCATCACCCTTGCTTAAGGTCCCTACTACTCACTATCAAGTCCGTCGTTGTCACCCTTGTTTAAGGGCCCTACTACTCCCTATCATGTCCGTCGTCGTCACCCTTGCTTAAGGTCCCTACTACTCACTATCATGTCTGTCGTCGTCACCCTTGCTTAAGGTCCTTACTACTCACTATCAAGTCCGTCGTTGTCACCCTTGCTTAAGGGCCCTACTACTCACTATCAAGTCCGTCGTCACCCTTGCTTAAGGTCCCTACTACTCACTATCATGTCCGTCGTCGTCACCCTTGCTTAAGGTCCCTACTACTCACTATCATGTCTGTCGTCGTCACCCTTGCTTAAGGTCCCTACTACTCACTATCAAGTCCGTTGTTGTCACCCTTGCTTAAGGGCCCTACTACTCACTATCAAGTCCGTCGTCACCCTTGCTTAAGGTCCCTACTACTCACTATCAAGTCCGTTGTTGTCACCATTGCTTAAGGTCTCTACTACTCACTATCATGTCCGTCGTTGTCACCCTTGCTTAAGGTCCCTACTACTCACTATCAAGTCCCTCGTCATCACCCTTGCTTAAGGTCCCTACTACTCACTATCAAGTCCGTCATTGTCACCATTGCTTAAGGTCTCTACTACTGACTATCAAGTCCATCGTTGTCACCCTTGCTTAAGGTCCCTACTACTCACTATCAAGTCCGTCGTCATCACCCTTGCTTAAGGTCCCTACTACTCACTATCAAGTCCGTTGTTGTCACCCTTGCTTAAGGGCCCTACTACTCACTATCAAGTCCGTCGTCACCCTTGCTTAAGGTCCCTACTACTCACTATCAAGTCCGTTGTTGTCACCATTGCTTAAGGTCTCTACTACTCACTATCATGTCCGTCGTTGTCACCCTTGCTTAAGGTCCCTACTACTCACTATCAAGTCCCTCGTCATCACCCTTGCTTAAGGTCCCTACTACTCACTATCAAGTCCGTCATTGTCACCATTGCTTAAGGTCTCTACTACTGACTATCAAGTCCATCGTTGTCACCCTTGCTTAAGGTCCCTACTACTCACTATCAAGTCCGTCGTCATCACCCTTGCTTAAGGTCCCTACTACTCACTATCAAGTCCGTCGTCACCCTTGCTAAAGGTCCCTGCTACTCACTATCAAGTCCATCGTTGTCCTCTTGCTTAAGGTCCCTACTACTCACTATCAAGTCCGTCGTCATCACAATTGCTTAAGGTCCCTACTACTCACTATCGTGTCGCTGTTTCCCTGACTGGAATCTCTGGCTCCAAACACATCATCAGCATCACTTGGTGATGTGACTGCAGTGAAATAAGATATCATTTCCCCTCTGTGATTGACAAGGGCTGATGGAATTTGAGTTGCCATGGTTACCAATGCATGACAAAGCCACAGAGCTGTGGAGTCTAAGAGAAATATCAAATATTAGTGGTACTGATAATGATTAGAAAGATGATACATGAAAGATGGTTATTGTGGTGATGATAGTGGTGGTGGTGGTGATGACATGCTTATTATCAAATGTGATTAATTCTTATCTTTTTGAACTCCATTTTTATATTTATTAAAACACACACTGTGATGCCTCATTACTGTAATTGTGTGAAAAATAACCAAGAAAGTGTTGATGTTTGGCAAGCCACAAAAAACATTGTCAGCTACTGTAGCCTTGACATTGAATCAATTAAATTATTTTTTACCAAGAATAGCAGGCATACTTTCAAATAAATAATCATATTACTTATAGCCACAGTGTATGGGAACTCTGATGAATGGTGTTCTATTACCTGACACAGTCGGCAAGAGTGTTATCAAGCTGTCAATCAAGGGTGCACACCCATCATGATAGCTATCGACAAGGTGATTCATACTTGACAAGCACATCTGCAATAAAACAACATGATCTTCTAGCTCAACAAGATGACTACTAAATTTATGTTGTAACAAACATGATCTTCTAGCTCAACAAGATGAACTACTAAATTTATGTTGTATTGTATTCTTAGACTTGTAGCAGGCCTTGAAATACATGGGGAGGCGGCATGACACAGAAACATAGAGACAATAATGAGGGGGGAGGGGGCACAGTCCTACTGTTTTATTTTAAATATTGGGGACAGGGGGTGGGGGGGGGGAAGACATATGCGTCCACCTCCTGCTACAAGCCTGATTATTAATGCAAACCTGTCTTGACCCTAACCTACCTTTAATGAGTGGACATCATTGCCAACACAGCAGATTACAGAATTAGTCTCCAATACTTGGACAGCATTCTCACACAGACTGCTATTAGCAGGGTCTGCAATGAGTGATGAGTATGGAAGTAAATGAAGTTTGGATATTCCTGAACTCGCTGTGACATGTGACTTATAAAAACAACTATCGACAATTTGACATGTACTTCATTAGCATACTAATAGTATGATACCTTGGTCGAGTCTGGCGGTTGCTATATTCACAAGAAGTTTAGTGCTGACCGCTGCGATTGCCAAGTTGGATGAGTTTGTCTCAAGCTCACAAACCTGCAACACTGCATAGAACCATTCAGCCATTTTCAATAAACATTGCTTGCAGGTCAAAACACTTTATGAAAGAGCATAGTCATTATTTGGATTAGACCTTGTTTCCAAGGCTGTTTGCAAGGGTTAGATACACTTGTTACTCAAAACAAGGCTTCTGGAATTACGCGGAAAAAAACTCAAAATTACACGGGATTCTTTTCTAAATTACGCGGAAAATCAATCATTACGCGCTAAATTACGCGGGATTTTGCAAAACATTTTTCTTTAAAAATCAAAATTTTGCGGAATTCTTTTCTGAATAACGCGCTAAATTACACGGAATACCAACTGTTACGCCCAAACTACATTTTGTACCGAAGGAAAGCACAAAATAAATTGAAAAGGTTAATTTTTGCGTGAAAATATCTTAGGCAAGTTTTCATTGGTTCCTAGCCACCAGCCAATTAAAAAAGGTATTTTATTATTAGTCCTTGGCCATGGCGGTTTAGCAAAGAACGCCTAGTCATTTTATTTGTTTTCGAAATTCAGTTCGAAATATCGCACTCTTACGAAGAATTTCTCTCTTTTTTACGAGAAATAGAGGTAAGAACCCTAAAAGAACACATCAGCTGTGCAATTAAATGTTTTGTCTTTCAAAATTTAGACGAATTACGCAGGATTACGCGGAAATTTGAGGATTACGAGGGAAAAGCCAAATTACGCGCTTCCGCACAAGCGCGTAATTCCAGAAGCCCTGTCAAAACTCCTGGTTAGACCTTCAACTTAAAACATGTCTACAATAATGGGCTCACAGGGAGCAGTATGCTCCATTTCTAGAAAACAAATAAAACCAGGAAAAAATGTGCATTACCTTTTTCACAATTCAAGTGATTGACAGCTAACGTTGTAGATAATGCAACAAGTGTGTTGAGTCCGCTGAGTTTTAATACATCATACTCTGTCTCCAACAAAAATGTACAGAGGGACTACAATAAAAGAGATCAGCTTCAATACATCACACTTAATCTTCACAACAAAAATGTACAGAGGGACTACAATAAAAGAGATGAGCTTCAATGCATCACACTTTAAATACATCACACCCAATCATCACAACAAAAATGTACAGAGGGACTTGAACTCATGACTGTAGATTGCATGGAGCCATACTCCAATATTATATTATACAGATATAAGCCTATTTCACCACCATGTCTTAACAAAAATACTCCACCACAATGTTGATTAGATAAACGTCTAAGAATGACTTTACAATGACACAACAAATAACAACCATTCCACCAAAGATGGAAACAGAGAGGGGAAACGACCCAGGATTATGTTTAAGGTACTGCAGGTATTCCACAGCATAAAAACATTAAACAGTGCAATCTTTACTATGACACACCTCAACATGTGACGATTCCCACATGTGTGGAGCTGTGTTAGCAAGCAGTTTCAGATCCGCAATAACCTGCGTCTTCACCGCTTTACGTGGGTCACCAGTGAGGTAGGATAGAAGAAGATCAACCTGATGTGGAGAAAGAAACATGAGCAAATAATATCTGGCTTGACACCATGTGTAAAATAAGTGGTGGTTGAATACAAAGGGTGCTTGTTATCACAGGGTAACCTAATGCGCTTAGAGCAAGCTGGGAGGTGAGTAGGGTGCTAATGGGTGTTCAAGATAATAATGTTTGAACAAGGTGCATAGTCTGTTTACCAAAAAGCATTTAAACAAGTTTTATAATTGATAAGAATGATAAAAATCTTGATGGCATTAAAAGTTGCTGATTAAGGAAAAGCATTTTTCACATGGTGTTTTCTTAAGCTGATTCAAGGAAAACAAAGTGCTGAGGATATGACTGTGCCGACAAGTGCTGAGGATATGACTGTGCCAACAAGTATTTAAGGTGCAAGGGTGATTAGCTTGGGTGATGATCACCTTTCAGAGCCTAGAGTGTTGTTAGGTGCAAAAACGATGATTAATAAGTAAATGAAGGTGCTCAAGTAAAAAGTATTTAGGGGGTGGGGGTAGAGCTAGTAGTGGTGGGGATATATCACGAGAGAGGGTGCTCTGGGGATTCAGTGTTGTATGGGGATGTGTGGGTATACCCCCTTTTATTTGAGAGAGGTGACGTGCTAAGGGTCTATACTCTACCTGAGTGAGGTGACATGCTAAGGGTGTATACTGTACCTGAGTGAGGTGACGTGCTAAGGCTCTATACTCTACCTGAGTGAGGTAACATGCTAAGGCTCTACACTCTACCTGAGTGAGGTGACGTGCTAAGGCTCTATACTCTACCTGAGTGAGGTGACGTGCTAAGGGTGTATACTGTATCTGAGTGAGGTGACGTGCTAAGGCTCTATACTCTACCTGAGTGAGGTGACGTGCTAAGGGTGTACACTCTACCTGAGTGAGGTGACGTGCTAAGGCTCTATACTCTACCTGAGTGAGGTGACGTGCTAAGGGTGTATACTCTACCTGAGTGAGGTGACGTGCTAAGGCTCTATACTCTACCTGAGTGAGATGACGTGCTAAGGGTGTGTACTCTACCTGAGTGAGGTGACGTGCTAAGGCTCTATACTCTACCTGAGTGAGGTGACATGCTAAGGGTGTATACTGTACCTGAGTGAGGTGACGTGCTAAGGGTGTATACTGTACCTGAGTGAGGTGACGTGAGGTGACTTGCTAAGGCTCTATACCCTACCTGAGTGAGGTGACGTGAGGTGACGTGTTAAGGGTGTATACTGTATCTGAGTGAGGTGACGTGAGGTGACGTGCTAAGGCTCTATACTCTACCTGAGTGAGGTGACTTGCTAAGGCTCTATACTCTACCTGAGTGAGGTTACGTGAAGTGACGTGTTAAGGGTGTATACTCTACCTGAGTGAGGTGACGTGTTAAGGGTGTATACTCTACCTGCTGGGGGATGCTGTTGATGCTGGCTGCGGCGAGACAGGAGAGAGTGTGTAGAGTGACCACCACAAATCGGCATGCCGGATGAGAGCTGAGTAGAGTTGAACATAGCGCATACACCTACAGGACAGAAATGACCATATGGCGTCAACAAATCTTCACATGAGAAATTATTGATAAAAATCATTTTGCTTAATGTGTGTGTATGTTGAACCCTACAAAGAGATTTTGACTTTGTGATAGTATAGAGCTATAATGTATATAAAGTGAAAACTATAATTTAGACATAATTTAGAACTATCTGTACATTTTAACATTCCCAATCCTGGGTTACTCCAAACTGAACTGGTATGCATTAAATTTTGTGTATTAAGAGGCTTAAAGAAGGACAGTCCTTAACACATATTCCAGACACAATCACACAAAGCATCCATCTCTCTAGTAACTGAGATAATTGCAATAAAATAATTGGCAGAAATGTGAAGGCATGACTAATTCAATTAACCTTTGTTGTCAGATCTGCATCAAAGTACATGTGTCTGAATATTGGAATAAGCTTGAGTTTCATTTCAACTGGAGTTGTCAAACCTGAAAAGAAAAGAAAAAATAAGGCAGTCAGAAAACATTATGGTCTCTAAAAAAACTTACCAAGAAGTCAGATTTGCGGATGGATTCAGTATTATGGAGTGCAGTACCTTCAATCATTTGAGCAAGTTTGTTGAATATTCCTGATGCAAAGGATCTAAAATATGGAAAAAGACATGTGACAGCTCTAAAAAAGATATTAAATGGGGTGTACAGTCGTAAATTTCATAAACAAAACTTCAAAGATTTGGCAATTCTTCAAAAGGGGGGTGAAGGGGGGTGAAGGGGGGTAAAGGGGGGTACAGGCACCCCACCCTTATGAGCCTAGATATACAAGATATACAAAAATGTTGGCAGCCTAATCGGTTCAACTGGATGGCAAAAATTGCTAAGGTTGATCCTACTGATGACATCCAGGGCATTCATTAACTTTCAGAGTAGCAGTGTAGATTGATAAGTAGGGGGTGGAAGTTTTTTATCTTTTTAGTTCAAATAAAACTACAGTTGACTTTTAAAAAAATGTTGAGTATGTAGGAAGGTGTTAATGAACCTTTATTTAGCATATAATCAACGAGCCTGTTCATACACTGGAGAACACTCTGACCAGCTGAGTAACCGCGCTTCCGCACAGGGTACCCAACGTGTGTACACAACATATATAACATTTCCCCCTCTTCTAAGGAAGCTGTGGGGTCGGGGGTAGCCTAACTAACGACGTAACGTGTCCGATTATAAGTTCAGCCTGTCTGGCGCTATGCCCTTGTTCGCGCGTGACGATCTCCTAGGCATGTCCAGCTCTCCCGCATCCTCGGGAACTTCCTCACTGATCGTCGGTGGATTTTGCTGTCTTGTTGTTTGAGGGGGATTTAATGTTTCTGTAGCGTCGCCATCTTCCTCTGTGCAGCTGAGTGGCTCAGCTGCTGGCGTGGTCATCGGAAGTAGCTGGTGATCTCGGTGAGACATGCTATCTTGATAAGGAGGTGCAGTTCTTTCGCAGAGCTGGTCTGAATGACGTCGAACGTGTTGTTGGGGGAACTTGTCTGGCTGTACTTCGTACATCACATTCCCGATCTTTGTTGTTACGCACCCTGGAGACCACTTCCCCCCAGAGACGCTGAAGTCTCGATACCATACCTTGTGGCCAATGGTAAAGCATCGTGACGGTTGTGATAGTGCAGGTGCCGTCTTAGGAGATGCTGGTCTGTATGGCGACAACAAATCTAAACGTGTGCGCAGGTTTCTTCCCAACATAAGTTTGGCCGGTGTTTGCTGGGTAGTTGCATTAGAGGTGTTGCGCTGTTTCAAGAGGAAGTCTGCAATGATCTGCGATGGAGGACCCTGCCCGGCTTCGTATGCCAACTTGAAGGTTTGGACGAATCTTTCAGCCTGGCCGTTGCTCTTTGGGTGGTACGGTGCTGTAGTGGTGTGTTTAATGCCATTCTGCTTCATGAACTTGTCGAAAGCTTCTGAAGTGAATTGTGAGCCATTGTCACTGACTACGTGAATGGGTAGCCCGAAACGAGCAAAAAGATCATGAAGAACCTTGATGGTTGCCGGAGCTGTAGTCGTGCGCATGGGAACTATTTCCAGCCATTTGGAGTAAGCGTCGACAACAACTAGAAAATGTATCCCATCCACGGGTCCGGCAAAGTCAATGTGTATCCTCTCCCATGGTGCTTGTGGGTAGGCCCATGGGTGGTACTGCGATGGGGGTGCATTCCGTGTGGTGTTGCACGGTCCACAACTCTTTGCCAGGTCCTCAATGTCTTTATCTATTCCTGGCCACCATATGTGGCCACGGGCAAGCTCCTTCATCTTGACAATTCCTAAATGACTCTCGTGCAGCTCGTCTAGAGTGCGTGCTCTCAGTGCGCTCGGAATGACAACGCGATGGCCTCGCATGACACATCCCTCGTGAAGAGATAGTTCGGGTGCACACGTCAGGAACGGTTTCATATTGTTGCTCGGGGTCGTGCGAGGGAATCCGTTCAGCACATAATCGTGTACTTTGTGGAGCAAGGGGTCAGCTGCCGTGTGCTCTCTTATGTCATCTGCTGTGACGGGAAGACGATCCATCTGTTCCACTTGGTATAAATCGGCGAGGTCAAAATACCCATCCTTGGGAGCCTTGTGTTGGGGGAGGCGAGAAAGAGCATCTGCGTTGGAGTGGTCATTAGATGACCTGTATTGGATATCATACGAGTATGCCGATAACTTGGTGGCCCATCGTTGCATGCGCATGGCTGCTATGGGAGGGATTCCTCTCTTGGGGCCCAGTATGGCCATGAGCGGCTGGTGGTCCGTTCTGAGGGTGAAGTTGCGTCCGTAGAGATAGATATGGAATCTGGTAACGCCAAAGATTATGGAGAGGGCTTCTTTGTCGATCTGTGCGTAGTTCTTCTCGCTGCTGTTCATTGTCCGCGAGGCAAACGCGATGGGACGCTCTGTCCCATCGGGGATTTGGTGCGACAGAACAGCACCCAGGCCGTATGCCGACGCATCACAGTCGAGTATGATTGGGAGATCTGGGTTATAGGGCACCAGCACGTTGTCAACTGTGATCATTGATTTGACATTGGTGAACGCTTTCTGGCATTCGGCACTCCAGTACCACTTGGTGTCCTTCTTCAGCAGTTGATGAAGAGGTTGTAAGACCTGTGATAGGTTGGGTAGGAACTTCTGGTAGTAGTTTACCAGGCCTAAGAACGCACGGAGCTGGGTTACATCCTGAGGTGATGGTGCCGTCTTGATGGCTTCTACCTTGTCACTCGTGGGGTGGATTCCGTCTTTGTCGATGACGTGACCGAGGTATTTTAGCGATGGCTGCATGAATTCGCACTTCTCTCGTTGTGCTGTGAGACCGTTGGCGTGTAGGCGTCGCAAAACTTCTTCCAGGTTTGTAAGGTGTTCTTCGCTGTCTCTTCCTGTCACCAGAATGTCGTCTTGGTAACACAGTACTTGTGGAAGGTCCTTGAAAATTCTGTCCATCTGTCGCTGGAAAATCGCCGCTGAGGACGCTACGCCAAATGGAAGTCGGTTGTAGGCGTACAATCCTTTGTGAGTGGTCAGGGTTGTGAACTGTTTAGCAGAGTCGTCGAGTGGTATCTGGGAGTATGCTTTGGTAAGGTCTAACTTAGAAAAGAAAGACCCACCGTTCATTTTTTCTTGCAGATCATCTAGGGTTGGAAGGGGATAGGAATCGGCCACTAACTCAGGGTTTAACGTAACCTTGAAATCCCCGCACAGGCGTATACCACCAGATTTCTTCACCACCGGGACAACAGGTGTTGCCCATTCGCTATTGGGGATAGGAGAGATTATCCCCTGTTTTTCTAAGTTCTCTAGTTCTGTTTCCACCTGGTGCCGGATGGCAAAAGGAACTGTGCGGTGCTTTTGGTGTATTGGAGTTGCCCCATCACGGACGTGTAGCTGCGCAGCATATCCCTTGAGACAGCCTAGTTCGTCGCTGAAAACATCTTGATACTTCTCTGTGAGGTCTGACAGTGCAGTGTTCTTGCCTTGAACCAACTTGATTGATGGCCAATCAAGTTTGAATAGGCGCAGCCAAGAGCGAACAAAGAGTGCAACTCTAGGTCCATCCACGACATACATCTTTGCCTCACAGCATTTGTCGTTATAACTAATGTTCGCGTTGACCACACCCATAGGGACTATTATCTCATTACCATACGTGCGAAGCTTTACTTTAGCGGGTTTGAGCTCTAGGTGTTTGCATGTACTCTCGTAAACATTGCGCGGGATGATTGACACTGACGAACCCGTGTCCAGTTCCATGCTAACCGGGGACCCTTCAATGTTGACTTGTACTAGAATAGGGGGACTGGTTGTATCACATTTGAAAATGTGTAAGCACTGGATCTCATCTTCCTCCCCCTCTGAGATTTCCTGCTCTACGCAGTGGGTGGGTTTGGTCTTGCTTGGGGTGCTCTTTTTGCGATTGATACTGGACATGCAGATATCAGAAATATGTCCGCGCTTGTTGCATATGCGGCAAATGGCATTGTAGAACTTACAGTCCCTGCGCGCGTGTGTGTTTTTGCCACAGCTCATACATTTCTGTGGGGTTTGCTCCATTTTGAAAACGCGGGACTGATGTGGTCGGGCAGATTCGGGGGTCTGGGCTCCAGTCTCAGGGATTGTGTGTGCTTGGTGGAATGCATTGGCACCTTTCCCTGCCTGTTCCATTGCTTTGGCGATGGTGACTGCTTTTTCTAGGGTTAAATCGCGCTCGCACAGCAATTTCTTAGAAATAGATTCATTTGCTAAACCACAAACAAATCGATCGCGGAGGGCCTGGGGAAGAAATTCCCCAAAATTACAATGTTCAGTCATTTGTTTCAATGAGGCCACAAATGCGTTGATATCTTCGCCAAGCGCTTGATTCCTTTGGTGGAATTTGTAACGCTCTGCAATTTCGAGCGGGGGTGGTGATAAATGACCCTCAAGTATTTCTATGATCTCTTGGTATGTTTTGTCCTTGGGTTTTCTGGGTGAGGTCAGACCTCGTAACAGATTGTAGGTTTTGGGACCGATTAAACTAAGTAGCGAGGCTGTCTTTTTGTCTTCATTTATGTTGTTAGCATCAAAGAATAGCTCTAACCGTTCAACGTAACAAGTGAATGTTTCTGTGGCTTCGTCAAACGGCTGCATGTTGCCTATCGTATGACTGGCAGCCATCTTGAATTCCGTAAGATTTGATCGAGGAGTAAATGCAGGAATTGCAGTGTTTACTTACGATCCTTTGGTCGTTGAGTCCTTCACCAGCTCGTCGCCAGTTGTTGAGTATGTAGGAAGGTGTTAATGAACCTTTATTTAGCATATAATCAACGAGCCTGTTCATACACTGGAGAACACTCTGACCAGCTGAGTAACCGCGCTTCCGCACAGGGTACCCAACGTGTGTACACAACATATATAACAAAAAAGGAGCTGGCGCTCGATGGGAAATAGTCGGCAATTAAAGAAATCCCTGGGTATTAAGAATAATACAACCAACTGATCAATAATAAATGAATGATCTTACCTGGACTGTGAACAAAACTGCTGTGTTGCGAAAATAGCAGCTTCCAGTTCCACTTGGTCGTGTGAGTTCAGACTAGTCCTGATACTAAGAAGTATTCAATAGTCAGCTGCACTAAAAAGAGAACACTTAATAATCCTAGGCCATATTTGAAGTAGCATACCTGTGATGTGCATTCTTTCTCTCTGGGATAATGGAAGCAATGCTACCCAGAACCCTAAAATACAAGTATTGTTAATATCATTACGAGTATAGTTAAGATAATACAAGGCAGGAATAAAGAGAAGGCGGATATTAGGCAATGGCTACCATCCACTAAGGCAACCAGTTGCCTGATAACCTAGTATGGTTGCCTGATAACCTAGCATGGCTGCCTGATAACCTAGCATGGTTGCCTGATAACCTAGCATGGTTGCCTGATAACCTAGTATGGCTGCCTGATAACCTAGTATGGTTGCCTGATAACCTAGTATGGTTGCCTGATAACCTAGCATGGTTGCCTGATAACCTAGTATGGCTGCCTGATAACCTAGCATGGTTGCCTGATAACCTAGTATGGCTGCCTGATAACCTAGTATGGTTGCCTGATTACCTAGCATAGTTACCTGATAACCTAGTATGGTTGCCTGATAACCTAGCATGGTTGCCTGATAACCTAGTACGGCTGCCTGATAACCTAGCATGGTTGCCTGATAACCTAGTATGGCTGCCTGATAACCTAGCCTGGTTGCCTGATAACCTAGCATGGTTGCCTGATAACCTAGTATGGTTGCCTGATAATCTAGCATGGTTGCCTGATAACCTAGTATGGCTGCCTGATAATCTAGCAAGGTTGCCTGATAACCTAGTATGGCCACCTGATAACCTAGTATGGTTGCCTGATAACCTAGCATGGTTGCCTGATAACCTAGTATGGTTGCCTGATAACCTAGCATGGTTGCCTGATAACCTAGTATGGCTGCCTGATAACCTAGCAAGGTTGCCTGATAACCTAGCAAGGTTGCCTGATAACCTAGCATGGTTGCCTGATAACCTAGCATGGTTGCCTGATAACCTAGTATGGTTGCCTGATAACCTAGTATGGTTGCCTAATAACCTTGTATGGTTGCCTGATAACCTAGTATGCATGGTTCAAAATATTTTTTTTAAATCTGCTAGATTTTGCCGGCTTTGTGGATTTTGGTGGGAAAAAAAGCCTGCACACTCAAAATATGAGAGGGGAATACAGAAAAAAAGAGCTGGCAAAGACCAGAAAACAGCTGGCAATCACTGGCAGCCGGCCGCTATTTTGAACCCTGGTATGGTTGTCTTATAACCTAGTATGGTTGCATGATGGTAATGGTTTTTCAGGGGGGTGCAGGGGGTTCACAGCCCCACCCACACACACACACAACGCTGGAAAATCCACTTTCAGTTTGCAATAGATGTGCTATTTGTAGACAAAACTAAAAAGCATCAGCTTAAAAAAGGCATTCTAGATCTGGTATGTCATAAATCTGTAATTCTAACTTTTTTGTAGCCAAATCCAATTATAAACGTCCCTTGGAGATATACTGCAGTGGGGATAGTTAAGTTGTTATCATCCCATTAATGTCCTGCAGATGGAGTTATTACATTGGAGATAAGTATGGTTATAGGGACATGGAATTAATTAAGACACACCTAATAGTTATTGTCCTGGCGATGGGGTCGTTGGAGTGGATGACCGAGTAGATCCTCCTTAGGAACTCATCAATATTCAGTATCTTGTCATGATGTTTTTGGCTGCGCTGGGTGACTTTCAGAATGCACAGCCGCAGAAAATTGTTCCTGGAAAACAGACAGATAAGAAACAACTACCTGATGCATGAATAAACACAACACAGTGTATACAGAAACTTTTGTGATCAAAGAGCTTACCCTACCCTACCCTCTATCTAGGGGGATGAGCTTGTGCTGCCATGGGTTATTATTATGCTAAGATTTTCTATTCCACAAGAAAAGGTGCTAAGTTTCTATAATTCACACTTTTTATATCCCTGAAGGTTTTTGATCACAAGAAAGTGGAATACATTTCTCATCATCATTACCATCTACAATGTACAAGTTGTACTGATCTCTCTTTAAAGCCTGATACATAACTCACCCCATCCTAAAGATATCTGCAAGCTTCAGGAATGCTGAGTTGATGAGAATGGGCAGAGGGTGCTTCTCAAATAAGTTAGGAACCCTCACAATAGCCTCACACTGCTCACCCACTTTACTTGACCGAAGACCTTAAAAAAAAAGGAAATAAAATGAAACAAATGCTAACATTTAAATAAAAATAGCAAGATTATATATTACAAAGACTTAATTAAAATTGTAACGAAATTAAAAAAAAAAATTTGTAGACTGATAAAGCTGTGGCTAAAATGAAACGCCAGTCCATGCAAGTTGTTGCAAGTTTTGACTTGTACTAATTTGCGATGAATGCAAAAAATTGCGATGAAATGCAAGATTTGACTCAAACTCAATTTAGCAAAAAATTGATAAATTGCGATGAAATGCAAGATTTTACTCCAGTTGGCTGTTTTGAGCTCCTGCACATGCTGCTGACGACACAACCATTAGCAAGCCCTGCTCAAAAACATTAGCGAGCTTACACTAACAGAAAAAATGGCCAAAAATAGGAATAAAATTAAATAAATCGTCCACAAATTACAAGAATTAAAGGCAAATGGTCTTAGGTATTCTATTACTTATAATATCGGCAGAAATTAAGAAAGTTTTGAGTTTTGGAATTGCATTCACTTGCGTTGGGTGGCCAAATGAGCCGCAAGTTAAACTTGCATTTAAAATTTGAAAATGTTCGTATTTGACGCAAGTCAATGCAAGAGGACACAAGTAAATGCAAGTTGGTAGCCAAGCAAATCGCAAGTTATTGCAAGTAGCAAAACTTGGGCTGACTTGCATTTAACTTGCATTTTGTTTAACCAGGGCTCAAGCATAGTTTTCACTAGTGACGCAAGGTATCAAAATTTTTCCTTTTTCTTGTGCTTGCGTTTGGTTGTGTGAAGTGAAAACAAAACACAAGGAAGATAAAAGAATAGCAAATTGATTATTCATGCCATGTGACTAAACTGGCCAATAAAAACCCGCCTTCTTCAACCTTCATCTTTCCACAGGCAGTTTATAAAGGAATGTATGGGTGAATTTATATGTTAGCAAATAAAAAAAAATACTTTATTGTGAAAAATAAAACTTTAGACCTTGTAATATTGTGTTTGGGTCTTCCTTTATTTCAATTTTGCAAATAGAATGTCAGTAGAGCTAGTTTGAAGCCTGCTACGAATCGTGTTTCTTACTGTATATATAATAGAACCTTCACTCTGTGCATCAGAATCACTTCCAAGTTTTTAGCAATGCTAAATGGTTTGGTTTAGTCCTTACTTTAATAACTAAGCTAAAGAACATCTCCCTGTCCCCAAGTCTCATCTCTTTTACGAGATTGTGATAGTCCCCCTGATTTTTAATTTCCTTCAGTAATTCTCTAATCCAAAAACGTTTTGTTTTCCGTTTTTGGAGTTGTTTTTGACGCCATTTTCTAAGAATTAAAAGCAGCAACAGCAAACGCTTTTCTGTCCGCCATATTGGATCACGTCACGGTATGGCATGGAACTAGTGAAATCTGAGTTTGTGCTTGCGCTTATACACAACTCGTTTTCACTAAAAACAAAGCTCTTGTGCTTGCGTCTGTGCTTATGCTTGCATCACTAGTGAAAACTAGGCTTTAACATTAGCGACTAAGGAACAACAATATATTCGGTTCAGTGAACCACAGCAATCCCACAAAAGCCACAGGAAACCCGGTTTAAAAGTAACTTTTTTAACGTTTTTTTCCCCTAAGATCCAAAGAAATAGGGTCTTGATAACCTGCCACCGGTAAAAAAGAAACTTTTCTAGATCACATCTTAAAAAACTGAAGGAAATGTATGAAAAGGCATGGACAAGGCCAGAGCAGTTTGGATAGAGCGCCGAGCAAATTTTTAAAGCGACTTTTTTAAAAGCGCTTGGAAAAAGAAACACTACTGCTTACATTTATCCAGCTCTAGCAGGGCAGCGTTCGCGTCTTGCCAATTTTCTTGCCCGCTTGAGTTTTTCTCGTAAGATCCGAAAGACAGACCTACAGCCGCCATTTTGTTTGTGTTCACGTCTTGCAATGTATTATGGTTAGTTTTGCTGAATAAACAGATAAACCAATAACAATAATCAATAGAAAAGGAGTTGAAGAATCAGCCAGTGAAACTGCGTATTAGATAGCTTTTTAGGTTGACCAATCAGATTTCTTTGTAGAAACGTTCGCGCGTTTTTCGATCGCAAATTTCGCGGGAGATCAAAATAACCCAAGAATTCGCCTACAATGTGCAAGTTTCTTTGCCTTTGATCGTATAATATCATCTATTTTCACATGTTCTTTCATCTGTAAGCCAACTTACATCAATATGACGCTATTGTACTCCATCTTACACCGAGAACTTGTGTGTAATTCTCCAAGAAAGCGTAAGTTTGACATGATTTGTGCTCATTCTGATAGCTGAGGTTTGAGCTAAGTCTTGATCTCTTGATTTTCCATTCTGTTGCAGAAATCTCCCTGGATTTCGCCCTAGATTCTTTTGTATGTCATCGAGTAGATGAACATCCTATTCACGGCAAAGATTCAGGGGTAGGGCAGCTGATCGTAGAACTAGAAATACTATGACCCTTTCCCACTAATTTTACTTTCAAGCTGATTATAAGAAGTTAATCAAAATGTTGCTCTGCAATTGTAGGTTGAAGTTCCACCATTCGCGAGCAGTTTTAGCAAGAGTAAGCCCCATTCACTCAAAATTTAATTTTGAATTAACACTATCATAATTTGTAGTGATTAATTAAACATATTTTTTAAGATGCTGGAGATAAACACCACTTAGCTGTGGCAGACGAAGATGGATCCGTTCGAGTACTGGACACAAATAAATACGGACGACAAGCTATTGTTGTTGAGTGGACAGCACACTCAAATGCCATCTTTGATGTTGCCTGGATGCACAATGAAGCAAAACTTGTAAGTCTTGCATAGAAGGTTGAAGTAATCATTATAGTGATAGCGGGGATGATGATGATGATGATGGTGTAGATGATGATGGTAATGCTGTAGATAATAATGATGATGTAGATGATGACATAGATGATGATAACAATATAGAAGATGTTTATGATGATAGCAATATAGAAGATGTTTATGATGATAGTGTAGATGATGATAACAATATAGAAGATTATTATGATGATAGTGTAGATGATGATAGCAATTTAGAAGATGTTTATGATGATAGTGTAGATGATGATAACAATATAGAAGATGTTTATGATGATAGTGTAGATGATGATAACAATATAGAAGTGGTTTATGATGATAGTGTAGATGATGATAACAATATAGAAGATGTTTATGATGATAGCGTAGATGATGACAAGATGATGATAACAATATAGAAGATGTTTATGATGATAGCGTAGATGATAATGATCATCTTGTTTCCACCTCTCTGTTAATTCCTTATTAGGAAATTACATTATTATTCTGGATATGTGATATATTCTGGTAGTCTATATGAAGATGGTGTATATATGATGTTGATTGTATTGATGATGATAGTGTACATGATGAATCAATGTATTGATGACAAGTGTACATCATGATTGTATATATGAAGGTGGTGTATATTAATGATTCTATTGATGATAATAGTATATATGATGATGATGACGATGATGCACATTTTATTTGGAATTTCAGGTCACTGCTTCAGGAGATCAAACAGCAAGGCTCTGGGACGTCACCAAGGAGACAAGCTTGGCTGTATTCAAAGGCCATAGCTGTAGCCTTAAGTCAGTTGACTTCAGAAAAAATGACCAGTGTAAGCCCCCTTTCTTGTTTGCTACACATTTGAGCTTGTACATCCTTCTAGTGCTTAAATTAGGATGCCTCCTTTTGCAGTTACATTTGCTACTGGTGCTAGAGATGGAAATATTATGGTATGGGACACAAGATGTAACCAGCGCCGAGACCACTACCAGCCTGTGAATACTATCTACAGTGCCCATACGCAGCAATTGACCACACCCATGAGAGCCCGTAAGCGTTCACGCCGAGCATCTACCCCTCAGCCAGTTACAGTAAGCAGCTGATACTTTTTATGAATGATAAGTTCTAGATTACAGTGTGTACTCTGGTACTATTATTTTTGCTTGTTTTGTTATTCAATCAATTAAAAGTGTATTTAAAAAAAGTGTTTATTTAAGGGTCACATTTTTGTCAATAAATACAAACCAAATTATAGTTCTTACTCTACCTTAACTAGGGTCGGATGCATCTGGAAATAATCCTCACATTATTCTCTTAATAATGTGATTATTAGGCTCTAATATTTGACTGATGTTTAATTGTTTGAAGCTGCCTGTGATTATAATAAGTAAATAAATTAATTTAAAATAAATTAAAATATAATTTTAAATAAATAAATTTTTAGGATGGGTTTTGATACCTAGGTGGTGCAGGGTTGTTAAAGGTATTATTTTGAATAATCACACATAATTGTAACAGTTATAATGCTATACAATAAAGTAAGTAACAGTTGCTAAAACAACAACGGGTTTTCAGTTCTGAGCGTATTCCGCCATCTTGGAACCGACGTGCATACGCTTGTCCCAGTCCTACACTGTCCCCTTCCTATCTAGAAATATGTCCCAATATTTTATCCCTCAGTGTTGTAATCTCTCATCCAAATCGGGGGATGACGAACACGTTGAGGTCTCCTAGGAGCTGGTTCATCATACTCTGGATCATCTTCCTGTGGCTCGTCACTCACCTCTGCTTCATCCCGGTGAACCGACTCATCTTCTTCTGTCACTGTAAGGTTCCGGTCATAGTTGTTTGACAGTGGGGTCTGATGTTCGTTATGGGCCTGTGGCTTTGAGGCCACCTGGACTTTAGATGTGTCAAGATTCCCCAAGAATGGCTTAAGCTGATTGTGGTGTACTACACTTGTCTTCAGTCCTACACGTTTACCCTGACCACAATACTTTATCCAACACACAACTTCATTCAGCCGTTTTACCACTATCCAGGGTCCACTCCACGGTCAGTTCAGCTTCATACAACCCCTCTTCTCGTCTTCTTGTCAAACCACAAAACCTGATCACCTTTCTTGAAGATTTTCTCTTTTACCCAGCGATCATAATAGCTCTTCTGAGACTGATGAGACATTTGAAGAGTGTCCCTAGCCACTTTATAAGCTTTCTGGAGACGGCTCTTTAGTTGCAACGCAAACTCTGCATGTTCCAGCCGCAGTTCTGGAATAAAAGCGGTGTTATCTAAGTCAGTTGGGAGGCACAACTCTCGTCCAAACTCCAGTAGCTAGGAGTATGTCCAGTGCTACTCTGGACTGCTGTGTTGTATGCCAAACAGGTAGAGGATAGGTAGAGATCCCAGTTCTTTTGATAGTCACTCACTACTTTGGCCAACATTGCGTTAACGGTTCGTATACTTCTTTCTGAAGCACTATCAGACTGAGGATGAAATGGTGTCGTCCTTGTCTTCAACACCTTCAAATACTGAAAAATCTCCTTGATGTTCTGGCTGTTTAGATTAGCTCCCTGGTCACTATGCAGTTGTTCGGGTGCTCCATGTCTTGGAATCTAGCCATCTGTTATTCTCTTGGCAATGGTCCCAGACTTCTGGTTTCTTGAAGGAAACAACTCCAGCCACTTCGTGAAATGATCGACCATGACAAGACAGTACTGACTTCCGCGGCTGCTTTTGGGATATTCAACCACATCCATTGTCACCAATTCTCCTGGCCGAGATGTCACGATTGGTCTTAACGGAGCCTTGTATTCTGGAAGGGAATTCGTCTCTGCTGACAGACTAGACAATTTATACACCAATTTTCCACGTCCGTTGCCATACACGGCCAGAAGAATCTGTCTCGGATCCTTTGGAGTGTCTTAGTGCTTCCAAGGTGCCCTGCATCATCATGTAGCATTTGCAACACCCTTTTCGTCAGAGTAGATGGAATCACAACTTGGGTAACACCTCTATTCTGTTCTCTTTCGTGTCGAAGCACAGCATCCTCACCCAGAGTTAGGTTATGAATTTTCTTGTAGAATGCTCGGAGCTCCTTTCCTTGCATGTCCTGTTGAGCCGGTGGCTTGTGTAATAACCACAGCTTCACTTACTTGGTGACCAGACAACTGTCCTGTTGCTCAACTATGTACTCCATCGAACACTCTGCAACATCACTAGTGGTTACATTCTGAATTCTACTCAATGCATCTGCAACCATGTTCTTCAAGCCAGGAATGTGGTGCACCTTGCACTGAAACTCTCTGAACTTATCCACCAATCTCCATAGCCAGCCACTATGTTCTTGTGTCCTAGTCAAGAGCCACTTCAGGGACCTTGCCTAGTTCACTGTCCGACAAGTCAGTACCAAGCTTTTTCAAGTTTATGACCTTATCATTGTCAGAACCCCCCCCTCCAGCTACCAGTGTCTCCTTAGAGCTAAGGGGCTGGGAAACTGTATCCACGGTAGTCAGACTACCCACTTTCTGATTCTTATACAGGGTGACTGGTGATTAGGACAGATTAACAGCCTTCACCCAGAACTTCTTGCCTGAAACAAGTGCCTTTGTCATAAGTACCCCCCCTGGGGTTGTGGTTGCTTCAAACATCCCCTCTCTGTTCCCATTATCTTTACACCGCAAGGGTATAAATGCCTGATGCCTGGTTGGAAGATCAATGGTACAGAAGGCTACTACAGGGGTAGCATCATCCTCAACCGATACTTATCTGCACTTACTAGAGACAAGCGGGATTTCCTGGCCATCAAGAAAAAGACTATTACCCCTTAAACCCCACCATTCCCTATGGTGGGCATCAATAAAATCGGCCCCCAATACCGAGTCTGCAAGGTCATCCACCACCAGGAACCTCCATGACATCTCCCGGCCTCCCAGCAACAATGTCACTTGGGACTCCCCTCTCACCCCAATGGGTTCACGTGTTATTGAAACTGGATGCACTTTGGACTCTGTTATTATGAGGCCTGGTACTGACGAGCTTATTAGACTCACCTCTGCGCCTGTGTCGATCAAAAAGGTGCACTTCACTTGGTTCACCTTTGCCTCAACTTTGTATGAGTGTCGTCGACACCCTGTCTGCACTGTGTTGACCCCCTTTTGTGTTTTCAAGGCTGGTGTCTGGGTGTTCCACCAGCCTTGTTCTCATTTAAATTATTCTCCGTTACGGATGGGCAGTCTCTTGCCCAATGTCCCTTTCCTTTGCACTTTCTGCATAAATCCGTGGGCCTTGGACCTCTCCTTTGGAAAGCAAATTCTTCTCCCTTTCTGATAGCTGCTGTGACCTTCTCTTCAAAAAGTTTGTCAACTAGGTCATTAACCCCCTCTTGAATACCACCCCGTACTTGCTGTGGGTTACTTGCTATTTGCTCCTCTTCCAGATTAGCAATCCTTTTTATTACTGTTTCTATGGGGGTTTTTAACAAATCGTCCTGACGGACCAGTATCTCCCTCAGCTTGGAATTTAGCCCGTTGATAAATTGACACAGAATGTCCTCCTTAGCTCTGGTGTTATAATAATCAAAAGCTGCTTCCTGTCGGGAGTGCCTGTCCCTTTGTGCATCAGTCGGGTCTTCTGGTAGCATTTCAACTACAGGTGGGACATGAGCCCTTGAGTAAGCGAGTCGTAGAGCAGATAAATACAAGTGGAGCGGCTTCCCTTCAGCTCTAATTCACTCTGCAAATTCCTTTTTATATTTTAGTATTGCTAGCCCTCCTTCAAATCTGTCCTTCAATGCTTTACACAAGGCCCGGTAACTTATTCTAACTGAATCCTCCTGCTCATGGTAGAAAGCTTTCGCTTCATCTTTCAGATAAACGGCTAAATACTGCCCTGCCTTCTCGTCTTGCCATTCATTTAGCGAGACATAAATCTCGAAATCCCGTAGGAATTCCCTAATATCTTCTCGTCCACTGAACTTAGCGTCGGGCAAAACAGTCCTCCATCCCATCTTGGCTGCCACCAATGTAACAGTTATAACGCTATACAATAAAGTATGTAACAGTTGCTAAAACAACAACAGGTTTACAGTTTTGAACGTATTTTGCCATCTTGGAACCGACGCACATGCGCTTGTCCCAGTTTTACATAATATGTGATACATATACACTAAATGACCCTTCATTTTTAGCAATAAAATAAATCCACTCATTGCTGTTCCAGCCTTCTTGCCTTAGAAAACTATCTGCTTGTTTATAGGACTCCCAGCAAAGTGTTACAGCTGTGGTCTTCCATGGCGATAATTTGTTGATATCTGCTGGTGCCATGGATGGAAACCTGAAGATGTGGGATTTGCGCAAGTATTACACGATGGCTAAGCAGGACCCAGTGCCATACCACATGTTCCCTTATCCAGGAAAGGGTCCTAGGAAACATGGTCAGTGAAATGGTCATTTTTTTTGCATTGTAATGCATCTGTTGTAGGCACTGTATCTTGGTTAAGAGCAGTAGGGACAAACAGGATATGATGGTGAAGGTAGTCATAAGAGCTGATGATATAAATGTTTCCACATTTATTCGAGACCCTCTTGAAAATAATGATGATGGTAATTGTGAAAATTTTGTTTATTATCTATATGATGATTGTAATTGTGAAAATATTGTTTATGATGATGATGGTGATTATGATGCTGAGTACAGATCGAGATAATAGGGACAGCAATGACGACGGGATTGTTGATGACGACGGCAGAAAACAATGGAATTTGATTAGGAATTCAGTAGCAGCACATGAAAATTTGTTCTGTCTGATACATTTCAGCCATTTTCCATAAAACCATGATGTGAATACTCCAACTTTCACGGTCAATTGAGGACAGGGGCGTTTGCACTGTTAATTCCTTTAACCACGTTCGCTGCCGTAGAAATAATGTCCCTAGTTTATTTTTATCTGTCTCTGACTATAATGTTTTGTTTATTCCATTACAATTAAATTGGAATTAAATGCAAACGCATCTTTTAAGAAGTCCTAGCTGTGGTCATCCTTGATTAAGGTCCCTAATGTTACTAAACTAATACTGAACCAATTAAAATCATAAAAAAGATTTATGATTTACCAACTTTTGCTTTAATATCCCCAGGCTTCTCATCACTTGTTCTAGACTCCAACCAATCCAAGTTGTATGCTAGTTGCACAAACGATCACATCTACATGTATGAATGTTCTGTGCTTGGAGAGGATCCAGTCTGCTCATTTACTGGTCATTCAAACTCGACATTCTATGTAAAAGCTGCACTAAGTCCTGATGACAATTACCTTCTTTCTGGGTCTAGCGACAATAATGCATATATATGGAAAGTGTCTGATGCTGACAGGCCGCCAGTCTGTCTTAGGGGTCACGCTGGTGAGGTGACAAGTGTCGTATGGTGCCCTCAAGACATAACTAAGGTTAGTATGAGCACAGGTAACCCAGGCTCTGTCAATGAGTAATTTGAACCGACCGGATCATTGACTGTTAATAGAGAGAACATAAGGAGTTGTTACTTTATGCAAGTATTCTTCCATAAATTAAAAGGGAATTCTAAATCTCACCGAACAGTGCCTAAAACAGCCCCAAATGCAGCCTCTAAATTACTTAAACATGTAAATAATAGACAACTACAACTACTACATCACGTTGGATTGAATTTATTGCATTTTTATGGAAGAATACTTGCATAAAGTAATAACTCCATATGTTCCCTCCATTAACGGTCAATGATCCGGTCAGTTCAAATTACTCATTGACAGATCCTGGGCTACCTGTGGTTTGAGTTCATATTTTGATCACATTTAGTTTGAACATCCTATTTTTGCGTCTGTAAAAAGCTAGTTTTTGAAAGGCTGAGAAATAAAACTTGTAATAGACTGAAGCCAATCCTATGTACATTCGTATGTAGCTGCTATTTCAACATATAACACAATTGTTTTTGTTGTTTCAGGTTGTCACATGTTCCGATGACACAACTGTAAGAATCTGGTAAGCAATAACGCTACCAATTTCATCCAATGCCTGTGTGTTTTTATGATGTTGCTATGTTACTGTTATTTCAGCTTTCTGTTACACTATGTGGTCAGATAAGTATTCAGATCAAAGGAAGCTCATTACTAAAATTTTATATTTTAGCCACATCTAAACTCAAAATGAGGGTCTTACATAAAAATCTAAATGAAAGCCACTAGAAATAATGTTTATTGAATCATTATACTTACAGGAGGATGAACCGAGGAGTTGAATTTCAAGAAAGAACAGACTATATTGGTTTCACTGAGAGAATGAAGACACAAATACAACCACATTCAACATGTGAGTAGACACTAAGTACTGTCTAGTCTTCCCTTTTGGAGTTTTGTAAGAGTCTGTCTAGTCTTTCCTTCAGGAGCTGTTTATTACGTGAAAAAGAAAAGTACAAAGACATAACTAAAAGTAAATCCCCTTATCACAGACTCTCCCTTTAAAGGCACTACCAAGGATGATATCCATAATCGTCAGAGTACACTGGGTATTCTGAAAGGAAATGGTCATATGACATGAACTAAAGGGCTGTGTTACGTTGGATTTAAAAGCAGGAGAGTTGTTATATTGAGCTTGCTGTTGTAAAAAACAGTCAGTTCAATAGTCTAGTTCTACCATGCCCACTGAACAACTGGTCAAGGATGAAAAAAAACTGAGGTGAGCCTCAGTTTTGGGATAAATTCCATTCAAAATAAGACAATGCAACAACAGGTGAAGTCTCCATAATCTCGCTGTTGTTTGAATTGTTCAACTAAAACCAAGGCTCGCACTGTATTTGTGAGTGTCTATAGCCAAATGGCAAATGCATTCAAATGTTTTTGTTTTCCTTATAGCCAAACAAGAACAAAATGGCATGTCAACAACACCACAGAACAAGAGTGGCAGATACACTTATAAGGTCCACACAAACCCACGCCTTAATCCCTTGTCAAGCCCTGTTGCCAAGGTAACAATTAAGAGATGTAATACCCCACCCAAGAAGCTGACAATCAAGTGTGCATGCCCCACAACCCAGCCGACAAAAAGCCCTGTAAGGGCTGGTACGTATACTTTGCACATACTGTATTGGTACTAAACTTCTGGTAACCCT
Source organism: Nematostella vectensis (assembly GCF_932526225.1). Classification (NCBI taxonomy): domain Eukaryota; kingdom Metazoa; phylum Cnidaria; class Anthozoa; order Actiniaria; family Edwardsiidae; genus Nematostella; species Nematostella vectensis. The sequence continues at coordinate 16,797,520 of NC_064040.1, read as the reverse complement.
GTAATCCAACAACACAATTTTTCAATTGAGATACAGAGTGTAGTGCTTCTGTCATTTTGTAACTAAATTTATGCTCCATATTTGGAGGTGATAAATGTTTACTTTAAAGGGAATAATATTTTTAAACCAGTTACATTTCTTAACTTTAAAATGATTGACAGGGTACAAAAATTCTGAGTTCAAAAGTATCTTCAGACAGGGTGCTAGAAAATCCTTTTTCAAGTTCTTTTTTGAGAAAATTATATATACTACACGTCTATTTCACGTTAGGTTGCACTCTATGTGTCGTAACCCGCCATGCTTCATAGATATCAAGTAAATAATAAAATAAGCGTAAATAAAAAAAACACAGGCTTAGAAGGATTTAGAGTTCTTGGATATGCATAAGTTCAGAGACCAGGATTTAGCCATTTAAATGTTACCCATGAACCACTGCGAGTTATGATACATTGATTTGCGGGTTCAACCTTAATTCAAATAGGTGTACATTGTGAGTGTGCACCAATAAATGATATTCATAATGATTTTTAACTCAACTGTTTTTTCTTTGCATTCAAAGGGCGTACTGCTTGTCCTGTTTCCCCCCTGACCACCCCCCACATTTCAAGCTGCCCCCTCTCCCCTGGGGTATCCTCTCCAAAATGCCAAAGCCCACAACAACTTCTTAGATCCTGGCTGAAGGTAACCCCACCCAGGAAAAACTCAAATAAACATATGGATGATGTACGTGAAGAAGGCTCTAAGGGTCAAAAAAAGCAAAGTGCTATGCCACGACTGAGGAAAGGCCTTGAGAAAGCTTTATCTGAATGTGCTGTTCAGGACACCAACCAGGAGAGTAAGTTATCAATGCAAGCCTCTGATACAAGTCCATCGTTGTCTCCTGCACGCAAACGCCAATGCATTATGATGAGTTCAGAGAACAGTGATGATACTGATACTCCTTTTGCCAAAACCATGATAGTGGTACAAGACAATAAAGAGAATAGCGAACCAAAAAATCACTTTAAGGATAAGAGGATTGTTAATGCTTCTCAACATATTGGTTTTGTGGATGAGAGAGATATAAAGCATTCAAATTGGTTAACAACTTGGAGTAGATTGCAAAGGCAGAAGAATGGGAGCATAAGTGAGAATAAACAAGTCATTACTGACAACTGTAATGAAAATGGAGAGAACTGCTCACCTACAAAAGACAATGAGGATACAAATGTGACCTTTTTGGTAGCTAAACCAGAAGAGAGCATTTTGCATTATTTTAAGCCAACACTGAGTCCAATAAAGGAGTATATAAGGTAGACCTGACCAACCTCCCATCAAGCAAAGGGGAAGAAAATTAAGATACATTATGCTTAATTATAGAAGGATGTGACACACCATTGTTATTGAAAACTTAACTTTTCATACCAACTGTGATATGGAGTACCATATGGATGTGACACACCATTGTTACTGAGAACTTTACTTTTCATACCAACTGTGATATGTGAGTACCCAGTCCTCTTCACCAAGAAAAGATTATAGTTTGGTAAAAAAAAAAGAAAAAAGAAAATGAATAGGTTTGAGATTCAAATTCTGTCTTGGTAATTCCTGTATTAATCAACTAACCTAGTTGTGTATAATCTTGGATGATATTCATGATAAAAATTATTAACAAACTGTGCCATATTGCTATATTGGGCACAGTGATTATGGTATACAATGCAAGAAAAAAAAATGTGCAGACTGTTTTAGATTCCAAAAGATATTATTGAATAAATGTTTATAATTTACTTCACATTTGAATATTTGATCTCTGTCTTTTTGGGTAATGGTAAAACTTAAAACCCTAATCAACCATGTTATTGATTTATAGTAGAAGAGCTATGATTAAGAGAAAGGTTCTTCAGGCCTGTATCCAGGTTTTTTTTTCTTGACCTTCCAGTCAGGTGGGGTGGTTCTCCCAAACCCTGAACCCCCTGGCCATGTGCTTGCACTGTGTTTAGCACTTGTGTCTAGCAAGCTCTAGGGCCCCCACTATCCCAGCTTTTGAGCCATGAAAAGGTTCTTTTATGTAACTGGCTAGCCCCTGGTCTGTCTTGAACTGGGGCGAGTCAAGATATTCCTTCAACAGTTCTTTGAACCAGTGTCTTGTTTCTGTGTAAAGAATTCTGCGCTTCATAATACCTCCGCCTAAAATGATGAGATTCGGTGAGAGGAGATAAGTGATGTTTAGGCACAGTGCCCCAAGATAATAACCAACCACTTTCCACACGGGGTTGTTGTCATCTATTGTGTGTAGCTCATGTCTGTGGACATTGACCCGCTCAGCAATTGCTTGGCTGTCAACCATCCCTTCCACACAGCATTCATGGCCATATGCACAGCAGCCAGGGTACTCATCCCCTTGCATCCGTGGCACAATGATGTGACCCCCCTCTGGGTGCAACAAACCATGAACGGGGGAGCCCTCCACAGTAACCCCAACCCCTACACCGGTGCCCACAGTAATGTAGATCACTGTGGGGAGAGGGATAGGGATGGTTTTTGTATTAAGAGCTGCTGCCATTTCAGCCAGTGCTGGCGCATTCACATCCGTGTCAAACGCAATAGGGGTCCCCTCTTTAAGCGTTCGCTTGAATACTCCCACTATCTCCACGTACTTCCATCCAGGTTTTGGAGTACTTGTAATATAGCCATAAGTTTTTGAGTCGGGTTTAAGGTCAACAGGACCGAAGGACGCTATTCCAAGGGCTGCATACGATTCTATGTTGAATTCTTTCAGTTGTGCGCTAAGGTATTCTGTGAGGGCGCCCAGCGTCGATGTGTATTCCGTGGTCGATACTTCAAAATGATGGACAATTGTGGTCGGATTAGAAATCTCAGCGATGGCTGCTACACAACTTGTGCCTCCGAGCTCAACACCCGCGATATATCGAGACATTATGCTACAAACCCAAGCCAAAAATAAGTAAAGAAGGAATAGCGAGCGGGGAACTCCAGTAATCTGTCACGTGCTCGGTGCAAAGGGGAAACCACCTTACAATATACCTTGGGGCTCCTGTGTTTATGAACCCTGAGCACAGACCGCACAGCACCCAAAAACTTGTCTGATGGATACCCTGGTCACAGGTAGCCCAAGCTCTATAACACATAAACACAACACTAGACTACACACGTCTTTTCAACAATTTTTTTCTATTTATCTTTAACTTATTTTGTTTTTCGCCCTATGTTTACCGTAAATATCAATAAACTAGAAGTTTCTAATAGAAAGTGAATGCTTGGGAGGACCGGACGAACATGTTTAAGTAGAGGGGTTCTCGAAAAAGACCGCTGATCAGCATGAAATCAAAATACAAATCAGCCGACTGGGAAGCCTGTGGTGTGGACACAAAAATTGCATCCACTATATGAAACTCGCGCATGCGCTAGAACATTGCTGATCGATATGAAATCAATATACAAATCAGCCGACTGGGAAGCCTATGGTGTTGACACGAAAAATGGACTATATGAAACTCGCGCATGCGCTAAAAAAACACAGATCAGCATAAAATCAAAATACAAATCAGCCGACTGGGAAACCTGTGGTGTGGACACGAAAAATCGCATCCACTATATGAAACTCGCGCATGCGCTAAAAAAACCGCTGTTCAACATGAAATCAAAATACATATCAGCCGACTGGGAAACCTGTGGTGTGGACACGAAAAATCGCATCCACTATATAAAACTCGCGCATGCGCTGAAAAGACCGCTGATCTGCATGAAATCAATATACAAATCAGCCGACTGGGAAGCCTATGGTGTGGACACGAAAAATGGACTATATGGAACTCGCGCATGCGCTAAAAAAAAACACAGATCAGCATAAAATCAAAATACAAATCAGCCGACTGGGAAACCTGTGGTGTGGACACGAAAAATCGCATCCACTATATGAAACTCGCGCATGCGCTAAAAAGACCGCTGTTCAGCATGAAATCAAAATACATATCAGCCGACTGGGAAACCTGTGGTGTGGACACGAAAAATCGCATCCACTATGTAAAACTCGCACATGCGCTGAAAAGACCGCTGATCTGCATGAAATAAAAATGCAAATCAACCGAATGGGAAGCCTGTGGTGTGGACACGAAAAATCATATGCGATACCAAGATTAGACTTGCTCTCCGGTCGCTGCGCTCCCTCCGAGCAAAAATAAAGGGACAAATAAGCTTGGGCTACCTGTGCCCTGGTGTGGAAGGGTACACGTGCCTGACGTGTCTGATAACTAACTCGATACAGGGGCTCATCTCCTGCCCCTACTCGATGTAAAAATACCTGTATTACAATTCATTTTTGCGTCGCTTAAATAAGTAAATTTCTCGGTTTTCACAAAATTTCGTGAAAATGAAACTGACTCTTTCCGTTAGAAAACCGGCAATTATATTCTCTTATTCTTTATTTTTATCCCTTCATTTATTTAGCCCCTGCCCCATTATACCTTGTTACTCTTTGCTGCAACTCCACTTGTTTTGCTTGATATTATTTCCCCAAATCTCAAAATAATGACCTGTTTTGTTACGAAAATTACGAAATCGCGTAAAGTGCAAGTTTTGTGCGATTTCCGTTATTGGCAATGCATGCGCGCGCGCCTTTTTTGTACATCTGCTGAGAAAAATACACGAATATAGGGGAAAAAAACATTTTCTTCCTTTCACTTTATTCTTTAAATCAGACTAGGCTTGGGCTTGTTTTGGAAGCTGTTTTGAGGTGAAAATGCGACCTGACCCTCGACTTCTAGCTTTTGTCCTATGTTCTGACACTTTATCGGCCCATTTTGAATAAAACGGTCGCCACTCGGAACCCGAATCGAGCCCGAGCACTGTCTGGCTAGGGCTTCTAAAATACTTTCCCCTCCTCTAGCATATTCACCTCAAAACAGCTTCCAAAACAAGCCCAATTTACCCACCTAAATAACGAGATACTGAAACCAACCACTGCAAAGAGGGAATAATAAACTTTAAACTTTCTAATCTGATTTTAAAGAATAAAGTGAAAGGAAAAATATGTATTTTCTTCCTATATTCGTGTATTTTTCTCACTCAGATGTACATAAAACGCGCGCGTGCATGCATTGCCGATCTCCATGAGCGTTCATGCGCATAGGGTGGAAAGCCTGTGGTAAAATGAAAAATTTACCTAAGCTAAGCCACAGGTATCCCAAGAGGACGGTATCAGAGCATTGTCCTCCCTTGTGGGAAGCGTTGCGTGACCGACTAAAAAAGAGGCAGCAGGTTTTACAAGCAGGCAGCAGGTTTTACAATGGCGTCTACAACGAAGAATACTGCTCCCTACGGCTCATGGATAAGCCCTATTACCAGTGATCTTGTTATTAAGGAGGCCATTGGCTTGAGTGAAGTGAGGGTGGACCCATTCGAACCAGGTAAAACAGACGTAGTCCTTATTGTCTGTCGTTGATTGTCTCAATCAAACGCTTCCATCAGATTTGCCAGTCATCTGTGCCTTTGTTTTTACCAAGCAAGGTTTTGTGGTTAAATGGGTTAGGTTGACTGATTTATAATATACTGCCAACTCTTAGTGTACTTTTTTCCTTTCCAATTCACTTCCTAAGTTTTAAAGAGGCCAGAAAGTTTCTAATTTTCGGTGCCGAAAAGCAATAACAATGATCCGAATGTCCCCCATAAACCCCTGCTGTTTTAACACTGAATTTCCCGATTCCCGTATTAAATGATAATTAATAAGAACTAGAGACCATTATTTTTGGGCGAAATTAAAGATGGATCCTTTCGAACCAGGTACGACGCCTGGGCTTGTCAGTAACCTCTGGTCTGTGTCTGTCTCGGTGCACTATAGGGTCAGATTTGCCTGTCAACTACACCCTTATCTTTACCAAGCAAGGCATGCATTTATTGTCATTTGACTCCAAAGAACGCCAGAAAGGAGGAATAGATTAAAAACTAGAAGTTCTTGTGGAGAAGTGGAGTGCTCGAACTCATAGATTGGTTAAGGCAATTCCCTTGAAATAGTTCTACAACCCAGAATTTTTTAAAACTTGGCATAAACAATATTGAAGTCAAGGGCTTTCTAAAAATGTAATAAAAAAATGGGGGTACCAACCTCGTTTTCACAACAGAGGGGCGCATTTTTACTGATCACGCAAGGAGAAATCCCAACTCTTAGTTTTCAAAAAGAGTGCCTATAGTCTTTAGAAAATTAGTTCTGTTTGCTGCCAAAATCTGATCTCCTATACAATAACCCGTAGTAGCTAATGTTCAAAACAAATCACATTTTAAGAGATTGCACTGAAAGACATTGTTTTTGCCACTATTCATACGGTAAAGAGCACCATTTTGAAGTATTTTTACGGCTTTTAAGAGAAATAACAAAACTTATACAACCCAACTTTTTTTCTTCTTTCAGTATATCATTTTTCCGTCTATATTAAACTATTTGAGCAAATAAAAAATGGGGGTAACCGACTTCGTTTTTCTGTCAAAGCGATTTTAAGTAAAAAACGTGCACCTTTTGCTTTGTTTTCTTGTACAACTGTGGCGCGCGCACACTTAATACCGGAAAATTCGAACAAACAGAACTATGCGCAGAAGGGGTGTGCAGTGCAATTCAAGGGGATTACCTTAAACCAATATTCTTTTAGATTTGTGTGGGGCAGTTCGCACATTTTCCATAAGCCAGATTTATGCAAAATCCCCTTTTCTTTGCAGCCACTGTCTTGGCTGATCACTAACCCTTTGTTTCATGGTTTCTCTGTTTGTTTTATAAGAGAAATAGAACAAAAACGAATTGCTTGTAGTCTTATTGTATTAAACAAAAGAAATTGTTTAATTGAAGGCATTGTATGTCTAGAAAAGGAAAGGTGGAGTCTTATAACCATAACAAACGATCTTATTAGCTGTGGAGGGGATGTGCAGTCATAGATATTATGGAATAGACTACTTATTGCGCATTGGGGGAGGGGACAGGAGATTTTGTTTCCAAGATGACGACGACTTGTTCCACAGGAAACCCAAATCGACAAGATGACCGACATTAGTGTTGCTCTTGCTCGCTGCCCACGCTTGAGCAACAAAGGCTTAGCATATACATGCCAACTACTTATCCATTATTATCTTAAAATACCCTGCTAGCAGAGCTTTCTTCCTGTTCTATAATCTGTGTCACAAGTCTGTTCTTTCGCGTTCGCGAAGGATTATTGAACTGATAGAAACAAACAAGAGGAAAGCTCTGCTAGCAGGGTAATCTTGATAACAAAACAAAAGTTAAATCAAAATTGTCTCCAAAGTTTTTATCTTTTGTATATATAATATAATTATCTTAAACAGATTTTGATGGTTTTATCTGTTTGTATTTGAATTTGAATAAAGAATGGACAGATTTTATTTCACTATTTTTGTGGCAGAAATCAATGACAGGGGGCTATAAGTACTGTAACATGCAAAAAAGCTCATTGCTATTCGTGCGTGACATGCACTATTTGTAACTTCCATGATTTTGTGCGTCAAAGTAGAGGACTTTGCTTTGTACCTTTGCTAAGAGAGCAGTCAAGGGGAGGGCTGTTTTTATTTTGTAGGGGTCTGGGGCCTCCCCAGAAAATCTGAGATTTTTGGAGTCTTGGAAATTGATCAGAATACCTGTTCCAAAAAAAGGCCCTGGAAAAAGGCCCTATACCCTGGATTAAGATTTGAGGCCCTCCCCAAAATCGTAGCTGAAAGAATTGAACCCCCCTAACCATTGGTACAACAATCTTACATAAAATGTTGTTGCACTGTATGAGCATAATTGCACAATTATGTTTACATAAAATTCTATGAGGATGTGGACCTAGTCTATGTGAGAAATGCCCACCAAGTTGAAGCTTAGTGGCAGACATGTTATTTATTCTATGTACATTTTCAAATTATATACAAAATTGTACCACAGATTGAGCTTGAATAGGTGTACACAGCAGACGGGTATGACAGGGGGTATCCTAGAACCCTACCCTAAGTTGAATTCCAAGATTAATCATCAGGGCCGTAGAAAGGGGCGGGGCACTGAGGGGCATGTGCTCCACCCGATATTCTTAGAAATTATAAGTAAATGACCAGTGGGGCATGGCTGTGCCTCCCATTATTTTCTTAATGTTTCTGTATCGTGCCCCCCAATCTTATGTGGCCTGCTACGGCCCTGATCATTAAGCCATAAGTTGGTAATGATAAAGTGACTTTGTCTTTGCCTCTCCCGTTGCGTCTCACTAGCTGCTGACCTGATCTTATATCTTTGTAATGTACAACACAGGTGTTGTTTACTGGTCAGAAAGTCACCCAGAGGAAGGTGGAAGAATTACCATCTGCAAATTACAAGACAATGGGTCCAAGTTTGAGGAGATAATCCCTAAGGAGTTCAACTGCCGCACACGTGTGCATGAGTATGGCGGTGGGGCCTTCCTTGTGCACAAAAAACAAGTCTACTTTTCAAACTTTGGTGATCAACGTATCTACAAACAGGATGCCGTGCCAGGTGCAACACCTGTTGCTATCACCCCTGATGGCAAGGGATGGAGGTATGCTGATGCGACAGTGACCCATACCGGTCGCCACCTGCTCTGTGTGCGAGAGGACCATGGTGTCTTGGAGACCGGAGCAAGTGAGGCTCTGGCAACTATAGTGTCGATTGATTTGAAGACTCAAGAGCAGCATGTCCTGGTAAGTATGACAGAGGGGCCAGGGAGAAAAGAAGCCCTGTTTGCTTAGGTTTAAGTACACTCTGTTGAGAAAATGCTTTTCTTGAGTTTTGGAGTGTTCAGTCTCCCCACTTTTTAAGGCACTCTGTGATCAGCGTCTACTCACTGGAAGGGGCTTTTGCTGGTAAATGAGAAAGTACAAGGATTCTAATTGATGGAGACATAGTAAAATGGATAACCTAAACCTACCCTAGCCTGGTAGCAGGGAGGGGGGGGGGGGGGTTAATTTGAAGAACAACTCCACTCTATTAAAAAGTCTGTTCAACAAACAAAATGGTCTAGTCTTTGCTACCCCTTGAACATCATGGTTATGGGCCTGTGCCTTTATTATGCTTATACTCCAGCTCCCTGTGTTAATAACACCATACAGGGCAGAGCACAAGTTATTTTATTGATATTGGTAATAATTAACTTGGCTTGCTTGATTTACACATTCTCAGCTAGGCTACAATTCCAAGTTCTATTTTCTGTTTACTTTAGGTATCGGGGTGTAATTTCTATTCATCTCCAAGAATTTCCAAACATGGCATGTTGGCCTGGGTCCAGTGGAACCACCCTAATATGGTAAGTTTTGCTTTATACAGGTGAACCCAGAAATGGTATTAAAGTTCTTTAATAGAATTATGCTACTGCCTAAGCAATTTACCCATTTAAATATACTAAAAGGTCATAGAAAATGTAGAATAAACACAACAAGATCAAGAAACTCAGGCATTAGCTTTATTGAGAAATTGTCTTGATTATGCATCTAACAAAGGTGATAGGAACTACAGTACAGGCAAATAAATTAATAGTTCTGTTTTCGATAAATAAAATCTAAAGTGGAATAGGAAAAAACAACAGAATTGCCTCTCTCCAAAATGCTCAAAATACCACACACAAAAAAAGAAATCGGCAAACACTTTAAATACAGTGTAGATACCTTTATACTGACCTTTATGCTTGCCATAGCAGGCCTCAAAATATTGGGGAGCATAATACAAAAAAACATTAAGAAAACTTTGGGGGCATGACCATGCTACTACTGTTCATTTAAATTTTGAAAATATTGGGGGGGGGGGGCATGTGTCTGTCCCATTGCCCCACCCCCTGCTATGGCCCTGTCTGATCCTCAAGGTAAATTTTCATGGCCTCTTAACATCAATGGCATATCTGCCAACCATTACAGGTTGAGGAACATATTATGGGATATACACAGAAGAATTCACCAGGGGAGGGACAGTCAACTTACCTTTCCCCAAAGTCTACTCCCTTCAAAGCCAAACAAATCAATTCCAGGTTAAACAGACCACCCAGAATAGTGATTTCAGAAAAGACAGCATAATGAGGAGAGTGTTATGAAAATTATGGGTCCAGAGTTTACAGTATATACAAAACTGTGATTCTCAGGGGTTTTTTAAGTAAACTGCCTCACTCAAAAACGTTAACATTCGTATTTCTTTGCCATGCAACATTGATTAAGCCAATGAGAGCATTCATTTGGTTGTAGTAGGCATATCAACAAAATATAGATTATAGAACAAATGGAACATAGAACATACCACCATATGGTCCTCTTTTTAATTCTACGTTTTTTCTCCTGGCAGCCGTGGGATGATACAGAGCTGTGGATTGGAAAGCTGAACTCTACTGGAGATGCCTTAGAGAAAAATACTATCAAAAAGGTTCGGTGTTATTATTTATTAGGGTGCTAGATGATTAAAATCTGGTCAATAAAAAGTTTTCACCCCCTCCCCGTTATCACCAAGCCCCCTTCCTTCAATGTTCAATTATTTGCTTATAGGTATCTGGTGGTGTTGGAATCAGTGTCATGCTGCCCAAGTGGACTCCAGATGACAAGCTCCTCTACATTAATGACAAGACAAACTGGTGGAATCTGTACAGGCTAGAAGATGATGGATCCGAGACAAACCTCTGTCCTCAAAACAGCGAGATCGGCGTACCACAGTGGACGTTTGGTGGAAGTGACTATGAGTGTGATGTCAAGAACAGGGGTGAAATATTAGTCACCTTCAACCATGTAAGTGTGCAAATAGGAAACGAAGATCCAGAACTTTTATTTTATGTCAATGTCATTTTCAATTAATTAACGAATTATGGGTTATTAAAGAGGCTCCATTTTCCCTCGAGGCCAAAAAAAGGTACGAAACAGGGGCGTACCTAGGATTTTAACAAGTTGCAGTCAAAGCATTCAGAAGCTGAAGGAGGGCGTGGTCCCTCATCCCGCATCCCCGTGAAGATTTCATAGCTTCCGCTTTTGGGTTTGAAATTGGCGTCAATGCGTCAGACTTTTGAGAATATTACACGATCCTCTGTCATCCTCGATCTGAAAAAGGACTTCAGTCGTCGCGTGGCACTGAACGAAATAACAATATGTTTGGAAATCATCTGTAGACTACCATAATTAAGAAAATTATAGTTTTTAACCTCATCATATATATAAAACTACTTACATAGAATGAACGAGTAAACATTTGATTTTGTCCCCGCATTATGCAAATAAGATCGTCAATTTTTTTTGCAGTCCAGTGACTGCAGGCCTATAGGCTGCGTATGCCCCTGCGAAACAAGTTTTCACATAACTTGTCTGTCTCTCAGTAGATTTTTTCAATATGTGAAGTGGCTTCTTCTGTTTCCCTCATAACTAATCTGCGCCATAAACATCTGAGAACTCTCTTATGAAGAAGACAACTTATCAAGAAGACAAGAAAACGCTTTTATTATGTGGGGAGAATTCAGTTTCCGCCGCTTGTCTCAAGTATATTATATTTCAGTGCTTATGAAGTTGATTGTTGCTTTTTTCAGGCGCTCTCTATCTTGAAAACCACTGGTCAGCTGGTCCCACTTGACACTGGGGGGAACCTTCACTCTCATGTGCACATGTCACCTGATGGCAAGTCCACGTACCTACTGGTCGGCAGTCCTACCAAGTTCCCGACCTTGATACGAATGGACATGAAGACCAAGGCAGTGACGGTCTTGAGAGAGGCAGCACGTGTGGGCGTGGACCCAGGCTATTACAGTATCCCACAGGAGATTACTTACCCTACAGCTGATAACTTGGTGTCTCATGGGTACTTCTACCCGCCAAAGGTACAAAACAAGTTGGAAAGAGCTAATCCAACTTGAAGCAGTCAAAACGTCTCTATCTCGACCAAAAAAACCGTGAACACCGGAAATATGTATGGAATGTTTGTTCCGACCAATCGCTCGCGAGATATTCAAACAGTCAACTGAAAACATGTCTCAACAAGTCTCAGTGTCTGAATTCTCGCGTCTGATTCGTCATACGACAATAAACATTCCACACATATTTTATGTCTTCACGGTTTTCCTGGTTGCGCTGTAAACCAGCCCCGGGACGCCCTTTATGAATGTCCGTGTCTAACACTGCCTATTTTCCTAATGAATACTTGATTAACAATATGAAGAAATTGTTGTCACCAGAACAAGGACTATGCCGCACCGGAGGGCGCCCTGCCGCCCCTTCTTGTGAAAGTCCATGGCGGTCCCACTTCAGCAACGAACCCATGCCTTGACCTTGAAGTCCAGTACTTTACATCTCGTGGCATAGGAATACTCGATGTGAACTACCGCGGAAGCACGAGTTATGGAAGAGAATTCAGGAACCAGCTAAGACAAAAGTAATTTTTTTCTTCTTCAAATAGATAGCTGCGCACTATAGGGAATAGACATGTGCATATTTTATCTGCGCTTGAAGATTCAACCCCAAGTTGGCGTACAACGTTATGAACCGAACTCATTATAAGTGATAGTGATTTAAACCATATACTCGAAAAGGAGTAAGCTTCTAATTGTGTTTTAGTTATGCTATAAGTCTCAATATTGCAATCTCAATAAGTGGTCAATGGCATTAAAGCAAACTGATTAAGCTTTATGTTACCCGTGTATTTTTTTAATTAATAAACCTTCTGTGTATGGTTAACGCTTTGCGGGTCTTTTAGTTGGGGGATAGCAGACGTTGACGACTGTTGCAACGGGGCGCTGTACCTGGCCAACAAAGGAGAAGCTGACATCAAGCGCTTGGCTATCGATGGAGGGTCTGCTGGGGGATATACAACTCTTTCGGCACTCACTTTCAAAAGCGTGTTTGGAGCAGGAGCCAGTATGTATGGCAGCTCAGATGTCGAGGTAATTTTCATGGTGCATCCAACTATAGCGTTTGGGACTGCACCATATTGCCTGGGAACGATATACTACTAGTATTTGACGGCAACAATAATATATAATATAATAGATAAAAGTAAATATATATAGTTTCGTCTTTGTGAGCGGTATGTAGGACAGTTTGTCTTCCATTTACGGACCCGATCGGGGTTAAAGCCAAAATCTACACATAATCGCAAATAAATCGGTGCCGGGCTTATCTGGTTGATTGTTTTATTACAGAATAATAGGATAACAAAGCAAACCCTATCAAGCAAAGAATGACGGCTGTAAAGTTCTAAGAGTCTTGCCTGAAAATTGCCCGGTATTGCTAGTCTTCAGCTACTTTTAAATGACGAATTTCATCCGTTCATAATCAAATGTTGCGAACATACTTTAGTACAGTTCCTTGCACCGCTTAAATGATTTTGGAGAATGTGACTACAGTAATGTGTATTTTAGACTGAAAGCATCCGCCGCCCGTAGGATGTACAGGAGCTGGATCTGAGATTTGTTTTCTTGCAGACGCTAGCTAAGGAGACGCACAAGTTTGAGAGCCACTATGTGGACATACTGATCGGACCTTACCCTGAAAGCAGGGACGTATACATTGCTCGCTCTCCAATCTATCACCTGGATGGATTTAACTGCGCGTTAGTAATCTTCCAAGGTGACGAGGACGAGGTATACCCTTTTGTCTTATAAGGCCATGTAGCAAGGTATTGGGGCGAGGTAGACTCTTTTGTCTTATAAGGCCATTTAGCAAGATATTGGGACGAGGTAGACTCTTTTGTCTTATAAGGCCATTTAACAAGGTATTGGGACGAGGTATACCCTTTTTTCTTTTAAGGCCATTAAGCAAGGTATTGGGACGAGGTATACCCTTTTGTCTTAAAAGGCCATGTAGCAAGGTATGGGTACGAGGTATACTCTTTTGTCTTAATATAGGTTTAATGTGAGGATGCTTTTTCTAGTTCAGAATTGGATTAAAAATGAAATGCCGTAAGTTATTTTGGTTATTGAAAAAGTCTATAATACTCGCTAGGAAGCACTAGACAGTACGGTAGCCCCTTGTCCATAGCTCTAGATTGATTTATCGACTCACTATTTCCTCTCAGGTGGTACCTCCAAACCAAGCTCAGATGATGTTCGATGCAGTCAACGCCAAGGGTTTACCCGTAGCAATGAGAATGTACGAAGGTGGGTCTCTTGGATCTATTGAATTTCAGTACTAAGTATTCTTAGAATAAGAGATCCTATATTGGGACAAGCGCTTTTTTGATATTATACCAAAGGTTGGATGATCGGTGCAATAGCCTAAAAAGTGGGGAAAACATTTAAGTGTATAACGTGGTTGGCGCAAGTTGGGTTTATCGTTCAACTGCGTTTTGTGGCCAAATTTGAGTTGTATGTTTGCACATATAGCGCCTTTCCATGCATTGGACTCGACCACGTTGTCAGCGTCCCCGTAATTCAGCATTCCGGCTGCATTTGTTTTATTTAAAGATCTGTAAAATTTTAGATTGTGGTCGTGCTGCAAAGATTTTGACTACCTCTTTGCAAGTCTTTTTACTCAAGCTAAGCTCGCTGGCCACTTAAAAGACGTTCGATGCTTTGGAACCAGGGTATTTCTTGTACTGCTTTTGCCACTTCCTTCTTAGTGTCGTAGTCTTTGAGTTTGATGATCATTCTACTGCACAGGTGAGCAGCATGGCTTTCGTAAGGCAGAGAACATCAAGGATTGTCTGGAAAGTGAGCTTTACTTCTACTCCAAGATCTTTGGCTTCTACGCGCCGGGACTAACAGTCGAGGTAATAAAGAGCTTTGACAAAAAAACAAGGGAAATTCTAACTCCCTAACCACTTGCTCCCGTCTGTCTAATTTTGAATTCCTTACGTTCTTCAACTGTGGCTTTTTAGTTTATCGACTAAAATTCCTAAACCTGAGTTGCATATTACGACCACTATCGAGCATGGGCGCATTCCTGTGATGACCTCGTTCCTGTGATTACCTTCGTCCGCAAAAAGCCCTCAAATAGTGTTCCCCCTTATGATATTGATATTTCGCAAACTACGATTTAGGCGCGGTGTACACGGCTTACATTTCATGTTACGTTCCGCATTTGCTTCTAAGTAATGCTCCGTGTAAGAACGCGACCTAACGGCAAGTGCACTCTGACATGCCAAAGATGTGTATGTTAATGTTGGAAATTTTATTAGACACAAAACTATAGCATAAGTTACACTTACTTTAAAAAAATCTTACTATATTTTATGTTACGTTATGTTAAAGAGTCCAACTCACCCTGCCCACAATGCATTGCTTTGTTTTCATCATGTCCAAAAAATGCATCTTTTATGAATAAAACATGTTAATTGAAAGAATATTAAATATTTTCTCATTTCCTCAAAAGTTTTGAATTTCGATGGCATCAAAAATGGCCGCCATCGCAATGCACTGTGGGCAGGGTGAGTTGGACTCAAGGGATCTTTTAGGATAGGGGAACGTTCTTTTGTCGCAGAACAATGGAACTGGGTACTTCTTGCATGGATGATTACTTAGAATTGAACATGAAAATTACGCGGTGGACTTCAATTTTGTGAAGCATCTTGTAACGGTGTCTCACTATGCAGAAGCTTCACGATACCGTTTTTCGTGATAACATGTTGATTTTTGACATAAAAACTATTACTAAAATTGTTCTTTTTTTATTTTCAGCTGAAAATTTACAATCTATAAGTAATACTGAGCATTTGTTAGGATTGACAAGTTCTTTGTAGTAATATAGGGAAGTGAGGATACTAAATGTATTATGATAGCTTATAAGGTTAGTAGTCACTAAAATCACCAAACTTACAAACACATTTCTGAATACAAGAAACAATTTCTACCCCAGGACAAAATGTAAGAGAGTAAAACTAAAAATAAAATAAAATAAAATAATAAAAAATCAGATCCGATTTGTTGTGTAAATCACTAAACTCCAACTAATATTTGAATATTTCATGTGCGTGTTCTCTCTGGTCGATATTTCATGTGCGTGTACTCTGGTCGATATTTCATGTGCGTGTACTCTGGTCGATACTTCATGTGCGTGTACTCTGGTCGATATTTCATGTGCGTGTACTCTCTGGTCGATATTTCATGTGCGTGTACTCTGGTCGATATTTCATGTGCGTGTACTCTGGTCGATATTTCATGTGCGTGTACTCTAGTCGATATTTCCTGTGCGTGTACTCTAGTCGATATTTCATGTGCGTGTACTCTGGTAGATATTTCATGTGCGTGTACTCTGGTAGATATTTCATGTGCGTGTACTCTCTGGTCGATATTTCATGTGCGTGTACTCTGGTAGATATTTCATGTGCGTGTACTCTGGTCGATACTTCATGTGCGTGTACTCTGGTAGATATTTCATGTGCGTGTACTCTGGTAGATATTTCATGTGCGTATACTCTGGTAGATATTTCATGTACTTGAACAGTTATTCACCTCTGAATCTGGATATTGGTTAAAAATAGTTAGGATATCCACTTGTATCCACTTCGCCGACGGCATATAATTGTTAATACCGTGCAAGAGCTTCATTTTGTGTACTATGCATGCGCCTCCACAGGATCTGCTGTACGTCTGGAACGAAGGCTCGTCTTTTCCCAAGCGATCCCAACTGCAGCTACAATAGTCAAATAGTCAACGTTAAAACAAGGGATTGATAAGGTACAGCTTACGCCTACTTCACAAAGCGTTGTTAGTGCAAAAGGCGATGCAGGCGCGTACATAGTGCCCAGGGTACGCGCGCACCCCCCCCCTTGGCGCCCAAAAAGTTGGTCATTTCTTATGAAGGAATCGTCAAACTACTAGCCTTTTTCATAAGATACCTATGACTGCGCACCCCTCCCCCCTTGGCGCCCAAAAAGTTGGTCATTTCTTATGAAGGAATCATCAAACTACTAGCCTTTTTCATAAGATACCTATGACTGCCCACCCCCCCCCCCCCCTTGGCGCCCAAAAAGTTGGTCATTTCTTATGAAGGAATCGTCAAACTACTAGCCTTTTTCATAAGATACCTATTACTGCGCACCCCCCCCCCCCCTTGGCGCCCAAAAAGTTGGTCGTTTCTTATGAAGGAATCTTCAAACTACTAGCCTTTTTCATAAAATACCTATGACTGCGCACCCCTCCCCCCTTGGCGCCCAAAAAGTTGGTCATTTCTTATGAAGGAATCGTCAAACTACTGGCCTTTTTCATAAGATACCTATTACTGCGCACCCCCCCCCCCCCTTGGCGCCCAAAAAGTTGGTCATTTCTTATGAAGGAATCGTCAAACTACTAGCCTTTTTCATAAAATACCTATGACTGCGCACCCCCCCCCCCCCTTGGCGCCCAAAAAGTTGGTCATTTCTTATGAAGGAATCGTCAAACTACTAGCCTTTTTCATAAGATACCTATGACTGCCCACCTCCCCCCCCCTTGGCGCCCAAAAAGTTGGTCATTTCTTATGAAGGAATCGTCAAACTACTAGCCTTTTTCATAAGATACCTATGACTGCGCACCCCTCCCCCCTTGGCGCCCAAAAAGTTGGTCATTTCTTATGAAGGAATCATCAAACTACTAGCCTTTTTCATAAGATACCTATGACTGCCCACCCCCCCCCCCCCCTTGGCGCCCAAAAAGTTGGTCATTTCTTATGAAGGAATCGTCAAACTACTAGCCTTTTTCATAAGATACCTATTACTGCGCACCCCCCCCCCCCCCCTTGGCGCCCAAAAAGTTGGTCGTTTCTTATGAAGGAATCTTCAAACTACTAGCCTTTTTCATAAAATACCTATGACTGCGCACCCCTCCCCCCTTGGCGCCCAAAAAGTTGGTCATTTCTTATGAAGGAATCGTCAAACTACTAGCCTTTTTCATAAAATACCTATGACTGCGCACCCCTCCCCCCTTGGCGCCCAAAAAGTTGGTCATTTCTTATGAAGGAATCGTCAAACTACTAGCCTTTTTCATAAGATACCTATGACTGCCCACCCCCCCCCCCCTTGGCGCCCAAAAAGTTGGTCATTTCTTATGAAGGAATCGTCAAACTACTAGCCTTTTTCATAAGATACCTATTACTGCGCACCCCCCCCTTGGCGCCCAAAAAGTTGGTCATTTCTTATGAAGGAATCTTCAAACTACTAGCCTTTTTCATAAGATACCTATGACTGCGCACCCCCCCCCCCCCCCTTGGCGCCCAAAAAGTTGGTCATTTCTTATGAAGGAATCGTCAAACTACTAGCCTTTTTCATAAAATACCTATGACTGCGCACCCCCCCCCCCCCCCTTGGCGCCCAAAAAGTTGGTCATTTCTTATGAAGGAATCGTCAAACTACTAGCCTTTTTCATAAGATACCTATGACTGCGCACCCCTCCCCCCTTGGCGCCCAAAAAGTTGGTCGTTTCTTATGAAGGAATCATCAAACTACTAGCCTTTTTCATAAAATACCTATGACTGCCCACCCCACCCCCCCCCCCTTGGCGCCCAAAAAGTTGGTCATTTCTTATGAAGGAATCTTCAAACTACTAGCCTTTTTCATAAGATACCTATGACTGCGCACCCCTCCCCCCTTGGCGCCCAAAAAGTTGGTCATTTCTTATGAAGGAATCATCAAACTACTAGCCTTTTTCATAAGATACCTATGACTGCGCACCCCTCCCCCCTTGGCGCCCAAAAAGTTGGTCATTTCTTATGAAGGAATCATCAAACTACTAGCCTTTTTCATAAGATACCTATGACTGCGCACCCCCCCCCCTTGGCGCCCAAAAAGTTGGTCGTTTCTTATGAAGGAATCATCAAACTACTAGCCTTTTTCATAAGATACCTATGACTGCGCACCCCTCCCCCCTTGGCGCCCAAAAAGTTGGTCATTTCTTATGAAGGAATCATCAAACTACCAGCCTTTTTCATAAGATATCTATGACTGCGCACCCCTCCCCCCTTGGCGCCCAAAAAGTTGGTCATTTCTTATGAAGGAATCGTCAAACTACTAGCCTTTTTCATAAGATATCTATGACTGCGCACCCCCCCCCCTTGGTGCCCAAAAAGTTGGTCATTTCTTATGAAGGAATCTTCAAACTACTAGCCTTTTTCATAAAATACCTATGACTGCGCACCCCTCCCCCCCTTGGCGCCCAAAAAGTTGGTCATTTCTTATGAAGGAATCGTCAAACTACTAGCCTTTTTCATAAAATATCTATGACTGCGCACCCCCCCCCATTGGCGCCCAAAAAGTTGGTCATTTCTTATGAAGGAATCTTCAAACTAGCCTTTTTCATAAGATACCTATGACTGCGCACCCCTCCCCCCTTGGCGCCCAAAAAGTTGGTCATTTCTTATGAAGGAATCGTCAAACTACCAGCCTTTTTCATAAGATACCTATGACTGCGCACCCCTCCCCCTATGCGCTCAAAAAGTTAGTCATTTCTTATGAAGGAATCATCAAACTACTAGCCTTTTTCATAAGATACCTATGACTGCGCACCCCTCCCCCCTTGCCGCCCAAAAAGTTGGTCGTTTCTTATGAAGGAATCATCAAACTACTAGCCTTTTTCATAAGATACCTATCACTGCGCACCCCTCCCCCCTTGGCGCCCAAAAAGTTGGTCGTTTCTTATGAAGGAATCATCAAACTACTAGCCTTTTTCATAAGATACCTATGACTGCGCACCCCTCCCCCCTTGGCGCCCAAAAAGTTGGTCATTTCTTATGAAGGAATCATCAAACTACTAGCCTTTTTCATAAAATACCTATGACTGCGCACCCCTCCCCCCTTGGCGCCCAAAAAGTTGGTCATTTCTTATGAAGGAATCTTCAAACTACTAGCCTTTTTCATAAAATACCTATGACTGCGCACCCCCCCCCCTTGGCGCCCAAAAAGTTGGTCATTTCTTATGAAGGAATCTTCAAACTACTAGCCTTTTTCATAAAATACCTATGACTGCGCACCCCTCCCCCCTTGGCGCCCAAAAAGTTGGTCATTTCTTATGAAGGAATCGTCAAACTACTAGCCTTTTTCATAAAATACCTATGACTGCGCACCCCTCCCCCCTTGGCGCCCAAAAAGTTGGTCGTTTCTTATGAAGGAATCATCAAACTACTAGCCTTTTTCATAAAATACCTATGACTGCCCACCCCCCCCCCCCTTGGCGCCCAAAAAGTTGGTCATTTCTTATGAAGGAATCTTCAAACTACTAGCCTTTTTCATAAGATACCTATGACTGCGCACCCCTCCCCCCTTGGCGCCCAAAAAGTTGGTCATTTCTTATAAAGGAATCATCAAACTACTAGCCTTTTTCATAAGATACCTATGACTGCGCACCCCTCCCCCCTTGGCGCCCAAAAAGTTGGTCATTTCTTATGAAGGAATCTTCAAACTACTAGCCTTTTTCATAAGATACCTATGACTGCCCACCACCCCCCCCCCTTGGCGCCCAAAAAGTTGGTCATTTCTTATGAAGGAATCGTCAAACTACTAGCCTTTTTCATAAGATACCTATGACTGCCCACCCCTCCCCCCTTGGCGCCCAAAAAGTTGGTCATTTCTTATGAAGGAATCTTCAAACTACTAGCCTTTTTCATAAGATATCTATGACTGCCCACCCCTCTCCCCTTGGCGCCCAAAAAGTTGGTCATTTCTTATGAAGGAATCTTCAAACTACTAGCCTTTTTCATAAGATACCTATGACTGCCCACCCCTCCCCCCTTGGCGCCCAAAAAGTTGGTCATTTCTTATGAAGGAATCGTCAAACTACTAGCCTTTTTCATAAGATACCTATGACTGCGCACCCCTCCCCCCTATGCGCTCAAAAAGTTGGTCATTTCTTATGAAGGAATCATCAAACTACTAGCCTTTTTCATAAGATACCTATGACTGCGCACCCCTCCCCCCTTGGCGCCCAAAAAGTTGGTCATTTCTTATGAAGGAATCTTCAAACTACCAGCCTTTTTCATAAGATACCTATGACTGCGCACCCCCCCCCCCTTGGCGCCCAAAAAGTTGGTCATTTCTTATGAAGGAATCTTCAAACTACTAGCCTTTTTCATAAAATACCTATGACTGCGCACCCCTCCCCCCTTGGCGCCCAAAAAGTTGGTCATTTCTTATGAACGAATCATCAAACTACTAGCCTTTTTCATAAGATACCTATTACTACGCACACCCCCCCCCCCCTTGGCGCTCAAAAAGTTGGTCATTTCTTATGAAAGAATCTTCAAACTAGCCTTTTTCATAAGATATCTATGACTGCGCACCCCCCCCCTTGGCGCCCAAAAAGTTGGTCATTTCTTATGAAGGAATCATCAAACTACTAGCCTTTTTCATAAGATACCTATGACTGCGCACCCCTCCCCCCTTGGCGCCCAAAAAGCTGGTCGTTTCTTATGAAGGAATCATCAAACTACTAGCCTTTTTCATAAGATACCTATGACTGCGCACCCCTCCCCCCTTGGCGCCCAAAAAGTTGGTCATTTCTTATGAAGGAATCATCAAACTACCAGCCTTTTTCATAAGATATCTATGACTGCGCACCCCTCCCCCCTTGGCGCCCAAAAAGTTGGTCATTTCTTATGAAGGAATCGTCAAACTACTAGCCTTTTTCATAAGATATCTATGACTGCGCACCCCCCCCCCTTGGTGCCCAAAAAGTTGGTCATTTCTTATGAAGGAATCTTCAAACTACTAGCCTTTTTCATAAAATACCTATGACTGCGCACCCCTCCCCCCCTTGGCGCCCAAAAAGTTGGTCATTTCTTATGAAGGAATCGTCAAACTACTAGCCTTTTTCATAAAATATCTATGACTGCGCACCACCCCCCTTGGCGCCCAAAAAGTTGGTCATTTCTTATGAAGGAATCTTCAAACTAGCCTTTTTCATAAGATACCTATGACTGCGCACCCCTCCCCCCTTGGCGCCCAAAAAGTTGGTCATTTCTTATGAAGGAATCGTCAAACTACCAGCCTTTTTCATAAGATACCTATGACTGCGCACCCCTCCCCCTATGCGCTCAAAAAGTTAGTCATTTCTTATGAAGGAATCATCAAACTACTAGCCTTTTTCATAAGATACCTATGACTGCGCACCCCTCCCCCCTTGGCGCCCAAAAAGTTGGTCGTTTCTTATGAAGGAATCATCAAACTACTAGCCTTTTTCATAAGATACCTATGACTGCGCACCCCTCCCCCCTTGGCGCCCAAAAAGTTGGTCGTTTCTTATGAAGGAATCATCAAACTACTAGCCTTTTTCATAAGATACCTATGACTGCGCACCCCTCCCCCCTTGGCGCCCAAAAAGTTGGTCATTTCTTATGAAGGAATCATCAAACTACTAGCCTTTTTCATAAGATACCTATGACTGCGCACCCCTCCCCCCTTGGCGCCCAAAAAGTTGGTCATTTCTTATGAAGGAATCTTCAAACTACTAGCCTTTTTCATAAAATACCTATGACTGCGCACCCCCCCCCCCCCTTGGCGCCCAAAAAGTTGGTCATTTCTTATGAAGGAATCTTCAAACTACTAGCCTTTTTCATAAAATACCTATGACTGCGCACCCCCCCCCCCCCCCTTGGCGCCCAAAAAGTTGGTCATTTCTTATGAAGGAATCGTCAAACTACTAGCCTTTTTCATTAAAAAACCTATGACTGCGCACCCCTCCCCCCTTGGCGCCCAAAAAGTTGGTCGTTTCTTATGAAGGAATCATCAAACTACTAGCCTTTTTCATAAAATACCTATGACTGCCCACCCCCCCCCCCCTTGGCGCCCAAAAAGTTGGTCATTTCTTATGAAGGAATCTTCAAACTACTAGCCTTTTTCATAAGATACCTATGACTGCGCACCCCTCCCCCCTTGGCGCCCAAAAAGTTGGTCATTTCTTATGAAGGAATCTTCAAACTACCAGCCTTTTTCATAAGATATCTATGACTGCCCACCACCCCCCCCCCCCCCCCCTTGGCGCCCAAAAAGTTGGTCATTTCTTATGAAGGAATCATCAAACTACTAGCCTTTTTCATAAGATATCTATGACTGCGCACCCATCCCCCCCCCCACAGCCAATCCTGGGTACGTGCCTGCGATGGGCAAATGGCAGTTCTACGACCGAAAAGAGACATGGATCCCATGTCTCCTGTAGCTGTAATATATACATGTTTAATAGATACGTTTATTCGTATGTTGAAAGATTCAGGCTCACCAATTAACAGAAATTTTGCAGGAAGGCCTGCTCATAGGAGAGATTTGTTCATAGGTATTTGGAATAGATTGCTAAACTGAAAAGTAAAATAAACGCAGGCAAAAGGCTAACCTCTTAATAAAGATTTCCATATCTGGCACAAAAAAGATTGTGAAAAAAAAATCGTGAAAACAAGATAGCTACATTAAACCCTTTGAGACAGTAATATACATGCATCAAAGTAATTGCATGATGTTTTTAATGTTCGAGCTTACAGCCAAATTCGTTGAAACTTGCGCTTTTAAGTTAAAAAAACTTTTCAGAGAAGTCCAAAACACAGTTTTGTTAGATATTTCTAATATTTCGTGGCCAAATAACACCCCTCTCTAATAGAAAACGCTTGGATATTCTCAACGAAATAACAAATTCTGGAATAGAGATAAGTTTATTCAACGAGAAACAGGATTATTTCGGACTACCGGAATTCTACTTTCCTCCGGCTGCCGGATATGCAGTCACTTTAACCAAAGCATTCTATTAGTTATGTATCCATTTTCAGACTTCTTTTTATTCAATCTATTCGATCAAATCAAGCCCGTATGGTTTAGTGTTTCTAGAGTATGACAAAGATAGAATTGAAACTCACAAAATTGACCCCTGTTAACTTGAGCTTGTTGCGGACCCCATGAAAGTGAACTCCACATCTTCACATTTTACAACTGACTGGCCATTATTTCCATAATAAGAATTAGGGCCGTTAATCCATGCCCTCAAGCAGTATTTTGTGTTAGGGAGTATGGTCACAGGGTGGTCAAAGCTAACAACAAACCCATTATAATAACTGCCATTTGTGGGATTCATTAATTCGCTACTTGAGAATGTACGCTTCTCCTGTTGGTAGACTTGCTGTCCTTCTTTTTCTACTGCTAACTCAACAGTATATGTGTTCCCTTCACTGCCAAACAACGAGACTGCTACCAAGCGAACCTGGTTGCTGACTTTGATACATAAAGAATCTTCCCCGCCAGAATAGCTCCAGCCACAATCTTCTTTTGACATAAACCTCGTAACTGAACTAAGGGATGTGACCCTTGCTTTCGAGCTGAATAAATCAGAAACCTTGGGCAAAGCATAATGAGCAAAAATATCAATAATTTCTTCTTTTATAAGAATATCTTTCGGAAGCACAAGCTTAGCAAATTGTTCTTGCGAAATAACTGGAAATCTTATCCGTCTGATGGCCTCCTCACCCAGAACACGCCTTTTGGATTCACCATCCGTGCCCAGTCCCTGACTCGAGGTCTGGTGCTCTGCCCAGCGATCCACAGCCTTGAATAACTCTATCTCTTTGATCCTCAGTTTATCCCTGTCTAAGATGTAACACAACAGCTCTCGCGTGACACTCAGGAATGCATCAGACGTCACTACTTCCTCGGTTTTCTCGCCTATCAGCTCCCAGCAATGGCTCTGTAGATTTTCATCCTGTATTTTCATGGCTTCCGGAAGGACAAAAAGCACGTCTTTTGGCTCAAGATTTTCTTGCAGATAGTGGGAACATTTCTCTTTCAACCCTGGAAAATTATATTTTTCCGCGAGGTACATAACTGCCATCGCATTACTTCCGGTTAGTTTCACCTCGTCGTAGTAAGCGTATCGCAGCATTTCACTCAAGGCCTCGGCATAACAGTCCGGTAGGCTGATTTCTCGACTCGATTCAGCCATTGCCCCGTGGAACATCGCTTCAAACACGGGGCTGCTGACAGATAGCACATATCGATGTGCGGGAATGCTGATTTTCTCTCCGGCGCTAGTGCACACAACGAACTCCACGTCGCTGAGTACGGGATTTTTCCACATATGTTTTCCCCGTTCCTTTATCGTTTTGAAAGCCGGTTGCCACGCATTGGAAGACATCTTAGGTAAACGAAGTGATTAGAAGTTTAGTCGCTTAAAGACGCAACAAGAATGTGCCTACTATTTGCTTTCACTTTTATTTAGGTATCAGGCCGTGCTATTCAATGTAGACACAGGAATCCTGAAACAGGACACAGGTATCCCAGAAATTCCTTTTAGGAGGGAGATTATCAATTATGAAGGCATAGGCTCGCCAGGGTCATTGGGCGAACTCAAGAGTTGACTGTTTTGTATTTCTGTAGTAGCTATGTGGGAAGTTTGACAGAAATTCGATAGCGCTAAAATGAAAGTACCGAAGTATTGCGCATCATGCACCGCCAGATCTCTAATTCCTGCACTTGAAATAGCCCCCTGCTAAACCTGAAGGTCTATAAAAGAGTATAATTGAGTACTACTACGAGCTAGGAAGACATGACTAAGAGAATATGGTCGGCTAAATGGGTTAAAGCGGCAATATCACCAGTTTTCTTCCGGTCGATATCAATCTCCGATGATTTTTAACGGAAAACGCAAAAAAATATTAAACTTGTAAAAGCAGTGTCTATTGGAAGTTTCTTTGAGGATGTAACTGAAAATTTAGAGTGAATGGTCTGTTTGATAGCGCGGATTCCTAATAGGTTCTTTGTCTCTTGTTGAGGTTTACGTCGATATGTTCTCCCTTCATCTTTACAAAAGAAAATCATATGTATGGGGGAAGTTTTGAACCATAAGTGACATAAGATAATGGGATTTTGCCTCGTTCTTGCAAAGATGATAACTTGGTTCTCAAAATGTGAACATAGAGGAATTTGAAGCAATCGGCAGATTTGAGGATTTTACCCTCTCAGAACTTGAGGTACTGCATCCTTCTCAACAGAATGTGTATACAGTAGGGTTCTATAGGGGCATGCGTCTATTCTCTTATTTTACCGATCCTATCTTTCGTTAAATTCGTTTATATTGTTAGGTTCTAAAGCAACACATGCAAATATTCGTACAATAAATCATGAAAAGCATACACAGGAAGAAAGCAAGGTATTTCGAGGATATTTTTTGTAAGCGTTAAAGTTGAAGCATTTGAGCCATATCAAATTATAACGTTAGACAATATCATAACCGATGCAATGGGATGGAAACATCTACAGGTGTATTTAACTTTTTGTTGTTTAACTTTTTTTTTACATCATGGATACGAAGGGGGCTACATTCGCAATACTAACAAAGCCTTTTTCTCGTCGTCGGTAGTTTTCATTGTGGCTCAGGACTGGACCTTTTCCTCACGTGGAGAGGTGCGGACCCCTCCCCCCCTGGCCATAGACCTGTCTCACCACTGTACTATAGAAGATGGAAAAGCCGCAAACATCGAAAAACCAAGCTATACCAAACCCGACTACTATCTCGATTTTGTTTCCCCCAAATCATGATCGCTCGCTCAAATAAAATTCACAGAAATCAAAGACTAAAAATCATCCATTAATAACCTTGTTTGCCTTTTTCGTGGAAGTCAATCGTCTCTGAATGCTTTAAAGGCGAGTGTTTAATAAGCTTTTTCGTGGAAGTCAATCGTCTCTGAATGCTTTAAAGGCGAGTGTCTAATCATCCATTAATAACCTTGTTTGCCTTTTTCGTGGAAGTCAATCGTCTCTGGATGCTTTAAAGGCGAGTGTCTAATTAGCTTTTTCGTGGAAGTCAATCGTCTCTGAATGCTTTAAAGGCGAGTGTCTAATCATCCATTAATAACCTTGTTTGCCTTTTTCGTGGAAGTCAATCGTCTCTGGATGCTTTAAAGGCGAGTGTCTAATTAGCTTTTTCGTGGAAGTCAATCGTCTCTGGATGCTTTAAAGGCGAGTGTCTAATTAGCTTTTTCGTGGAAGTCAATCGTCTCTGGATGCTTTAAAGGCGAGTGTCTAATTAGCTTTTTCGTGGAAGTCAATCGTCTCTGGATGCTTTAAAGGCGAGTGTCTAATTAGCTTTTTCGTGGAAGTCAATCGTCTCTGGATGCTTTAAAGGCGAGTGTCTAATTAGCTTTTTCGTGGAAGTCAATCGTCTCTGGATGCTTTAAAGGCGAGTGTCTAATTAGCTTTTTCGTGGAAGTCAATCGTCTCTGGATGCTTTAAAGGCGAGTGTCTAATTAGCTTTTTCGTGGAAGTCAATCGTCTCTGGATGCTTTAAAGGCGAGTGTCTAATTAGCTTTTTCGTGGAAGTCAATCGTCTCTGGATGCTTTAAAGGCGAGTGTCTAATTAGCTTTTTCGTGGAAGTCAATCGTCTCTGGATGCTTTAAAGGCGAGTGTCTAATTAGCTTTTTCGTGGAAGTCAATCGTCTCTGAATTAGCTTTTTGCGTACTGCTTTTCTTCTCCGACCGAATTCTCTGTGTTGTCAATTTTGATGAAACACGCTTCCAAAGCTGTTTGCAAGGCTGCCGGAGGGCCGTGCTTGGTGTGGGGCTTGGGGGGAGGGCTCCCCCTCCTAACATATGCTCGTCCTATTCCTTAAGTGCTTGATATAAAATTTCCCAAGAGTGCTATCCCTTAGGGTGTGCTAGAAAATCTACTATCTCTTAGGGTATCTAAAATCTCTAAGGGTTTCTTCCAGCTGTTTAATCAAGTGATAGGTCTTACGTACATACTAAGCCACTGTTTATAATTCCACACGTCAAATGGCCAAACACCCCAGTAACATTATCTTTTAAAAAAAGTACTTTCGGGATTATAACCGTGTATATGAGATTATGAGATGGCTGTATTAATATTATATGCGTTATAACCGTGTACGAAACATGATGATCTTACCATTCTATGTTTTATTTTAGATATGGTGAGTATAACAACTTATCCTGTGATGAGCTTACCATTCCCATTTATCGTTAGTATCGTTAAGTGTGACAACTCCCCTGTGATGAGCTTACCGTTCTATTTGTCAGTAGTGTCCTTGTGATGAGCTTACCATTCTATTTGTCAGTAGTTTCCTTGTGATGAGCTTACCATTGTATTTGTCAGTAGTGTCGGTGAGTGTGACCGCTTCTCCCTCAACATCCCTCATTTCCATGTCATCCAGGCCGCCCTGTGTCCCGCAGGCCGCGCCCCTACATGCGTCCCACATGCGGTTAGCAAGGTACTGCAAGACACGCCACAGCTGGTGGTCCTTGCGCTTGAACGCGAAAAGCACCAGGATAACTACCACCATGATGCCGAAACAAGACTGAAGACGGAATTGGTACTGTTAAGATGATGTCACGGTAAGACTGAAGACGGAATTGGTACTGTTAGGATGATGTCAAGTAAGACTGAAGACCGAATTGAGTGTTAGGATGGTGTCAAAGTAAGACTGAAAACGGAATTGGTACTGTTAGGATGATGTCAAAGTAAGACTGAAGACGGAATTGGGTGTTAGGATGGTGTCAAAGTAAGATTGAAAACGGAATTGGTACTGTTAGGATGATATCAGAGTAAGACTGAAGACGGAATTGGTACTGTTAGGGTGATATTGAAACAAGATTAAAGGCCGTTAGGATGATGTTTGTACTCTATCTAGGTTGAAATATCTACCATTAGGTAGATATTTCAACATCACCGAAGAAGGAATTTTCAGAGTTGTTATTGGCAGTAAGATGTAAACTTGCTGAATATGGAACAATCATTATTTTTATGACGTTCTAAACATATTCCGTGCGTTTCATTGAATATATTCATTTTGTTTGGAAGAATTCGAGAGCAGATCAGTGGAGTGCTTCACAACCCCTCACACTCCGTCACAACCCATCACACTTCATCACACACCATCACACTCCATCACAACCCATCACACCCCATCACAACCCCTCACACACCATCACAACCCATCACACACCATCACAACCCATCACACACCATCACAACCCATCACACTCCATCACAACCCATCACACTCTATCACACACCATCACACTCCATCATACTCCATCACACCCCCTCACACCCCCTCACACACCATCACACCCCATCACAACCCCTCACACACCATCACACTCCATCACAACCCATCACACACCATCACACTCCATCACACTCCATCACACCCCATAACAACCCCTCACACACCATCACACACCATCACAAACCATCACACCCCATCACAACCCATCACACATCACACTCCATCACAACCCCTCACACTCCATCACACACCATTACAACCCCTCACACACCATCACAACCCCTCACACCCCATCATAATCCATCACACTCCATCACACACCATTACAACCCCTCAAAATCCATCACACACCATCACACCCCATCACACTTCATCACACACCATCACACTCCATCATACCCCATCACACACCATCACAACCCATCACACTCCAGCACACTCCATCAC
Organism: Nematostella vectensis; assembly: GCF_932526225.1. NCBI lineage: Eukaryota > Metazoa > Cnidaria > Anthozoa > Actiniaria > Edwardsiidae > Nematostella > Nematostella vectensis. The sequence goes on along the minus strand of NC_064040.1, from coordinate 16,768,173 downwards.
AACCCATCTCACTCCATCACAACCCCTCACAATCCATCACACCCCATCACACCCCACCACACACCATCACAACCGCTCACAATCCAACACACACCATCACACCCCATCACTACCCATCTCACTCCATCACAACCCCTCACAATCCATCACACCCCATCACACACCATCACACTCCATCACACACCATCACACACCATCACACACCATCACAACCCCTCACACACCATCACACTCCATCACAACCCATCACACTCCATCACAACCCCTCACACACCATCACACTCCATCACACACCATCACAACCCATCACACTCCATCACACTCCATCACAACCCATCTCACTCCATCACAACCCCTCACAATCCATCACACCCCATCATACACCATCACAACCGCTTACAATCCAACACACACCATCACACACCATCACTACCCATCTCACTCCATCACAACCCCTCACAATCCATCACACCCCATCATACACCATCACAACCGCTCACAATCCAACACACACCATCACACACCATCACTACCCATCTCACTCCATCACAACCCCTCACAATCCATCACACCCCATCACACACCATCACAACCGCTCACAATCCAACACACACCATCACAACCCATCACACTCCATCACAACCCATCACATTCAATGAAGTAGGATTGGTCATTACATGTGCGGGGAAAGGCCTCGTCGAGTACTAGCTACATACCCCTACGATGATACAGGAGGGGTTGATTGAGCCCGGTGGAAGCCCGTGGATTCTTATGACAAAACGTAGTGTGTAGTCACAGTTAGTGGAATCCAACTCGATGCCCCTGTGATAACATAAAAAAAACCTTTCCATTCGAATCTCGCCAAAAGCTCGTTATCTAGGATAGCTGTATGATATAAGATTATACTTATATATGTCCAATTATATTTACAAGTGGTTTTCATCGTATAAATCTTCCAATATAATGTCGCATGGTCCATGGGCTAAAGGGCAGTTTTACTTCGAAATGATGTCTTGTTGGTGTTAAATAAAGAACGCTTCCCACCTAAACTGGTTGTATTACCTACTTGTTACCTAGTACTTTCGAACGACGCGCTTTGTAACCACTGCCTGTAATCGTGATCTTTAATAATCGATCATTTGCACGCTTATTTTTGTTTTATCTTTATTGAGCCGACAACAGATTTTAGCAATACTACAACCAATTGAATTAAGAAAAACGGAACAAGGAGCCTGACTCAAGAGTTAATCGTCATCCTTGTCGACGATATTACCATCAAAGTGGACATCATCATCATCTTCATTATATTTCTTATGCTTGCTCCCTTTCTCAAACTCCAGAATAGCTTTTCATATAAAACCTTCTCAGGCCCGATAACGCCGTCATTACCAGATCTCTACATGGACATTTGTTATTTGTCATTTCCCACATTTTAATGAATTTTTAAAAGAAATGGCAATCATAGGGAAAACTCACCTGTTGGAGAATTCCAGCTTGAAGTAGAACTCGGCATTGCCCATAAACTTTGGCCTGACGTTACCGCAAGGACTACCACTGCCGCACAGCCATCTGTGGTCAAGAGATTGTAGGGCATGTTAATCCAGTTTTCAATATACTACGAACTCTCGACTACAATATTCTATAGCTAAATCGCCTTCTGGCTTCCGTCATTCCAAATCCTTGAAGTGGATTTATTGGCAAGCACTGAAATGGCTTCAAATCATGTAAGCTCTACGCAAGGCGATCAAAGACACCAAATGTAATTCCGTTTGAATGACAGAATAAAATTTGTTTTTGAAAATTGTTGACAAAAGTTAAAATACTGTGCAAAGCAGTGATAGTACGCTCACCTCTTTACGAAGCTTAAAACTGCAAATGTTTATACAAGATAGGCAAGTGCTCCGGCACTAAAGCAAGATGCAAGATACACATAGGGCCTTCATCAAGGGCGAGGTATTGGTCCTAGCCTGGTCTTACCGTATCCCATCGTATGGGTCCTAGCCTGATCTTACCGTATGCCATAGTATTGGTCCTAGCCTGGTCTTACCGCATCCCATCGTATTTGTCCTAGCCTGGTCTTACCGTATCCCATCGTATTGGTCCTAGCCTGGTCTTACCGCATCCCATCGTATTTGTCCTAGCCTGGTCTTACCGTATCCCATCGTATGGGTCCTAGCCTGGTCTTACCGCATCACATCGTATTGGTCCTAGCATGGTCTTACCGCATGCCATCGTATTGGTCCTAGCCTGGTCTTACCGCATCCCAACGTATTGGTTCTAGCCTGATCTTACCGTATCCCATCCTATTGGTCCTAGCCTGGTCTTACCGTATGCCATAGTATTGGTTCTAGCCTGGTCTTTCCGCATCCCATCGTATTGGTCCTAGCCTGGTCTTACCGCATCCCATCGTATTGGTCCTAGCCTGGTCTTACCGCATCCCATCGAATTGGCCCTAGCATGGTCTTACCGCATGCCATCGTATTGGTCCTAGCCTGGTCTTACCGCATCCCATCGTATTGGTCCTAGGCTGGTCTTACCGTATGTCATAGTATTGGTCCTAGCCTGGTCTTACCGTATCCCATCGTATTGGTCCTAGCCTGGTCTTACCGTATCCCATCGTATTGGTTATAGCCTGGTCTTACCGCATCCCATCGTATTGGTCCTAGCCTGGTCTCACCGTATGCCATCGTATTGGTCCTAGCCTGGTCTTACCGCATAACATCGTATTGGTCCTAGCCTGGTCTTACCGCATCCCAACGTATTGGTTCTAGTCTGGTGTTACCGTATCCCATCGTATTGGTCCCAGCCTGGTCTTACCGTATGTCATAGTATTGGTCCTAGCCTGGTCTTACCGTATCCCATCGTATGGGTCCTAGCCTGGTCTTACCGTATCCCATCGTATTGGTCCTAGCCTGGTCTTACCGTATCCCATCCTATTGGTCCTAGCCTGGTCTTACCGTATGTCATAGTATTGGTCCTAGCCTGGTCTTACCGTATCCCATCGTATGGGTCCTAGCCTGGTCTTACCGTATCCCATAGTATTGGTCCTAGCCTGGTCTCACCGTATCCCATCGTATTGGTCCTAGCCTGGTCTTACCGCATCCCATCGTATTGGTCCTAGCCTGGTCTTACCGTATCCCATCGTATTGGTCCTAGCCTGGTCTTACTGCATAACATCGTATTGGTCCTAGCCTTGTCTTACCGCATCCCAACGTATTGGTTCTAGCCTGGTCTTACCGTATCCCATCGTATTGGTCCTAGCCTGGTCTTACCGTATCCCATCGTATTGGTCCCAGCCTGGTCTTACCGTATCCCATAGTATTGGTCCTAGCCTGGTCTTACCGTATCCCATCGTATTGGTCCTAGCCTGGTCTTACCGTATTCCATCGTATTGGTCCTAGCCTGGTCTTACCGTATCCCATCGTATTGGTCCTAGCCTGGTCTTACCGTATCCCATAGTATTGGTCCTAGCCTGGTCTTACTGTATCCCATCGTATTGGTCCTAGCCTGGTCTTACCGTATCCCATCGTATTGGTCCTAGCCTGGTCTTACCGTATCCCATCATATTGGTCCTAGCATTGTCTTACCGTATCCCATAGTATTGGTCCTAGCCTGGTCTTACCGTATCCCATCGTATGGGTCCTAGCATGATCTTACCGTATGCCATAGTATTGGTCCTAGCCTGGTCTTACCGTATCCCGTCGTATTGGTCCTAGCCTGGTCTTACCGTATCCCATCGTATTGGTCCTAGCCTGGTCTTACCGTATCCCATAGTATTGGTCCTTGCCTGGTCTTACCGTATCCCATAGTATTGGTCCTAGCCTGGTCTGACCGTATCCCATCGTATTGGTCCTAGCCTGGTCTTACCGTATCCTATCGTATTGGTCCTAGCCTGGTCTTACCGTATCCCATCGTATTGGTCCTAGCCTGGTCTTACCGTATCCCATAGTATTGGTCCTAGCCTGGTCTTACCGTATCCCATCGTATGGGTCCTAGCCTGGACTTACCGTATCCCATCGTATTGGTCATAGCCTGGTCTTACCGTATCTCATCGTATTGGTCCTAGCCTGGTCTTACCGTATCCCATCGTATTCGTCCTAGCCTGGTCTTACCGTATCCCATTCGTATTGGTCCTAGCCTGGTCTTACCGCTAGCCATCGTATGGGTCCTAGCCTCGTCTTACCGTATCCTATCGTATTGGTCCTAGCATAGTCTTACCGTATCCCATCGTATTGGTCCTAGCCTGGTCTTACAGTATCCCATCGTATTGGTCCTAGCCTGGTCTTACCGTATCCCGTCGTATTGGTCCTAGCATGGTCTTACCGTATCCCATCGTATTGGTCCTAGCCTGATCTTACCGTATCCAATCGTATTGGTCCTAGCCTGGTCTTACCGTATCCCATCATATTGGTCCTAGCCTGGTCTTACCGTATCCCATCGTATTGGTCCTAGCCTGGTCTTACCGCATGCCATCGTATTGGTCCTAGCCTGGTCTTACCGCATGCCATCGTATTGGTCCTAGCCTGGTCTTACCGTATCCCATCGTATTGGTCCTAGCCTGGTCTTACCGTATCCCATCGTATTGGTCCCAGCCTGGTCTTACCGTATCCCATAGTATTGGTCCTAGCCTGGTCTTACTGTATCCCATCGTATTGGTCCTAGCCTTGTCTTACCGTATCCCATTCGTACTGGTCCTAGCCTGGTCTTACCGTATCCCATTCGTAGTCTGGTTGAACACAGGGACCACAGCAAGCGTTTTCTCTTGCGCCGCCCAAACCAGGTCAGCCGCCGATCTAAAAAGGACATAAGCACTTCTTTAAAGGGCATGTGACGTGAAATAACCACAGGCTTCCTAAGATGGCTCACCCCGATGTTCTGAAGTTGTACCGCTCGACTTCCGCGTTCGTGTAGTCCCGTATGGAGTCGTGCTCAAGCCCTCCTCCTATCACCTTGAGCGTGTAGTGACCAAGGTACGGGAAGACCCGATTGGTAGATACGTCTAATAGCTGGAAAACCGGCTGAAATGCTGAAATAAACTAATTACACGAAAGCCTCTCAAAAGAAAAAAGGGAAGCCATTACTATAAAGGACTGTACTGGTCAAGGTTCGCTGTGCTGCGCGCGCACCATGTGCACCCCCCTGTTTATGCGCCTGTAGGAAGCATTCGTCGCCATAACTATCTCATATAGGAGTCACTTTTCGCCTTGCCCATCGCATATAAGAAGCACTCGCTGCCCTGCATGTCTCATATAGAAATAACACCTTATCCTAGGTATATTCCATAAAGGAAGCACGTGTCGTCCTGTCTATCTTGTAACCTGTTGCTCGTTGCCCTGACTATCTTATTCAGGAATAGCTCCTCATCCTAGGTGTTCCATAAAGGAAGCATGTGTCGTCCTGTCTATCCTGTTACTTGTTGCTCGTTGCCCTGACTATCTCATATAGGAATAACTCTGAACTTTACCTATTTCATAAAGGAAGCACTCGTCGCCAGCACAAAAGTGATCTTTGTCTGTCGATTGTCTTGAAGCCTTGCCGTCAAACCGCACCACCCGGTTAGCAGGACATCCCAAGTACACAGTCGTAATGTAGGAACCCTGCAAACACGTTATAAATTGTCGGCATTTCAAAGTCGCGCACTTTGCCCGCACAATTTTCAGGGCGCGCACTTTGCCCGCCTCGTTTTGTGGGTCACTGTGGAATTTTTGAACCAACCACGCCTCTAGCCGAGCACCACCAAATATTCTTGTCTGTCTTAAGACATGTCTTGGTGGATCAGTGCTTGTATTTTTTTTTTTGAAATCTTAAATCTAAAATTAAACAGAGATTGAAGATAGGAGAAATTTGAGTATGCTTATTCAAATATTTTTCAATTGCAACTTTGTTTTCTGGCCTCAGTTCGTTATAGTTCATGCATAACAGTGAGGTGATGTGATCAAAAGCCTTCTGAGTGTTCATTTATGAAAAACCTCCCGAACTATGGAGACCTCCTTTGTATAGCACTAGCCTACCCTGAACTCCACATGTCGACATAGCTCCTTTGTATAGCATTGGTTTACCCTAAACTCCACTCGTCGACATAGCTCCTTTGTATAGCATTGGCTTACCCTGAACTCCACTCGTCGACATAGCTCCTTTGTATAGCACTAGCCTACCCTAAACTCCACTCGTCGACATAGCTCCTTTGTATAGCATTGGTTTACCCTAAACTCCACTCGTCGACATAGCTCCTTTGTATAGCATTGGCTTACCCTGAACTCCACTCGTCGACATAGCTCCTTTCTATAGCACTAGCCTACCCTGAACTCCACTCGTCGACATAGCTCCTTTGTATAGCACTAGCCTACCCTGAACTCCACATGTCGACATAGCTCCTTTGTATAGCATTGGTTTACCCTGAACTCCACTCGTCGACATAGCTCCTTTGTATAGCATTGGTTTACCCTGAACTCCACTCGTCGACATAGCTCCTTTGTATAGCACTGGCTTACCCTAAACTCCACTCGTCGACATAGCTCCTTTGTATAGCACTAGCCTACCCTGAACTCCATTCGTCGACACAGCTCCTTTGTATAGCACTAGCCTACCCTGAACTCCACATGTCGACATTGCTCCTTTGTATAGCATTGGTTTACCCTGAACTCCACTCGTCGACATAGCTCCTTTGTATAGCATTGGCTTACCCTGAACTCCACTCGTCGACATAGCTCCTTTGTATAGCACTAGCCTACCCTGAACTCCACATGTCGACATAGCTCCTTTGTATAGCATTGGTTTACCCTAAACTCCACTCGTCGACATAGCTCCTTTGTATAGCATTGGCTTACCCTGAACTCCACTCGTCGACATAGCTCCTTTCTATAGCACTAGCCTACCCTGAACTCCACTCGTCGACATAGCTCCTTTGTATAGCACTAGCCTACCCTGAACTCCACATGTCGACATAGCTCCTTTGTATAGCATTGGTTTACCCTGAACTCCACTCGTCGACATAGCTCCTTTGTATAGCATTGGTTTACCCTGAACTCCACTCGTCGACATAGCTCCTTTGTATAGCACTGGCTTACCCTAAACTCCACTCGTCGACATAGCTCCTTTGTATAGCACTAGCCTACCCTGAACTCCATTCGTCGACACAGCTCCTTTGTATAGCACTAGCCTACCCTGAACTCCACATGTCGACATTGCTCCTTTGTATAGCATTGGTTTACCCTGAACTCCACTCGTCGACATAGCTCCTTTGTATAGCATTGGCTTACCCTGAACTCCACTCGTCGACATAGCTCCTTTGTATAGCACTAGCCTACCCTGAACTCCACATGTCGACATAGCTCCTTTGTATAGCATTGACTTACCCTAAACTCCACTCGTCGACATAGCTCCTTTGTATAGCACTGGCTTACCCTAAACTCCACTCGTCGACATAGCTCCTTTCTATAGCACTAGCCTACCCTGAACTCCACTCGTCGACATAGCTCCTTTGTATAGCACTAGCCTACCCTGAACTCCACTCGTCGACATAACTCCTTTGTATAGCACTGGCTTACCCTAAACTCCACTCGTCGACATAGCTCCTTTGTATAGCACTAGCCTACCCTGAACTCCACATGTCGACATAGCTCCTTTGTATAGCATTGACTTACCCTAAACTCCACTCGTCGACATAGCTCCTTTGTATAGCACTGGCTTAACCTAAACTCCACTCGTCGACATAGCCCTTTTCTATAGCACTAGCCTACCCTGAACTCCACTCGTCGAAATAGCTCCTTTGTATAGCACTAGCCTACCCTGAACTCCACTCGTCGACATAGCTCCTTTGTATAGCACTAGCCTACCCTGAACTCCACCCGTCGACATAGCTCCTTTGTATAGCACTAGCCTACCCTGAACTCCACTCGTCGACATAGCTCCTTTGTATAGCACTAGCCTACCCTGAACTCCACTCGTCGACATAGCTCCTTTGTATAGCACTAGCCTACCCTGAACTCCACTCGTCGACATAGCTCCTTTCTATAGCACTAGCCTACCCTGAACTCCACTCGTCGACATAGCTCCTTTGTATAGCACTAGCCTACCCTAAACTCCATTTCACTGTCTCGCTTGTGTCTGGTACACGCAAAAGCAGAATTCCACGCCTAGAAAGAACAAGTATCCCTTTTTTAGATGGTATTACTGTATGTTTCAAATTATTATGCATCACTTAATGGTCTAGCCTGAAAGAGTAGGATAGTTATCCCGTGAACATGAGTTATATTGGACAGTAAGATTTTGTGGTCTGACCTCATAATCAGAACAAGTTGGATGTTAAGATGATTATACGTGTCGTGGTTGTAGGTCTAACCTGGACGTGCAGGACGGTCGGCAAGAGCATTTCTCCAGGAGGGTATTGAGGCAGCACTAACCTACGCTCCTGAAGTGTTACCTTGAAGGGTAAGAAAATCGGAAAGAATTCACCTAATCAAACACAACAACAAAAAAGCGGTCCTTGCACTTTCGTCTGGGCAATAACCATTTAGTAAAACAGTTATCATGCAATTATCGCAAATATCTCTCAAAATTTCCAATGAATGAGATATTTTAAATTGAAATCTGAATATTATGGAAAAGAATCATGAGCTTAGTTCTGTTATGACTGAGGATGTAATGTTGCTTGACATTACCAAAAATCCGACGCGCGCATTTATTTTGAGCGCGACACGGTGGTGAAGGTAGACCGTAACTGCAAGCTAACGTTGTTTAGTCCTCACATCCCTCAACACAATATAGACATGTGTTATACCGCGTACCTCGAATCGCACGGCGTTGTATGTGTTTAGTTCTGTTCTTGACGATGTGATGTTGATTAGCGACGCGTTGGACAGATGTAAGGAGATCTGCAGCTGTTCCACTGTCCATGAATGTGCAGAGTTATCTCAAAACCAAAACAAAGGTGTGAGGTATCAAAGATTATATTAAAGGTGTTTCCAAAAATTACATTCTTAACTCATATTTGTCCAGATAGAGGATCTGGATAGTATTCACAATCTAGCCTCGTTTCGTCCAAAACAATCCTTCTCTCCTCAATCCTTTTTTATCCTTTTGACTGGTCATTATTCAGGTAGAAGACGATCTTGATACACCTACCAACCTTATTTCGACAAACGATATTGTGGAAATCATTCGACTAGTTTATTTTCCAGTTTGACGAAGATCTCGATATACGCCGAACGACTTTCTTTCAAACCAATCGCCTGCTTACCATTTGACTGGTCATTGTCCAGATAGAGGAAGATCTCGAAGGTATAAGCATCCCCTCGTCCCAAGGATATCTCACTTGGTAACGTACTGCTATGAGATTTCGCTATCGTCTCGGTATCCACTGGACTTGACTTGAAAGAGCCCTTTAGCACAATAGGAATTAAGAAATATTTTCGTGCAATCATAGCGTGTTGAGGTATTTATTTTCGGAGAATTCAAATGCAGATCATCTTAGTCTGCTCGAGAGTTCCCCAAACAAACATCGAGGCTCTCAAAACGCTATAAAGGCACAAAAACAATGTTTTATAGAATTATTTTTACATCACGCGAAGTACAAAAATAACGAAAAGTTCAAAACAGCGCGCAAGTTTGAAAATATAAAACTTTGGCCCCAAATTCTAAACAACATTTCACAATTCGGTGATTCTTCTATTTGAACTGGGTTTGGTTATTTAGTTATTCAACTGGGACATATCCCCAAAAGAATATATAGAGATCATTTGGTGATAAAAGGCAAAGGTACGTCGGAATTCATAAACTTGTTGACTCATGATGAAATCCCCTTACATTATTTTCTTTCATCGCATATAGCATTTTCAGGTATATCACCTCACCTCCAAATCAGCGTGGTACGCCATATTCTCCTCCTGAGTATATATCAGCCTTTTGTCTAAAAGTAGAGGGGGGGCCAGTTGATAGTTTAGGCTGCGAGTGTTTCGTGGTCCCCCAGGTGCCTTAATCTCTACACGAGCGAATGGACACTGCCTTGGGACGACGTTCACGGGCTGAGAAGGAGGATGAATGGCTGACACATGGGTACCGGGGCAAGTCTTGTCGTAGTTCCGCCGCAGTCTGTTCGAGTCCAGATGGTCAAGTCGATGTTTTTGATAGATGAGGAACTCTGTGAGGTCTTCAACTGGAATGGAAACGCGGGCGACACACGAGCCGCTCAACACGATCTGCAAGATGATTAGGGGAGAAATTGTGAATATCAAGGCATCAAGAGACGTTAGAAGAATATGAGAATTCTCATACTTCAGGAGCGTATAGTAAATATATCAGAATTTAAGGTGCTTTCTTATGTAACTCACTTGCTGTAGCCTTGAGGTGCTGTCATAGAACAGGGCCAATACCGTCCAGTTGGCCGAGTCCCCTGGTAAGGTCAACGGTCGGACAGGCCAGAGGTCAGGGTTGGGCTCCAGACGAACAACACGTGAAGAACCGACCATTCCCACCCACAGCTACAATGGTAAATGATTGACATAGCTACAATGGTAACAGATTGACAACTGGATAGCAGACCATTCCGACCCATAGCTACAATGGTAAAAGATTGACTAGTATAGAACCGACAATTCCCACCCACAGCTGCAATGGAAAAAGATTGACAACTGAATAGCAACCATTTCCACCCATAGCTATATTCGTACAAGACCAACACGAATAGAATCCAGGGGTTTCATCAGTCCCCGGCGGCTATTTTCCACCGAGCGCCGGCTACTTTTTTTAAAAAAGGTCTTGAACTAAAAAGATAAAAATAACTTCCACCCCCTACTTATCAATCTCCACCGCCTACTCTGAAAGTTAATATAAGCCCTGTTAGAACCTACCATTCCCACACATATCTACAATGATACAAGATTGACAACTGAATAGCAACCATTTCCACCCATAGCTATATTCGTACAAGACCAACACGAATAGAATCCAGGGGTTTCATCAGTCCCCGGCGGCTATTTTCCACTGAGCGCCGGCTACTTTTTTTTTAAAGTCTTGAACTAAAAAGATAAAAATAACATCCACCCCCTACTTATCAATCTTCACCGCCTACTCTGAAAGTTAATAAAAGCCCTGTTAGAACCTACCATTCCCACACATATCTACAATACGATACAAGATTGACAACTGAATAGCACACCATTCCCATCCAAAACTAAAATGCTAACAGACCATTTCTATCCATAACTATATTCCTTCAAGATCAACACGTATAGAACCGACCATTCCCACACATATCTACAATGATACAAGATTGACAACTGAATAGCAGACCATTCCCATCAATAACTACTGTTGTGCGACTATTCTACAACATCTCATAAATAAATATTCTAGAAATCCTAGTTCACTCAATATTGACCTTTTATCACCTTTTCACCTTTTATCTTGAATACTAAGTATTCACCTGCTAGTCATACAGGTCATGCGCAGTGTGACCCATGCCAAAACTAGTTCAGCGTTTACTTTAGATAAACATTTACTTTACAGACATTTCGGACAAGCGAAACGTATCCCTCAACCTCATTATTCTGTAGTATTTTATATGATAATTATTTCTAGTCAATTGATTGTTATTCCATCATCGACGAATTCTTACTATAGTAATCCTCAATTGTGAAATTGTACCTTTTCCTTAGATCAACATTCATTTGCAATTCTTGCATCACCTTCGTTAGAGCAGTCAAACCAGTTATTACCGAATTATTAATTAGTCAGTATAAATAGGAGTTTACTGTAAAACATATTGCTTTTGTAATAACGACAGCTTGCTGCGGAGGCATTCTGTTGGTTTCGTGAAGACAATCACTAGTCAAGGAAGAGGTCTAGTAAGGATTCCTTTCTATCAGCCTCGCCTTCTGAAAATCGTCTGATCGTTACCTTTTAGAACGAGCTTGAATACCTCCCTGCTCGCTAAGAAGAGCTTGTCCTTACAATAAACGCTACTGTGAACCAGCAACCAGCCGTTCGTATTGTGACCTCCCGCATGCACTTTGACCTAGTTCACCCCTGACAACAATACAACACTACGATGGTTCAGCATCAAAACGTCAAGAGCTCACCATTTTCACCTATTGCCTGAAATTTTCACCTAAAGCTCTACAATATTACTTCTAAAGACAGGAATACACAAGATTAGACTAATCGATGATACTTTAAGGAAAGGTCACATCAGGTATTGCTAAAGGTATTTATTATGCAAAAACAAAGGAGTACCACTCCGTTCGACTAACTGTAGAAAACTACCCAAGTAAATAGGTTTACCAATAAAGTCTAGCATCTCATTGCAGTGTTTAACTAGTTAATAAGTTTTCTAATAAGTCTAGCTCAGTGTTTAACTAATCAAGTAAGTTAATAGGTTTTCTACTAAGTCTAGCTTGTATCTCGTTACAATCTTTACCTAATTAAAGTAAGTTAATAGTTTTTTGTTCAATAAGTATAGCTTGCATCTCAGTGCAGTGTTTAACTAATCAAGTAAGTTAATAGGTTTTCTACTAAACCTAGCTTGTATCTCGTTACAATCTTTACCTAATTAAAGTAAGTTAATAGTTTTTTGTTCAATAAGTATAGCTTGCATCTCATTGCAGTCTTTAACTAATCAAGTAAGTTAATAGGTTTTCTAATAAGTCTAGCTTGTATCTCATTGCAATCTTTACCTAATTAAGTAAGTTAATAGGTTTTTCAATAAGGCTCGCTTGCATCTCAGTGCAGTCTTTACCTGGTTGGTGTCTGTAAAGAAGGAGTAGGTCCCATCTGTCAGTGATGACGTAAATGCAGTGATATTGCTGTCACACGGAAATGACGTCAATCTTTGAAACCGCCTACCACCGTCTTGACTGGAACGAACGCCTATCATAAGTTGGCTACTTGGTTGATGATTATGACAACAATAATTAAAATAAGTTTAAGCTAGTTGATGAATGTGGAAGACCTAAAACAGCTATATAAAAAGCCTTTATCTTTACTGACTGCCTCACCTAACAAGCAATGCATTGCCAGTGACGAAGATGGTATCACGCACCACTGCAGGGTATTGCACCTCGGAGATCACTAGGGGACCCGCGATCTCAATAGGCTGTGTTGCATGAGAATGGCTTGGCAACCATTCCAAAGAGTTGTCATCTGCGCGCAAAAGAAATATATTAAGCGTTACATATACGCTTTATATTATGTATCTTTTGTGCGTAATATTAAATATATTTAAAATCTCAAAGGAAACAAAGAATAAAGAGTGACATTTTATAAAGTTCTTCTCAGTTTTTTTCAGATTCCCGGTCTAGGACGGTGAAAGACAAAAAAAGGTTAATAGTGCGAGAGACACCCACCACATACCGTGATGTGTTTCGATGTTCGGAGGGAAGTTATATAGCAGCTCCCACTCCCGTGAACTTTCTGTCTCTGAAAATAAATTCGCTTATGAGTTGTTTAAAGCCACCACATTAAATCCGATTGGTCCCAGACTGCCTTAGGAAAACATTACACATAACAGGACAGATCTTATTGGACTTGAAGGAAGGAAGGAATTGTTTTTAGTAATAATAATAATCAAGTTTATAAATAAGCTTTAAAATAATCAAGTTCATACGTTTTATAATAATCATGTTAAGATACCTGTGTAGCGTAGGAGGTGATTCGACATGGTCTTTTGTCCAGACAAGGCCACCAACAGTACCACGGTACCATTCATACCAGGAACGGTGCTTCCAGACACAACGTTGCATTCGCTGTCTGTAAATATAGTCAGGATGTGATTCAGCGTTTTCGTGAACGGGATACAAGAATGTAAAGAAAACAAGCCGGACTCGAGAAAGCACGGGTTCAGGATTAAGGAAAATTTTAATTTAGGAATAAAGGGATTCCGGAAAAAATAAGGATAACGGCATTTTGAAGGACGATATGTGTTTTTCCTCTTTTTATATCGGATTATCACGATAACAAGTCACAGCAGATGTATTGTAATTTAAGAAATTGAGGAGTTTTCAACCTCCACGATGAAGTATTTGGTGACACCGTCTCGGTACCTCCTATGCAACTTTCTTAAATCTGAACGTCCCGTGTCAGAACCGGAAATGTAGTCAGGAACCCAGTCGTGAAGGCAAAAGCAGAGCAACCCTCTGTCAACTACGCCACCTGGATATTACTGGATTAGTCTGTAGTCTAGTTTTTATTGTCTGTCCATTCATTTATGTTTGTTTTTCTTTTCAATAATAGCAGTGTTCCAAGCACATTTCTCAGCCCATTTATTTCTGTTTTCTATGATTGTAGTCTTTTAAGCACATAGAGTCCATTCATTTGTGTTTATTTCTGTTTATTTGTGTTTATTTCTATGATAGTAGTGTTTCAAGCAAGTATATCAGACATACACATAAATCATCACATAGAACATATATAACTAACCTTGTTGATGTGAAAGCTCCCTTACAAATTGGCAGACATCCTTGCTGTTGACATCTAGCAGTTCAGTCATCATAAGTGGCTTGTCTAGACACGCAGGAAGTAAGAAAGGCAAGTTAACGCTAACCCAGGGATGAATGCCAATTTTATCCAATCAAATGTCAAGCTAGCCGTATTTATCCCTGGATAGGTGCTAACCTGATTTCTAAGAACTGCACCTGGAATTGAAAAGTATACTTTTGTTGTCCTTTCCTTGATATGATTTATTTAATTTTGGAAGAGTTTCTATACAAGACCACACCCTTTGTGAACGATTGAACGATTTCTCTAAGTCGTTTTACGAAAAAGGGCAAGGTTATAATAGTTTTTTTAAAAGCCTTAACCTGGCCACAGGTAGCCCAAATATATCTTTTGGTGGTGAGGACGCTCTCCGATTGCTAGGATTGATGGGAACTGTGCTGCTGCTTCTGACGGGCATTTTATTTGCCTGATACATCTAGGTAACGCCATCCGTGAGGCTCCTGCAACAGGAAATTTATATTAAAGCAATGTAACACAACACATCTAGGTAACGCCATCCTTCCAGTGCAACAGGGCACTAGACATGAATGTGACCATGAAGTTTATATGTATTTGATAAATAAAGTAAGTCAAAATAAAGTATTAAAAACATTGTTTAAAGATGGTTACTCCGATATTTCAGCAAATGCGCCTTCCGATATTAAATAAAAACAATAAGAAAGGTAGGGCTCATCAGGGCTCTTTAAAGTGCTAGTAGCATGTAGACCCCTGTCAGTCGTTTCTTTAAAGTGCTAGTAGCATTTAGACCCCTGTCAGTCGTTTCTTTAAAGTGCTAGTAGCATGTAGACCCCTGTCAGTCGTATCTTGTGCTAGTAGCATGTAGACCCCTGTCAGTCGTATCTTTTAAGTGCTAGTAGCATGTAGACCCCTGTCAGTCGTATCTTTAAAGTGCTAGTAGCATGTAGACCCCTGTCAGTCGTATCTTTTAAGTGCTAGTAGCATGTAGACCCCTGTCAGTCGTTTCTTTAAAGTGCTAGTAGCATGTAGACCCCTGTCAGTCGTTTCTTTGTATCTCTGCTCAATTGAAGTTAAAATTGATAGAATAGATTTCTTTCTGCATTTTCAAACTCTACCAAAACGACTTTTAATTTGGTACTACGTGTGGCGTCATGTGACAAGGCGCGCAGGGCATTAGATTAGTATGAAGTAGCCATTTCTTTTCAATATCTGACGAAATGTATGGGCAGTGGTGAAAATGTGGATGTCTAGTACCTATGTGCCGAATTTAGTGGAATTTCGAGTAAGTATCAAATTTAGTCATACTAGCACTTTAAAACGTACCTGGGTGGTCTGGGATCCCGCTAAAATCTCCGATGACCTCAATTAGTCCAGTCTGTAATAATGTGTAAAAACTAAGACAGTACTGATAAAAGGTTGTATTTAGGTAGATATTTTTGGCATTCCCTTACATTTCGGTTATAATTCTGGTTTTATCGATGACAGAGTACAGGCAGGACAAAAGGCGCTTAAGGACTTACTGTAAAATCCTTAGAAAGAGAGGGGGAGGAGAGGGCGAGGCGGCTAATTCCAAAATCTGTTTTGCTCAAGTTTCAGAGATATTCGGTCCACTATTACAAATGTCAAAGATGCTATAAACTTGTAAATATAACGCTTAACTCCTTACTGACAACAATATCTATTCAGGTATACCGAGTCGGAAAGTGCACAGGAAGGCAGGCCTCTGCTACTGACAAGCTTGGAGGGATATGTTCTCGGCTTACTCGATATTTTTTTTTTGAATCAAGGGTACAGGTGGGAAGTACACGCATCAGGCTTACCGGTGTGTTGATAACTATCCTATCCAGTAAGCTAAGAGCTCCTTTGACAATCCTTGGGCTGGAGTACTGACTGCAGACAGGTGAACTAGGCAAGAATCCCTGGAACTAAAGCACAATGGAAATCGCGATAATTGCAAGGTGAATAACAACATGAGCAATGGGTTATTGAACTGATTTATATGGTATAACAACATGAGTAATGGGTTATTTGAACTGATTTATATGCTATAACAACATGAGCAATGGGTTATTTGAACTGATTTATATGGTATAATGGGTTATGTGAACTGATTTATATGGTATAACAACATGAGAAATGGGTAATTTGAACTGATTCATATGGTAAAATGGGTTATTTGAACTGATTCATATGGTAAAGTGGGTTATTCGAACTGATTTATATGGTATAACAACATGAGAAATAGGTTATTTCAACTGATTTATATGGTATAACAACATGAGAAATAGGTTATTTCAGCTGATTTATATGGTATAAAAACATGAGAAATAGGTTATTTCAACTGATTTATATGGTATAAACCGTGTAAGTAAAGGTTCCGAGTCAGCCACATCATCCTTACATAGGCCCGTAACCGGGATTTTAAGCGGACCATTTTCTCTAAGGATGTAACTATTCCTAGCTGTGATAGTGGGAATCGGTTTTCTTTCATTTGAGCTGATCTTCGCACAATTTTATTTTTTATGTTTATATTTTTTATTTTTTATGTATTGAGTTCCGATATTTTAAAAATTAAAGAGATCATTTAGATAAGAGAGGAAAAATAAAAATAAAAATTGTGCGAAACTTTTACTATTTATAAGAATCGAAAACGCATATGTAACTTTGTAGGCACCCTCCTGAATAATGTTATCAAGCTACATTTATCATTGCAGATACTTCAACAGCTAAGATTATAAAATCATTATGTTGTGACGTCATGCGATGACGTCCTTGGCTTATGACGTCATCAAAATTTAGATATTCATAAACAATGATGCCATGCCTAAATTCATTCCATTTTACAAATGCTTGGCGGTTCTATAACGTCCTGAAGTTTTCCCAACAACGGCTCTCCGAGAAATGTCCCAACACCCTCCCCCAATGGCCACACATGGCTATTACGAGCCTGGTTACAGTTTTTGTTCAATACTGGGAAAAATACAATCTAATATATTATAATAGTTTTCTCAAATAAGCCAAAGGAAATATATGCTTTCTCGCACTTGGTAATTTGCTTTGATGAGAAGATGGTGACCAAGGTTGAAGAGATAAAAACTGCTCGACGCATCTTTGAATATTTCTTTTATTAATACACCGCTGTGGCCCCACCTTCCAAGGTCCAACACCATTAAAACTCTTTTGGATGCACCCCTGCCACACGCCCCAACACCTTCGATTGGCTTGGTGGCTTTTTTGGATGCACCCCTGTGACCCCACCTGCGATATCCAGTACCTTTGATTGGCTTTATGGCTCTTTTAGATGTACCCCTCTAGCCTCACCCTCAAGCACCAAAACTTTAATCAGCCTTATGGTAGTTTGAACGTAACTTTGTGAACCCGTCCTTGATCTTTAACACCTTTGAATTTCCTCTTGGATTTTTTACGTTCCCCTGTGATCTCATCCTTGCTCATGATTCTAGTCTGCATTCCGAGCAGTTACTCCTACCTGTAAAACTGCTATCTTTGCAAACTCAGAGCTTGAGTAAAGAAGTAAATCTGTTTCGCCGATCCCACCAAGCACAGCTACTGGGGCAAGGTTAGGGATGGCTCCTATGGCTTGCATGGGTATCTCAGCTGGGAGTTCCGGGAGTGATTCAAGACCAATGGCATTCACAACAGAGCTTCCATTCATAGCATGGAAGCCATCAAATTTCAATACCTGCCTGGAAAGAGTTTAAAAAAAATGTTAATGTATGGAGCATTTTGAAAAGGTTCCTTTAAAATTTTCCAGTTAAAATTCCACAGTTTTGTTCTTTTAACAGAAACCTCTGGCCCAAGTAGATCCAAATCAAGTTTACTCACCTATGGGCCAAGTCCAGTTTAATTACCTCAAGGTCAAATTAAGCTGGCTCACCTCTGACACAAAGTAAGCTGGCTCACCTCTGAGTCAAATTAAGCTGGCTCACCTTTGGGTCAAATTAAGCTGGCTCACCTCTGGGTCAAATTAAGCTGGCTCACCTTTGGGTCAAATTAGGCTGGCTCACCTCTGGGTCAGATTAAGCTGTGGGTTAATCTTAGCTGGATCACCTCTGGGTCAAATTAAGCTGGCTCACCTCTGTGTCTGGATGTGTATCCCGACGCCTGTCTCAATTTGTTCCACCAGCATGCTAAGTGCCCCAGAGGGGGAGGGTAGGGGTACTAGCCAGGCAGGGTTGCACATCATGTCAGGCTCACAGGTCAGGGGGGGACAACAGGAAGAGGAGGTACCATCGGCATCCGAGCAGGACGGGTGGACATTACCACACAGGCATGTGTCACTTGGGAACAGATGTTGATTTTGAGTGCCAGGTGCTTTATTATGCATCATGTGTCAAAAGGAACAGTTGTGTTGTGCAGTTATAGGAATGATTATGATAATGATAATAATAATAATGATATTATAAAATAGATAAGATAAAATGAATGTAGCATGTTATATATACACCTATTTCACAAAAGGTTGTCAGTGCAAATGGCGAATGGTAAATGGCTTATGGGTACTAATTATTCGTGAAATTAAAGGTGTTTAATAAAGTCCAGCAATGTCAGAACCAAACATTGGTAACCTTTAATGGATAATTGTTTGGATTTATCCATATTCTTCGAAAAGCATGGTTACTTTCGGCCATAGAACTGCCATTTGCCAATCTCCATTTGCCATTCACACTGACAACCTTTTTTGAAATAGGTGTATGTTACTATATACATATGATATAAGTGACAGGAATCAAGATATATGACATTAAAGAATTTTGGTGCAAGGGAGGTTCTCAATCTATTAAATGGCAAGTGATAAATTGTTGAACATCAAGGGATCTATAGCTCTTTTCCTAAGAAAGTGTTACCCTTTTATGATGAAAATACAAATTTGTAAAATTTGAAGGACACAGTGATTGTACCTGTATCCATAGCAACCACAGTCCTGATGTTGTCCCATGTCAACAAGTGACGTCTTAAGGGTGTGGCTGTATGTATCTTGCCTGTACCCTGTACTGGAGGCCAGGAGCCGCCTTGTGAGAACATGCACCTTGGGCATCAGCCCTGTCAACGCTAAAGACCGCCCAACTTCGGCATCAAGCTGCAAGCCACATTATTACATATTTTTATTAAGAAATGTTAATGAAGAGTTGTAAATTGAACTTTTATAATTTGAATGAAGCCATTAAAACCATTAAAACCTTAAATTATCAAGTCTCTTTTAGAAATCTATATCCTGTTTTCTTTTATGTATTTGTTCTAATTCTGTCTTCTTGAATGCTGTTTCCCAAAAAAATCTCATTCTTTTACCAGGTGTGACACTGCTACTTCATTTCTTATAACTTAATAATAAAAGTTCAATACTTCTATGGTACAAATTTACACGTGAATTAAATTCGCCTAATATTAGACTCATACTGGGGCAATTAATAGAAAAAGTCCATCATTTCGATTGAAGTTTGTTTCATTGACTTGAAAAAAATATATTTTATCATGTGTCGCTGATGTCAAAGCAGTTCAGGACAACAGGACCTTTCGGAAAACATATGTGAGAGAGCTTTCTCTAATAAAAGATTTTTACTTAAAGTACTACTAAGAAAAGGCTTAGAGAAACAACTCTCTTTGAAATCTTATTGTATCAAACAATAAGATTTCGTAGATATTTTTCTTAGCATTGAAAGAAAGTGCAGTGCAATCCCCGTGTGTATAAATAGACAGACCGTTTGTCTTTTTATTTGAAATCTAGTGAATAAAATACATAAATACTCTACCTTAGAGTCACAGTTGACTTGCAGTCGAAGAAAGTATTTTTTCCCTGGTAAAATCTTAGTTTCTATCCTGCTAAAATTCTGTGCATTGACAACATCTACTGTCCAAGAACAGACTTCAGAAGGAAGAGATGAAGAATCCAAGACATGCAGTAGAAGCACAAGTAAAGCAACGCTACAAGTAGGTAAACCATTCCTAGAATTCCTCTCCATTTCTTCGCTGTCCTAGTTTTGGTTGTTCAACGTGAGGGACTTACAAAACTGTTTATCAAACTCACTAGAAAATATGTAAGTTGAAAACATGGCCGCTTACGGCGGGAACGCGGGGGGCGCCAAATGCCCTTGTCCCAGTCTCGCTCTGTACCTGAAACCACAGCAAATTCGCAATTTCGCTTGTCTAGAGACTTTTAGAGTGCTGATTCCCGTGATATTTACGCTTGCGGGATCTATAATCGTCATTCCCATGATTTAAGATATTGATCGAGGTAAAAGGCAAGTTGGAGCAAAAATTTAAAACGTATGGAGGCGATAAACAGTTTACTGGTTTAGACACAGGCGAAACAGGATATGAATCAGTCACTCGTGATCCCGGGAGAATAAAAACAATAATTTGAAGACGTGTCTTGACTGTTTAATCAATAAAGCTAGAGTTACATCACTATATTAGCTTTGTGTGTAGTTTTTAAGGTGGCTCAGAAAGGGGTTTAGTCCCTCGAGAAAAAAAAACTAAACTTCAATTTTTATTTTCCTGAAGGATCACGAAAGACTTATTCATATCCTGTGGTTCGCCTGTGCTTTAGATGGCTGAAACAAGCACGAAATAGGGGACTTGCGCTAAGAGGTCACGTGACTGTATGGTTGGCAAACTAGCACGCGCTAAGGCTCTTAGTATAGCGGCAAACATATGAAGAAAACGTTGTCGTTTTAGGAGTCTGGTACCGAGGAATTTTAGTTTCTTTTCAGAGACTTTCTCCAGTGACTAAAGATAGTCACAGTCACAGTTTTTCTCCTCTAAATACAATTCATAAAGTTTGCGAAGCACCTGCTGTACGGTAGCCTAAAACATGACAAAAATCACGTAGGTTTTCCAAATAAGGAATATATTTGTTTCCTTATATGGAAGTGACCGCGTCTGGGCAAAACGACAATTTTTGGCTAAATTTTCTTGATACGATAACGGCAACAAAACGCAACTTGTTCAGCGCTTATGAAAAAAGCCAGAATTTCTTTTTTTTTTAGAAATTGTTTAGTTTCATTTAAAGGTTTTATTTTTCGTCGTTCTCTGGTTTGACGGGCGCAGTAATTTCTGTGATTATTTTGAATTTGCTACCCAAAAGGTCACGTGATCTCTTAGCGCAAGTTCCCTATTATCCTGAAAATGCAAACAATTGGGCCAGCTAGGGGAAGCGAGCGATGCCTGCCTAAAAACGCCTGCGAGGGAGGCTAGGCCAGCTGGAGTTCTCTTGCGAATTAGAGTTACAAAATCATTTACAAGAGGGACGGGTCCCTGGAGAAGTATCGTCCCTTTGCTCTTCGATTCAAAACTTGAAAACAAGCGTTGCTGCTTGGGCGTTAGTTGCTATGGGGAATTGATCCACATACTATATTGCGGCATTTGTCTTTTTTTTTAGCATTTAACGAAGCGCTCGAGTAGAATTTAATTTGAAATATGGTAACGGATGTTTAAAGAATTGTTTCATACCATCTCCCCAAAACTGATATTCCAGTCAAAACATGCACTACCAATTATTATCTCGTTACTCATTTTGAAAGCTCGATTTACTTGAATCTTTTAAGAATGTTCTTAAAAAAACTCCCTTAGCAATGGAATGGGACTTAATTCATACAGTATATTGGGTACATACACGAAGAGTGCATCTCATATATTCTTTATATTTTGCGTCATTATTTACATTTTCATTATTTAAATTATTAATCTCTAATACATATAATTTCGGTGTGGTTTTCAGCCCGCTAGCCGGCTCTTATTTGGACATAATTCGTGAATGCTTGTTTTCAAACACATGGAATATTGCGACGATGGACAAGACATGAGTCAACAAAAATGAGATCGGGCAATCAAACTCATGTATGGGGTCAGAAGAATTCTGAGTCTGGGTGCTTCTTGATGGTCTTGGTCTCAATTGTATTCTCGCCCACACTGACACTCTTAGACTGGCCCTGCTCTGGAGTGTTCCCTGCTAGGTCCCAGATCCTCACGCTGCCATCACTGGAACACGTTACTATTCGGCGACCAGCGACCTGGAAACAAGAAAATGTTCAAAATCCGGTAACTATCGAGTATGGACAGTGAAAACAGCATCATATGATATGGCAAATTGTAGAACCGCAAGTGGATAAAGGGAAACTATAACCCCTTCCACCCCTCGAAGCAGCTCTTTTCCTAGAAAATGGTTGGCATCAATTGTGCACAATAAAACAACACATCATTAATAATCATTATTATTCTTATAACATCTACTCCCATCAAAATTATCACCATCATCTTTACCATTATCATCATCACAATCACAACACCATCATCAATACCATCATCGTTAACACAACCACCCATAATTATCACTAATACGAGAAGTGGGCCCGTCACCATGTGACGATAAACAAATGTGCTAAAATCTACATATTTATCGGAATTGATATTGATACCTGTAGGCCGTGAGAGACTGAGAACAAATATAAATATGTGACGTATTGAAATCTCGCAATGGACTAGCGTGTTGTTGTGAATTCGTGACCAACCGAGCGTTTTGAGAGCTGTACAGGCCCGTAAATGATCTTCTGGCGAAACTTTAGCGATACGAAGCGAAAACTGGAATCAGCTCTGTTTGTGCTTTCAAACCAGACCGAAAGAGACTGTTTCTATATACTATCAGAATCGCCTTTTTTCTGTTTTTGTCCCCTGTCTCAAAGCATTTTTCTCGAAGCGTGTTTTATCATGTTTTGCTGTCTTTCCGATCAATAATATATCATCATCATCGCCATCAACATAACGATTACCATCATCACTACCTTCATCATACCTTCACCAATCACCATAACTAATGTTCTACTAGGATATAGTGATGACCCACCATGACATCCTGCACGGGTCCCCTGTGTCCCTGTAGCGTACGAAGGCATGTACACGTGCCGACATCCCACTCCTTGATCATGTTATCCCTAAACGAAGACTTGAGCATTAGCTAACACTACCTAAATAATCAAATAATCCCTAAACATAGATTTGTGCATAAGCTAAACCTTGCTTTGCGATGGCCAAGTTATCCCTAAACCAAGACTCGCCTGGCAATGGTGAAGTTATTCCTAAAAAAAGACTTTTGCATTAGCTAAACCTCGCTTGACAATGGTGAAGTTATCCCTAAACAAAGACTTCTGCATTAGCTGAACCTCGCCTGACAATGGTGAAGATATCTTTAAACAAAGACTTTTGCATTAGCTGAACCTCGCCTGACAATGGTGAAGTTATCCCTAAACAAAGACTTCTGCATTAGCTAAACCTCGCCTGACAATGGTGAAGATATCCCTAAACAAAGATTTCTGCATTAGCTGAACCTCGCCTGACAATGGTGAAGTTATCCCTAAAGCAAGACTTCTGCATAGCTAAACCTCGCCTTACAATGGTGAAGTTATCCCTAAACAAAGACTTCTGCATTAGCTGAACCCCGCCTGACAATGGTGAAGTTATCCCTAAACAAAGACTTCTGCATTAGCTGAACCTCGCCTGACAATGGTGAAGTTATCCCTAAACAAAGACTTTTGCATTACCTGGGCCTCGCCTTACAATGGTGAAGTTATCCCTAAACAAAGACTTCTGCATTAGCTAAACCTCGCCTTACAATGGTGAAGTTATCCCTAAACAAGACTTCTGCATTAGCTGAACCTCGCCTGACAATGGTGAAGATATCCCTATACACAGACTTCTGCATTAGCTGAACCTCGCCTGACAATGGTGAAGTTATCCCTAAAGCAAGACTTGTGCATAGCTAAACCTCGCCTTACAATGGTGAAGTTAATCCTAAACAAAGACTTCTGCATTAGCTGAACCTCGCCTTACAATGGTGAAGTTATCCCTAAACAAGACTTCTGCATTAGCTGAACCTCGCCTGACAATGGTGAAGATATCCCTATACACAGACTTCTGCATTAGCTGAACCTCGCCTTACAATGGTGAAGTTATCCCTAAACAAAGACTTCTGCATTAGCTGAACCCCGCCTGACAATGGTGAAGTTATCCCTAAACAAAGACTTCTGCATTAGCTGAACCTCGCCTGACAATGGTGAAGTTATCCCTAAACAAGACTTCTGCATTAGCTGAACCTCGCCTGACAATGGTGAAGTTATTCCTAAAGCAAGACTTGTGCATAGCTAAACCTCGCCTTACAATGGTGAAGTTAATCCTAAACAAAGACTTCTGCATTAGCTGAACCTCGCCTGACAATGGTGAAGTTATCCCTAAACAAAGACTTCTGCATTAGCTAAACCTCGCCTTACAATGGTGAAGTTATCCCTAAACAAGACTTCTGCATTAGCTGAACCTCGCCTGACAATGGTGAAGATATCCCTAAAGCAAGACTTGTGCATAGCTAAACCTCGCCTTACAATGGTGAAGTTATCCCTAAACAAAGACTTCTGCATAGCTAAACCTCGCCTTACAATGGTAAAAGTATCCCTAAACAAAGACTTCTGCATTAGCTGAACCTCGCCTGACAATGGTAAAGATATCCCTAAACAAGACTTCTGCATTAGCTGAACCTCGCCTGACAATGGTGAAGTTATCCCTAAACAAAGACTTCTGCATTAGCTAAACCTCGCCTTACAATGGTGAAGTTATCCCTAAACAAGACTTCTGCATTAGCTGAACCTCGCCTGACAATGGTGAAGATATCCCTAAAGCAAGACTTGTGCATAGCTAAACCTCGCCTTACAATGGTGAAGTTATCCCTAAACAAAGACTTCTGCATAGCTAAACCTCGCCTTACAATGGTAAAAGTATCCCTAAACAAAGACTTCTGCATTAGCTGAACCTCGCCTGACAATGGTAAAGATATCCCTAAACAAGACTTCTGCATTAGCTGAACCTCGCCTGACAATGGTGAAGATATCCCTAAAGCAAGACTTGTGCATAGCTAAACCTCGCCTTACAATGGTGAAGTTATCCCTAAACAAAGACTTCTGCATAGCTAAACCTCGCCTTACAATGGTAAAAGTATCCCTAAACAAAGACTTCTGCATTAGCTGAACCTCGCCTGACAATGGTAAAGATATCCCTAAACAAGACTTCTGCATTAGCTGAACCTCGCCTGACAATGGTGAAGTTATCCCTAAACAAAGACTTCTGCATTAGCTAAACCTCGCCTTACAATGGTGAAGTTATCCCTAAACAAGACTTCTGCATTAGCTGAACCTCGCCTGACAATGGTGAAGATATCCCTAAAGCAAGACTTGTGCATAGCTAAACCTCGCCTTACAATGGTGAAGTTATCCCTAAACAAAGACTTCTGCATAGCTAAACCTCGCCTTACAATGGTAAAAGTATCCCTAAACAAAGACTTCTGCATTAGCTGAACCTCGCCTGACAATGGTAAAGATATCCCTAAACAAGACTTCTGCATTAGCTGAACCTCGCCTGACAATGGTGAAGTTATCCCTAAAGCAAGACTTGTGCATAGCTAAACCTCGCCTTACAATGGTGAAGTTAATCCTAAACAAAGACTTCTGCATTAGCTGAACCTCGCCTGACAATGGTGAAGTTATCCCTAAACAAAGACTTCTGCATTAGCTAAACCTCGCCTTACAATGGTGAAGTTATCCCTAAACAAGACTTCTGCATTAGCTGAACCTCGCCTGACAATGGTGAAGATATCCCTAAAGCAAGACTTGTGCATAGCTAAACCTCGCCTTACAATGGTGAAGTTATCCCTAAACAAAGACTTCTGCATAGCTAAACCTCGCCTTACAATGGTAAAAGTATCCCTAAACAAAGACTTCTGCATTAGCTGAACCTCGCCTGACAATGGTAAAGATATCCCTAAACAAGACTTCTGCATTAGCTGAACCTCGCCTGACAATGGTGAAGTTATCCCTAAAGCAAGACTTGTGCATAGCTAAACCTCGCCTTACAATGGTGAAGTTATCCCTAAACAAAGACTTCTGCATAGCTAAACCTCGCCTTACAATGGTGAAGTTATCCCTAAACAAAGACTTCTGCATTAGCTGAACCTCGCCTGACAATGGTGAAGTTATCCCTAAACAAAGACTTCTGCATTAGCTGAACCTCGCCTGACAATGGTGAAGTTATCCCTAAACAAAGACTTGTGCATAGCTAAACCTCGCCTTACAATGGTGAAGTTATCCCTAAACAAAGACTTGTGCATAGCTAAACCTCGCCTTACAATGGTAAAAGTATCCCTAAACAAAGACTTCTGCATTAGCTGAACCTCGCCTTACAATGGTGAAGTTATCCCTAAAGCAAGACTTCTGCATAGCTGAACCTCGCCTTACAATGGTGAAGTTATCCCTAAACAAAGACTTTTGCATTACCTGGGCCTCGCCTTACAATGGTGAAGTTAATCCTAAACAAAGACTTCTGCATTAGCTGAACCTTGCCTGACAATGGTGAAGATATCCCTAAACAAAGACTTCTGCATAGCTAAACCTCGCCTGACAATGGTGAAGTTATTCCTAAAACAACACTTTAGCATTAGGTAAACCTTGCAAAGTTATCCCTAAAAAAAGACTTGTGCTTGACCTGAACTGACAGTGATGCTCAAAATAGGTAAGTGAACGTACCCTCCAGCAGAGAAGAAATGATCATTGGCGTAAGAGAGTGAGTGGACCGGCCCCTCGTGAGCCTGTATAGCAGCCTCGCAATGTCCAGAATCCAAGTCCCAAAACAGGATCATCCCATCTGCGGATCCACTTAGGATGAGCTCCCCTATCACCTGGCAAGAAATTTAAAGACATCCATTTATATGGGGGAATTATTAAGACAGGAGAGGTAATTCAAGGAAACCATTTTAATTGATGAGCAGAATAAAAAATCTGAAAAACATCGATTATTAGAGGAATTATTGAAGCAGGAGAGGGATTGATTACCTGTACCGTATCAAGTGTTACCTTAACTGAGGTGACCGCATCTGCATGACCTCTTAGTGTGTTCAGACAGTCCCCCGACTCCACATTCCACAACTTGATGGTCTTATCAGCTGACCCACTCAACACAAACGGCGCATCAAACTCCAAGCACGACACAGCACCTAGATTGAAAAAGAGGATCTAATTTCCACGAATTCAACCACGTGACATCGCTAGAAGGAATAAATAGCTTACAGTTTGCTGTTTTTGAACAAGAGCGACTGCGTGACGCCAAATTAAAACTTAAGTTAGCTAATAGTGAAATGCTATTGAGTCGCGTGACGAAAAGATCAAAACTAGCAAAATCTATCGGACGAGAAACCAAAAATGACACCAAGCTCATCTCCCAGTAGAGTGGCACAAAAAGAGGGTTGAAAAATTTTAAAAGACTGTAGAGGCCAGTTGTATTAACAATTCGTGTTCCATGCTTTAAAAGGGAAACTCCTTTGATCCTGGCCAGTTCTTTGCTTAGGGTGGTATTAAATACAGTACATGGGATGCTAGGCGCTCTTACCTTCATGTCCCTGTAACACAAGGACGCATTCCCACGTGCGCATATCCCACACGCGGATGGTGGAGTCATGTGAACCGGATACCCTTCAAACAGTGAGGAAGTATTTGTAAGCCAAACGGTTTTGGTTGTGTGAGGAGGGGGGTTGACACAGGGTAACATAACATCCTGGAAATTGCAGTTCTTGAAATTTAATGAGATTGCCATTTCGTGTGTGAGGCCGTGTTCGCATAAGCGGGAAATCTACCAGACGCGGTAATAGTCACGATGATGTTAGAAATAGCCGTGGACATACTTTTTTTTTGTGGGTAGAGGAGAAATGAAACGAGCCTCTGGTACCCAAGATAATGGGAGGCAGAAAATATTCAGATTCCATATTCACAGTGTACCCACAGCGTGTTTTCATCAAAGCGAAGGCAAGAGACGCATCCCTTGTGTCCGTAGAGCACGTGGAGACGTGTAAACTTGACGATGTGCCACACCATGATCGTCATGTCCCACGACCCACTGATGATACGCTCGTTATCGAACTGAAGGCAACGTACACCGCCCTAGAGCGCAACAAATATACCTCAATACAATCACAGTTCCTGATTGTAAAAGTGTTACAATCCTTGAACACGACAAACATGCCTTTATACAAATACCGGGATGCTATAGTGTTATTACCATAAATCGAGACATACATGGTTCAATAAAACAGCTTTATTACCCTAGAACAAGCCGCATGTTTCCTTGATGTTTCCCAATTTGGCCACCACAGAAACATTGTTGCGCGCCACAAATTTTGTGTCCAGGACACAAAAAATGATTCCACAGCGAGGTAAAAACATTTCATGTTTCCAAGCGTGCGTAAAAATGTTTCCCAATGTTTGTGACCGTTTGGACACTCGGAAACATTTAGGAAACATGTTTCCCCAATGTTACAGGCAACATGTGTCCTCGTTTGGCCAGGGCCTTAGAAGCTTAACATATGAACCCATCTAACAATGATTGTTGGATTAACAGCGAACATGTCCTTGTCTTCGCTAGACAGCGAAACTTGCAGTTTCATTTCTGATGAACCACTCCCAATATCATCACGAAGTCTACCTTATGGCCTTTCATCTTGCGGATACTTCGCCCACTCCTGACGTCCCACATGCGAATAGTGCGGTCAGACGAACCCGTGACCACCCTTCTGCGGTCGAATTGTAGACACAGCACGACATCCATGTGGCCCTACAGACGGAAATTTAGTCAAAAAGACAAATGATTATTTTAAATATATATTGGATAATGCACGTGTATTAAATTTTTGGGGTTTGACCAGAACCTTGCTTTCAAATAATCTGTCAATCAAACAGGGGCCAACCAGTAAAATCGAGGACAGTTTCCACAATAATTACACGTCTGTGAATATTAACATTCTTCTTAATATTTGTTTAGACGTGCATGACCATTATGGCATCTCAAAATAAATAAAATAAAATTTCGCATATTTTGTTTTTAACCCTGTACAATATACACTTGTATACACCTAATTCAAATTACAGTATGCTGTCATAATCAAATCAACAAATAAAAACATAGTACTGTAAGTAATACCTGAAGTCGTCTGACACGTTTGATGGTAAGAACGCCTTGCACAGCAAGGGAGAGGTAGCGAAAGCGAGAACGGTCAGGATGGTCAGATTCCTGAAAATAGAAATCAGTGTTAAATGAGGTACAGTCATACATCTAAGATCAGATCTTCCTCAACCTCCCTAATTCACCCAATTCCAAATAACTAAATACTGTACATTGTCGGCCTCAACAAGGGCTTTCAGGTCAAAAATACTATGTATGGCCATCCCCAGAACCTTCTGAGCTCTTACACAAGCCGAGTAACACATCTAAGATCAGATCTTCCTCAACCTCCCTAATTCACCCAATTCCAAATAACTAAATACTGTACATTGTCGGCCTCAACAAGGGCTTTCAGGTCAAAAATACTATGTATGGCCATCCCCAGAACCTTCTGAGCTCTTACACAAGCCGAGTAACACACCTTGAAGTACTTACCCATTACTTTTCAGAATTAGGATACTTCATACTGTAGGTTTGGGTTTGCAAGAATCTTTTTACCCCTTCCTACATATGCACCCATTATTCTGAATGTTGGCTACAAGAGCTTATCTTGTGCTCAGCATTTGTGTACTTCAGAGCCGTAGCAGGCTTAGAAATATTGGAGGGAGGGCGCAATACAGAAACATTGAGAAAATAGGGGCACAGACACGCCCTACTGGTCATTTCCTTTCAACTATTGGATATATTGGGGGGGGCACTACCCCCAGTGCCCCACCCCCTGCTACAGCCCTGTACCTTAAGTACATTAGCTGCTTGCACAAGAGCTGGTCTGACATCCAGTGCCAACTCTTCCTCCTTATCTGCGTCATTCTCTCGCATGAGAGCCCTCAACCCTCTAGCGAGCATCTTGAGGTTGCCCCCTGTCAGGTCATTCTGGTCCTCAGGTCGAGACTCAAACTCATCTATTTGGGACCTCTGGTCAGTAGTCGTGGGTGACTGTGCAGGGCCAACATCTTCTAGAGACTTTGTGACTACCACATCAACTGCAGAAAGTTTGAAAGTCATGTATAAGGTCCACATATATATCTAATTTAAAAAAGTATATTTTAGCTCCAGGTTATGTATTCTTTACCCTGTCTACACTGTAAGCTGTTGTTAATATATATATCTACCTTACAACATATCAGTCCAGGCTGCACTATGTTCTCTAATCTACCTTTCTGAGGAACACTGATCTCAATAGCTTGAATGCTGCTCACTGGATCTGTGGAATCAAATTACATGCACAGCAATTCCTTATCAAAAATAGATATCTAATTTAGTCTACCTACACAGTGATGGCTTTCTGGTGAGCACTAATAGCAATAATCAGTTATTTCAAATGGTTGCATATCTATTTTTTGTATAAAGGAAATACTTGCAATGTTGTGCCACAGGCTTTGCATCCGCGTCAGTGAAGGATTTCGAAGGACACACAGTTTCACGCAAATAAATATTTATGAGTTATATCTTTTATGCTTCTATTTGTTAAATAAACTTATTTGGGATGTAATGTATCCGCCTGGGGTGTATTTCTTCCCTAGAAGCTCAATTTTACGAGTTTAGAACGATAGTTTGTCTCGGATCTTGAGTCGATACTAAGTATGGAGACGAGGCTTGAAACTTAATTGTGACTACCTCAGCTTCAGCGAGATTTTCTGCCAGATTTTAACAAGTACAAAACACTGACACTGGTGCAGGATAGGAGAAGGATGGAACTATCCCCGAATCGATTTTTTAAGCAATCCGCCAAAAAACCTGTGAGAAATGATTTTTTGAACCTCAATTTTAGCTTTCCGTCAAAAATTGGGACATAGCATCTGGTCAAATGGCATCCTTGGAATGTAATATCCATAGACAGCGTAGCCCCAAACCACCCTATAGCCGACTTGTCTTTCTCGCGCTAATATCTAAATTACGAGCTGTTGCGTGAAAAGTAACTTATAGAGCTACTGTAAGGGTTGTGCATGCGGACTATCTACGTTTGTGACCTGTCAATCTGGAAGGAGAAGGACAAGAGAGGTCTAGGGTGGTGTGGGGCTATGCTGTCTATGCACACTTTGTACTTTGCTAGGATGACAAAATGGAAGATGATATACCTGCCCTGCTGCTAGTACGCAAATTGCAAGTGTTATCCTCAGGTTCTTTATTTTTTTCCTTGTGCACTGCAAATGTTAAAAAAAAAGTTTATCATAAACAGCTATAGTCACTCTAAATACAGAGCGGTAATAATTCAACGACTAAAAGTGCAAAATTTTTACATGCTTTCATTTACAGGTGCACCCTGTGCATTTCATTTACGAATTGGGATTGGTTTTTGGTGGCATCTTGAATTTCAAATTCTCTCAATTCCGCATCTGTCACGCAAACTGCTTTACAACAATCACATTTGAAACAAAATCATACAGTAAAGGATCTTTCCTGCAATAGCCAATGAGAAAATGCTGATAAATTCAAAGCCAGCAATTGAATAAAGCTCAATTTTTTTCTGAGCTTTCTGAGCGTTGGGTTGTTGATTTTGTGTGTTTTTGTACAAGTGCCTTTCTGGTTGGCAGTCAAATGGCCACCTCAACTGTAACTGTGGAATGGCTTCCACTGCATTCCAAAAAAAAACATTTGTGAATCAGAACAAGGTGCACATGGGACTGAAAACAGCAAGGACTAACAATTAAGTTTATCTAAGAAGACTGGGAACTGAGAATAAAGAGAGTCTAGAAAGATACAGTGCCAACTCAGAAAATCCAGAAATCTGATTTCTCTGTATGGGGGAGGGGAGATTTTTTAACTTTAAGTATCAGAGTCTCTGAATTACCATCAATTCTAACTTTCTTCTCTTTCTTGGTCTCTTTTGGTTCTGCAAAAATAAAGGATTTTAGAGAGTCAAAGTTTGGACATCAAGAAAAACTCACCACATTTTATTTTTTGCAGTGACTGTGACTGTGGTTATGGATTTTATAATTAAGTTAAATTTATTACCAATTGATTTTGATGTGCTTTGAGTTGTCTAGGTTTGCTGCATGCAGGAAACCTGTGTTTTCATTGAACTCAGCTTTTTTTAATGTTAAAACATTAAACTCCACAAAAAAACTCAATCAGAACTACACCAACAATCAATCACTCACAAAAACGCTCAACAAGCTTTAATATTCTGTGAGTTGATACTCGCAAGTCAGTCATCCCCAAGTATAATATGCACGAGTCTCGAGTACTCGCGAGGGGAGGTTATGACACGCGGTACTGGTACTGGTACTGGAGGATTGAATCCGGACTTAATATAGTTGTAAATGCAACAGTTTCCAATGGTTGTAGAAATAAGAAATCATGGTTAGACCTCATGAGAGCACTCTTTCACCTACCTTGTATGGGTATGGCAACCTTGGCATTGGCCAGATCATGGTAATGCTGGTAAACCTCACGGTATGCCTGCTTCCAGTCTACATACTGGTCATTGCTGAGGGCTTCAATTTTTTCGGTAAGGTTCACTATCCCCTCTGATTTCCCTAAGAATTTAGAGCAAAAAATCTAAATGATTTCACAATTCATCAGGTAGGACTGTAACATCCATATTTTACCCTATTGTAACATTATCTGTACTGATTATTCACAGTGGTGGCATTGTTTGCAACAGCAACTGGGCTAGCAAACAGCTACTGACACATTGACCAAATAAAGATTGGTGTTTGCAATGTGCAAGACCCAGGGCAACATAAGACAAAATGCAATATGTATGTACTGTACTGTAGATGTGTGCTGGATTTGTCAGACAAGACAGTGACTTACCTAGGTTATCAATTCTACCACGCCACAGAGTTCCTTCTTGGCCAAGATATCTCCATCTTCTACACACCTATTGAAACAATATTTCTTGAAGGCTTTGATATACAGCACATACAAGCCTATAAAATGTTTAATTTGGAGACCGTTATTTTTTGAGACTTGTGAGGAATTAGAGTCTGGATAATAATAATAATAATTTATAAATAAATGTGATTCACAGCACCTTATAGAGTAGAGTGGATCTAGCATGAAACACACATGGACATACCTGTGAACTATTACAAAGACTTCTCACATCCAATAATGAAAATATCTTTAGCAATGTCTGATCAGGAACACAGTTCAATCCAGTCTCCTCTCTCAATCTAAATCAAACATATACAGATAACTGCAAGCTATATAATATTGCAACAGAAGCTGAAGGCAAAACACTGGTTGTGAACCTTTGACTGAGGCAGAGAGCGAAAAAGTTCAAACATTCTGGATCACAGCACTTGACAATCTCAGAAAGCATGTCCACACGCTCATAAGACGGCCACTCCTCTAGCCACTGATGAAAAACATAAAATGGTGTTATGGCAACTGGTAGTATATACTATTACTATTACTAGTACTATTACTGTACTACTGGTTATATTTCCTAGGCAATAAAAAAAATGAAGAAGGGTGTTCTGTAGTTGACCACAATAAAAGAAGAAGGAGGGGAAGGTTTTCTAAGAAACCCTATGCACACATCCTCCCTCCTCATTTGCAGCATCCAAATGTCTGCCTTGATTTTTTTCCACAAAATTGGGCATTAGTGTGGTAATCAATATTTTTTCGAAATTATTGTGTTCTAGCTAGCTGTAATCTTTTTAGGGCTATACTCAAGCTAGTTTAATACCTGGTAACATTATAAACAAACTGCCATAGCAGCGACCGCGGTGCAAGTTGAAAAGTGGGGGGATGACAATTGAAAAAATTATCATATGACTAAACAAGAAAGGGATAAATCATAGTATTTGACTTGTTTCTGTCGCAAAAAGTGGTGGGGCCATGGCCAGCCCCTCCCCTTCGACCTTGCCTGAAAATAAAGCACCAAAATCCTAATATTCTATTATCAGATTTTTGTAGAAATATGAATTAAAGCATCCCAAGATACTAGAGGAAACTGAAACAAGCTGAAACGGTTTATCATCAAATAAGTGACCCACATGTAACATAATCATCACTAATGAACTGATAAAGCATTGATCTTACTTTTTTTATTTGGTTCAACTGTGCCTTGAAGAAGTTTGACAGCTTGCTTCTCCTCGGCTTAAGCAGTCGTGCTCCTCTATGGCCATCCCACCATTTGGAGTGCTTAAAAGTCAAAGGATCCCACCCATTTCCCCTGGCTATATCACTAGTTCTATTGATACTCTTCATAAATCCAAGCCGTCCTGAATCATGGCATGGTGAGAAAAAATTTGGAGTACTGACTTTGCGAGAAAATTTTGGCGCATGTTCATGCAAGCGGCATTGATCCAGGCCTGTGACTGCAGTTGATGGGATGCCAATAGTCACTCTTTCTGTTGTTAATACCTTTCCATATTCAACCCCCTCCTCCATTGTCACCTCATTAAAACTTGTTTGTAAATTATCATCTGAGTTGCTTGAGGTTGCAATGTGATCAGGCTTCAACAATTCCTTCAGATTATCGCTAATGTAAGAATTTGATTGTTGAATATCCTCTGTGAAACTCTCTAGTTTAGTGCCGTCTTTAGATGCGCTAGAATCCGTATCAAGGTTTAACGACATAAGCTCTGCTTCGTTCATCACTGTTGAAATAGTATGTACTAGCTTCGGTTGAATGAGGGCTGTTGGATAAGACCCTCTGAGCTTTGCTATAAAATCCCTGTGGAATACGGGTTGTAGTGTAGTAAACAAGGCTTGTAGCTGCGGCTTAGTGCACTTCTCCGTCAAGCTACACAAGAGAATGCGCTTCTGCCAAGGCCTCCAGCTTGAAAACCACTCACAAACTTTTTTGTTTAGCTGTTTCTTCGAGAATAAAGTACTAACTTGGTCAAGATCGGCGTACATAAGCTCTATACTCGGCAGCATAAGTGGCTTTGAAAATGTCTTAAATTTCATATCGTGATCTTTGCTAGCTTGGATGGTCCTGTTATGTTTGATCGTAGGTAAGAATTTGATGCTCTTCTCACGGCCATCGCCGTCCGCCATAGTTGACTTCTTCGGATTCTATAACCCGGCTTCTGTTGTTGCCTTGGTAACCACCGATGTTCTACCGCTGCCAAATAACACAGGAAACCCACACGACCCGATAAAGAAAAGTAGCAGGCGTAACGATGAAAGCCAAGGCGAACCAGGATATGGGTCAGTCTCTCGTGATCCTTTGGGAAAATGAAATATAATTTGTGGTTGTGTCTTGACTGTTTCCTCAATAAAGCTAGTTATATTGTATGTGGTTTTAAGGGGAATTGTGAGCTACTGTGGCGCAAAAAGGGGTTTTCTCCTGAAGTAATAAACCACTTTCCGCGCCACAATTCCGAGTGGCTCTGGCATTTCCGTCGCCACCACATAACCAACCAGACCGTCTTTCACGGCCTTTCACGTAACTAGCGCCTGTTCAGCAAGCTAGGATCAATTACCTCGCCTGCCTCCTCAAAGACAAGAGCAAGCACCCTGACCGTAAGTAATACTTCGAGCCCCTCACTGTTTCGCTCGAGAAGATAGACTCGCTAAAAGAACTGAAATCTAAGATTCCGTGGCCCTACTGGTAATTTCTTTATATATATTTTTTAAATATCGAGACGTTCCCCACCCTCTGCTACGGGCATTGTCTGGATCTCCAAGCACCTAATGTTCGAATTACGGGGAGCGGTGTCGAATCCTGCACACAGACACGGGAGCCTGCTCCTCGAGATCCAGACAGAGGACGTGTTCAAGGATATAGCTGAGCACGAGCACCTCTTTGACACATTCTAATACTCCCAGGGTCACCCTCTACATATCACGGCTAATGAAGAAGGTTCTGGGAAAGATGAAAGACGAATATACTGGTCTTAAAATCGAGGAGTACGTCGACATGCGTCGGAAGATTTGCAGCACCCTCGTAAACAAGCCGGTACCAGAGGCGCGGCATCTAGCAGAGACTTTAATCGTATTGTCCAAAATTGACTATAATGACATTGTAAGTGTCATCGTAGCCACGAGGATTATTATCCTGTAGATAATATCCTGGATCCTGGCAGAGCTCGACAGAGCACGTGGATCATAGATCAGTAGGTCCCTGCATATAAAATGATCACATTTCTAAGAATGATAAACAACTAATTACACCAACGAGACCAACGAGACCCTCGGGTACTTTATTTAGACTTTCTGTTGGAGAAAATCATCTCAGTTGTGATCGCAAGGTGACACGAGAAACGGATAAACAACACTCACCGCTCAAAGTGTAAAGTTTTGATCGTATGCCATGTTGTATTCTCGATTGTTCGAGCACTCGTGATACACAACCATATCAAGGACGACTCAAGATTCAACGAGCTCAAGGAAAAGCTCGAGCAATGTGTTCAAGACTCAGTGCCAAGCAAGCAGCCAGCGTTCGTTACTTTCTTTGAGCAAACAGGATGTGTTATCGACCTGAGGTATGAGTTGGACTTGTATTTATAGATTTTTATGAAACTAAAATGAGACCTTGCATCTTTATGTTACAAATTGTTTTGATGATTACAGCACATTTTAATTCCACTTGTTTTGCTTGATATTATCATTTTAAAATCGCGAAGTCGCGAAAATAAAGTGATCTGGTTTTCACAAAAATAGGAAAATCGCGAAATTTTGACGTCGCGAAAATTAAGTGTAATAAGGTACGTCTGTTTCGATACGGGGGGCGAATGTTATCTAGAAATATTGATTTTCTAGTTAAAAGTCAGGCATCTCGAATTGCAGGATTTTAGAGATTCAACTTTTCGTTATTGGATCTTCAAAAAAAAACAAGATCTTGCCTTTTCGGCATTCTCGGATCGACCATTCGCCAACCCCTTTTAAAATAAGTGGAATTTAAAAGCACACTAGCGCATGACTTTAGAAATCTGCGCACGTTTTGGTCTTTAAGAGCGTTTCTTTGTGAGCTTAGTATAATAAACATTAGTATATAATAATATATAATTAATTATTACATGAATTGCGGTGTAAAAAATTCCATGACTCACAGTGGCGCGTGTTTTCGCAACATTTTAATTTTGACCAAAACCAAGCTTTTTGACTAACATAGATTTCACGTTTAAGCAATTATGTGTTTATTCGAGCCTGGGACAGCCGCTTATATGAGCAGTTACGGCATAGCCGTGTAGTAGGACTAGGATTATTGGGGAGCCCGATACAGAAAAATTA
Organism: Nematostella vectensis; assembly: GCF_932526225.1. Lineage (NCBI taxonomy): Eukaryota > Metazoa > Cnidaria > Anthozoa > Actiniaria > Edwardsiidae > Nematostella > Nematostella vectensis. The sequence continues at coordinate 16,730,550 of NC_064040.1, read as the reverse complement.
AGAAAACATCGGGGGGCACAGCAACGCCCCTAAAGGTCGTTTCCCCTACCAGGGCCCTGTACGGTTTATTCCATTAATCACATTGTATTACTTTTAAGGTTAACGAGAGCAAGAGCTTTTGTGCTGACTTACGAGGTACGTAGCGAACGCTTGAAAACTAGGGTACACCTTAGGGGTTGATTGGGAGTCCTTATTTTATTGAATAGCTACAAATTTCCATCTACACTGACCACATTCACATAGACTCTTGATATCATCACCATCGCCATCACCATCACCATCACCATCACCATCACCATCATCATCACCATCATCATCATTGCGTTGGTCTCTTTCGGATGCAGGTGTCCTGGATGGTCAGAAGGGAGGGTGCTCGGGAACCATGTTAGGTAAGATCTTTTTATAGATATTATTAAACTCGGTGAGGACGAAGCCCACGCAATAAACAACAACGTAAAGTGATGAAATAGTCAAAATAGAGTTCTTTATTTCAGGCCCGTACCCAGGATTTGGAGGGAGGGGGGGGGGGGGAATGCGAAATCCAAAAAGTGGGGCATTTTTTTTTCCGAGTGGAGGAAGGGGGGAGTTATCTGATAACTGACCACCCCCGAAAGAACAAAAGGGGATTTTTATGCCATTGCAGTATTATCGGATTTGGCTACAAAAAATTGACATACCAGGGATACCTTATTCTTCTTAGTTTCTCTCTCCAAAGGCCTCAAGTGACCAAAGATCACAATCACCGTCTTGCTCTCCCAATTCGAATCTATATATTGTAAGTTTACAAAGCCCCGGCAGATGCGGCTACCTTAAAAGCGAGCTTGAGCTTACAGGTATTCCAAATAAGGAACAATGATGGGTGAATGCTTTGACAATTATCATTGATGAAAACAGCTGTTTTCTTTGCCTTTCAAACACGCGGCCTTCTCCCATGGACCTTCGTTACTCAATCCCGGACGATTTTACTGTTTAATTAATGGGAATGACGACTTAGACCAAAATCCCTAACGTCCAATTCCCCCCAACCCCCTCTGACATCGGTACCATACGCGTACCCCAAAAAATTGGGGTACGCGTATGATGGGAAGATGTTGGGAAGGTGAAAAGCCTTATGACGCTCAAGTGAAACGCGCTGTAAAACCTACATAAACTAAAACATGTACTATCATAGTATTTAATAGTAATGCCCCCTCATTCACCGTCACAAGTCTTTGAGATTTTAATCATTTTACATCATCCTTTCTTTATCAAGTCCGTCCTGAATTCTGTGAAAAATCTGAGCGTCCCTGGTACGGACTAGTATAAGGCCAGACGGTTAACCTGACGTGTCAAGCAAATGGTGCCCCGGTACCAGATGTTCAGCGGTATAACAATGGGACTTTCATTACAAGTGGCGAGGCGATGACTGTTAATTGGAGTAGCCCTTCTGGGAACTATTCCTGCACAGCTTCTAATAACTTTGGTGTCGTGCGTAGAAGCATCTTCATCGAAAAACGGGCTGAGTCGCACAGACAGACTTACAGACAGACTTACAGACAGACCGGAAGGTAAGCGGACAAGCGGGCGGGTAGGCGGTCAGGCGGACGAATAGACGGACAAACGCAAACAAAACAGACGGACGGGTGGACAGGCACGAAGAACTATACAGGGTAACGGACATAGAGGCCCTGTAAAAAAACAACAACAACATAACAAATGCATAACAGAAGCTTTGGTATTTGTCAGAGTTTTGGTTTTTAAATTTGCTTTTACTCGAATACAGGTGGTCTTGAGAGGTCGGACATCTTGTGTTGCCGAGGCAAGAGAAGTCAGCTGAGAGCTCTTAGGGGATTTTAAAAGCCTGTACTGCTAAACCAATCCAACAGCCGCTGGACACTTTGCTGGCGGGCTAGTTCACATGGTTGGTCGGGCTCAACACTCTTTAACAGGTATCGTAATAAAGGTCCGACTGTGACAATAGCACGAGCGGGCGATTACGTGTAGAATAGAATAGATGCCTTTTTTAATGAGGGATTCACTTGATATCACAATGATAATGTACGCATGGCCTTTAACAGAAACAAAATAAATAAAAGCTATTTACAAATACTGTTTACAGCAAAATTGTGTTTGTTATGTACAAAACATCCAATAACACGTAGAATACTACCTTGCGTATTCTAAAATACCTGTAAATGCCATGTAATCTTAATGCTGACTCTTTCTGATACGCTGTAGTATTTTTTTCTATCTTCTTTCAGGGAATTACAGATCTTCAACTCGATCCTTCTTGTTCAGTTTGTACAACATCATAGGCTCTTACCCCCTCAAGCTGCCAGTGTACGACCACAGCAAAAGCATCTATGATGGTGGTAAACCTCCCGCACTTGGCTCAGGGCGTGACCTGTTTGTAAGCCAAACATCCACAACAACTCCAGGATCATACAAGGCTCCCCCTGGTTGCAGAGTAGAGTTAAGATGCAATTTCTTTGCCGGAGAAAGTAGGTTTACTACTGACAAGGTCTTCTATGAAAGTCATTAAAGTCTTGGGGTTGCAACTGTTCGTATCAAACAGAACAAGTCTGCTACCTTAATCGGAGCTACGACGGTTTGATTGACATCCATTGTCACGTGATCGCTTTGTACGTCATGCAGTTTTTTAAAGTAACCGTAGTTATGGTAATGGTAATATAGTAGTGGCCGACAGTGGTTATTCTCCAAAGTAAAATAACATATCGATAACAAGAGCTAGTGAAATTTATCATTTTAATCTGTTTTATTAGTACACAGTGATATTGACTTGTTAACACTTTTATTCTACATAAAATTGGTGGAATTTCCCGTAATATTCCTTATGATAGTAATATGTGCAGACAAAATTGTACTCAATTTGCTATAGCTAATTCAATGGATTTGGTTTAAAACCTCCCACTTTTTAGGGCGAAGAGGGTTAATAACGATAATAAGAATCTGAAGTGCGGGTGCGTGCCCAGGATTGGCGGAGGGGTGTGGGGGTGGGGGGATGCGTAGTCATAGGTATCATGGAAAAAAAGCATAGTACTTGAAGATTCCTTAAAAAAGTACCCACTTTTTGCCGCCAAGAGGAGAGGGGTGCGCGTGCACCCTGTCCCCCCCCCCCATCCCCCCCCCCCCATCCCCTGTATACGCGCCTGACCTGTACAAAAACCTAAAGATGTAAATTGTACAAATCTGGGACGGGAAATGAACAACAGCTGTCCGTCATTTAAGGGAAATAAATAAATGACTGAAGAGCGCATATAGGGGCAGAAGAAATCGTCAAATACGACAGGATGGCAACATAAGAAGTATTTTGCTATCTTATAAATTATCTTTGCAAAAACTAATTACTGCAAAAACTTGGTACTTTAAGAGTGCCCAAAATTCATTTTTAGGAGGTGGCGAGCTGGTATATGCTTCATAATGCCAGGATTTTTTTTTGAGATGCTGATTTATTTAATCGTGATTATTTTCTGAGGGACATTGAAATGTTCTGTCTCCGACTTGCTCTCCCCATCCCCTCCCGACATATTACCCGAGCAGATTACCCAAATCACCTGGCAGAAAGCGGAATCATTTGATCACTGAAGACCACTGAAGTGATCAACTACCACCAGGTCAGACAGAAAGAAATACTGGAATCCCTCCCGATACTCCAAGTTCGCGGTCACGTGACTGGTGGAGAATAAAATACACATAGCCTCGGTCGGGCTGTAGCTGAACGACCGGCATGCTGTTCGGCCTAAGCATTGTGTCAAGCAGTCCAGAGTGTCGGCCTCCAGCATTGTATAGATCACGTGATCTTGAGGGAGAACCGAGGGTTGCTGATGCTTCATGAATATCTGATCACCCTGAGGTTGCACAGGGTCTAAAGCAAAAAAAGGCATGTTTTGAAGAGCAGATATACTAAGACTTTGATTAAGAAACTAACTGTTAGTTAGCGGATTAAGCTCTAGTAATGTAGTAGTTTGCAGGGCCGTAGCTGCACTGAGGCAAGAGAGGGGGGGGGGGGGGGGTGTAACAGCTGCCCAGAGCAGGAATTTTACACACAAAAAAGTGGCTTTCCCCGAAGCAACGACGAACAAAACTTTCAAGCCACGGCCTTGGTTTGGATTCGAAAGTGCCAAATCACATCCTCGATAAAGTTGTCGTGAAAAAGTATTTTTTATGGTATAAGTCGATATTTGGCTCTTTATTATTAACTAAATATGTTGATAAGTAGGATTTTTATGTAAACGTTCCAACTTACTAGTTACGTGGAGGTAGAATGATTTAGTGTCTTGGCCAAGATGGTTTGACGCGACGCATTTCCAACTTCCTTTAGCGGTCAGCGGTACTTTGTCAAACACAAGCGCAGTGTCTTTCGTCCGATTCTGGACTAGAGTGTTGTTGTGTAACCAAGCGATGTAGATGACCGCGTCACCGGTGGCCTCGCACTGCAACCTGATTGATTTACCTTTCTCGACTTCAACATCAGGAAGACTCGGCAATATAATCGGAGTGCCAAAATATCCTGAAAAAAAAATTCAAAGATCACTGCAAGCAAATGAAGGCGCATGGATTCCATGATTGATAAAATCTTTTTGCCATCTTTTATAGGGTACGGGGAAATCATTTGGTGTGTTACTCTTGACGATTTTTTAACGATTCGATACATACATTGCTTGACACTTCTAACAGCCAAAATAATATATTTTACTTCTGCTGTCAAATACCTACCACCATCCGCTTTTCTCTTGCAAATATGCCCTGCTAACGGTATAGCGCAAGAATAGACTTCCAGCTTTCCCTCCATCAACACTACACAGTTCCTATCAGAGCTCTCAATAGGTTCACCATCTCGCCAGAAGCCTTGAAGCTCTGCAATGCGTCCATCCTCCCAGCGATACTCTCCTTCAGTTTTGTTATCATCCGCTCCAATAAAATACCTAACGTTTAACAAAAAGACACACTCAGCGAATCTTCCATAATTATTAAATACGGACCCAGCATGACTCAACAGATGACTTGGAATAGTCTAGATGATTCTAGTATCATTTGAAACACTATGTTATCACATGAAATATCCGTACTACTTTTAGAAGTTCTATTTTTTAATAATTCTTAACAGAACGTTCGGAAGCATGGCGTAAGGGGCCGTGCGTTTTTAATTCTAGACTGACCAGCTTACAGGGCCGTGAAGCCTACAAGGAAATGACCAAAAGGGGATTTTTGCCCCACACCCATCCCCTTCAGTAATTCGAGGTCTGGCTCATGCATTACACGATCGCTAAACAGGCGCGTACCCAGGATTGGCTCAGAGGGGGGGGGGGGGGGGGGGTGCGGTGATGTTTAGTGCGCACCCTGCGCACCGCCCTGTGTACGAGCCTGTTAAAGTTACAACACAGTTGAGTTCAAAATCATTGCCTTAGAATTGACTCGTTGTCATTCCATACCTGGTGTCGATCCTCAGATTGCCACTAAGCGCTTTTAGCTCCTGTGCGTCTGTTATATCTGTCAGGTTCGCACCTTTCTCATAGCATTTCACTCGAGCTCCATCTTTGTCGAGCAATGCTCCTTTGTTCACGCTAAAGAAATAGCAGTTTTCTGTAAATGGAAGCCATCCTGGAGGACAAACAGTCTCTGTAAAAAAGATCAAACCAAGGACAATAACACCAATAAGGCCATATAAAAAATATATTGCCGTTTTTGGTCGCCGCCCAGAATTTCTGCTTCATGCAAGTTCTTTATTATTTTGTTATTTTATGTCTTTCTCTGTAAAACCTCCAGAATCAAATCGAGTTTTGAATTTTGCTTTCTTCGATAACAAGGAATGGCTAAAGATAGACATCCAATCGCACCATCCTTTGAAAGATGAGCTCAGGAAACCATTTTACTGTCTTGTGAAGCTAGTATTTGGTTTCTATTTCACAAAGTATACAAATCGACAAGCAACGACGACGAAGAAGTTGACGAGAAGCTCTATGTAAATATATAAACTCAAGTGTTATTGTTTCTACGCTGTTTGACAATATAATTTGGACACAATAACAAGAATCAGCATTTCTTTCTGAATTCCATTATCGGGCCTTGATTGGTACACAAGAATACCTCGGGAGGATGTTCGGAAGTCTTTGGAAGTCGTTTTATGGGAATGGCACCTTCACTGAGATTCAAACCGGAATTTCAGGAATTTTCGGACCAATGAAAATCACCAAAAGTCTCTAATCATGAACGCAAAGACTGGTGCTACGTATATTACAGAGCTGGGAAACCGGATATCGCTTAGCCAACGCTTGTTTACTTACTTTTTCTGTGTCCAATGACTCCAGCTCTGGCGCAAAAAATATCATTGTGCGCATAGACAGTGAGGAAGACAAGTCGTACGGCGGAAGCGACAATAGGCCTGTCAAGCTCTGATGTGACCACCTGATCCAAGCCGTTTGAATTTCCAGTAAATGTCTGAATTGAGAAATACAGATAAAACGCACATTGATATATATATATATACGCTATACTTAAAAAAAATCTATATCTGAAAATATGCCTAATTAAATAAACGAGTCAGTCTGTAACAGGTTCTTAAATATCACTGGTTGTTGCTAACCTAACATTTTAAAGTAGCGCATCCCATATCACAGGAGCTACAAAGTCGATCGATTTCATCATCTAGGACGCCACAGTGCCATCTTGACCATGGGTGACTCTGTCGGAACTAATGATTGTGGAAATGAAACGATTGTGGGTCCGTAGTTGTAGGGGCGGACAAACCCTGTTGTCGCAAACGGGCATTAAGACGGGCGTTAGCGAGGGCTAGTTCTGCGTCTGTTACTGGGGTTCCTGGTGGATCTTGATTAAGGAGTTCATCTTCGAGCTCTTGGACTCCCTTTTCTGCAACTGGGTTTTTCTTAACTTTTTTTCCTGCGACCAACGTCTAAACACACGTTGAAGTGTTTCAGGCTGTTGCGTTGAAGCCAGGAGCAGGATATGTTGTGTCGGTCTCCCTTTGTAGACCAGGTTATCTGGGAACCTGGGCAGACGTATTCAAAACGTCTTGTGTGCTCCTTGTTAATGATTATTTCAAGAAATAAAGCTCCTAAGCGACGAGAGGTTGGGACAACTTTCGTAAGTACTCCTTCGCTATTTTTTCTCCACGAAAAACAATACTGAAACAAACAAAAAATGACAACTTCCGAATCCAACATGGCTGCTAACCGAACCATTGAATCAATGCTTCCCTATGACGAGTCAACCGAGACTTTTACATGTTACATCGAGAGAGGAGCTATTCTTTATCGCCAACGACGTTGAAGATGAAAAGAAAAAGAAAAAGAAAAAGGCATCTCTATTGAGTTTTATTGGCCGAAAGACCTATACACTACTTCGTAGCTTAACATCCCCACAAAAACTGAAAGAAAAGACTTACGACGAAATAAACAAACTCCTAGAAGACCATCTATCCCCAGTACCACTGGAGATCGCTGAACGCTTCAAATTCTACCAACGTTGCCAAAGGATCTAACAAAAACATCAACACCTTCATAGCCGAATTAAGAAAATTAACTAGACGTTGTAACTTTGGTGCCTTTTTGACCCACGCCATCCGAGACCGTTTCATTTGCGGCTTAGCAAAGAAGCTATACAGAAAAAAAGGCTACCAAAGACGCAACTTCCTTCCATGATAACATCGCTGGAGAGACTCGGGAACACGGCACAACAGAATCCACACGGATGGTTGCTCTAGGTCAAGTCATCGCGAAGCGTGTCGTGTTTCATCTTGAATGAGGCACGACGAGGTACAGGATGTCGAGCATTCTCTAAGTACAATGATCAGTTGTTTTTGCCGCTTGATGACTTCTGCGGCAAGCGAGTTGTCAACTACGTCAGGGGAGACGCACAGGTATAGCATGTGTCGGTGACCTGACTGACTACGTCATTTAAACCAAGTGCGTAGAAATGGCGTTGTACAACAGTGAGAAGCTGATGGCTCGAAGGGTGATCAAGCTTGATGTGTAGAGCTGTGAGTATGCCTTCTAGTACGTCACGGGGGCGATGATAGCTTCTGACGTGGAAGCGGAAGGCTGCTGCCGTTTAGCGATTAGTAAGCGTGAAATCGATGCAACATTGAGATACCGTTTGACGTCCTTGAGATTGGTTACCTTTCGTGTGGGCCGTGTACCTTGCTTGAGGTAGGCGTAAACTCTCCTCAAGTCTGGGAAGTAATTCTGTATTTGACACCATGCTGAACGAATAGTGAAAAGACTTCCTGGATAGACGTGGATCGCACCACTGAGTCTTCCGCTTCACAGAAAACTCGCCCTTGCAAAGTTTTTCTATTGCCTGGACACATGGTTTACTGTCTGTTAGCACGGTCGCGTGGTGGTTGGAGTCTATTATATACGTACTATAGTGTTTAACGGCTTCAGAGATACACAGTGCTTCCACCTCGCAAGGTAGGATTTCCGAATTTCCGCTGTCTGTCTTGGGAGGTCGGGGATGAGAGACGTTGTCACCATGCACGTAAAATACCAGGGAATTCACAACAAAAAGGCAACTTCAATAACGCGGGATGTGAAGGACAACCGAACGTGACAAGATGGATGGCTCGAGGTAGCGGGAGCCGCCAGTACACGCGGGCGCATGCGTTACATAAGTGATAACTTGCCAGGGGTCTGAAATACCCACTGGCGCAGTCTACTTATATCCAAAGCCAGCATCAAAGTCTTACCTGCATTTATGGATACAAAATTGCGTATACGTCTGAAATTATGAATATTATGAAAGCAGCTGAGTGGCATGTGTAGGTGATGTGGTGTTCGAATTTGAAATTACAAGTTAGACTACAGTTGGCACAGTAGTCTCGTTACTAGAAGACTGTTAGTCCCTACTTCATCCAGTAAGCATAAACTCAGTCTTCGTCTTGTCCTCGTTGAGCTTCACCTTGTCAGCAACCATCTACGCCCTAACAACCCTGATACATCGCTCCATGGATCATCTAGCCTCTCTCTCCGACCGAGTTCTCAAGTTTGAACGAGAAATACAAGTGGGTGTCATCAGCGTATGTGCGTGGGGCAGATGGGAATTTGCTACAGCTCGCATGCGCATACAGAGAAAAATAGAGGACCTAGTCAGGATTAGTAAGGTACACCAAATGGTAAATAACATCTGTCAGACTCTTTCCTGTCAACAATAACACGCTGTGCTAGATAGGTCAGGTTTGATGAGAACCATTTGAGCATCGCCAGTAACGCCATAATTTGAGTCGTTTTAGAAGCCGTTGACATCTGTGTCGTCGTCATCAGAGTCAAATAGCGCGCTGAGGGCGGGGCCACATGCTGGCTATTATTTCCATCTAGCAGGGAAATGGCCAGTAAACAGAGACGCGTTCTGCTGCCGTTTGACCATCGTCAAACCAATCAGCGTCTCTGATTGGTGCCTGACGCGTCTCTGATTGGTGCCTGACGGTCGAGTGCTTTTGAGAGGGTGTAATTCCTTCAAATAGACTTCAAGCTCATCCGCATCATCATTTGCTCATCATTGATCATCTCTTGTAGACAGGGAGGTTCGCTGTATATCATCCTTTATCTGTTCCAAATCAATAGATTTGATTGGTAGAACTAGATGAAATGGTACCACAGATATAGAATGATCAACGGCTGGTGCACTGGTAACCAAACTCTCGGACATGCGCGTTTAAGTGAGATCAACGTGTCCGTTTTAATGCGTCACCTGGTCTAAAGATTCCATGAATATACCAACAAGAACAGGCCCTTGAGATTATAATAAAACAATAAGTTTTTTTAATACTTCATGATCTCGCTGGTATTTGGGAGGGATTCGCCTGAAGCCGAGGCTACTGCTGGATTTGTGCCTCCTTAGTGTCTTGGTTCAGGGGGCATAGCTGGTTTCGAAAATACACTACTAGCGGGTGCTCTTGAATTTGTTTTTGTGCGAACAGAATAACTGTCCAACATACACCTTTTCCTGTTCATTGTGGCAAAATTCGTTTGCGCATATTTTTGGTAAAAAACACAACGATTTGTATATAACCAGGTTATCATTTGCTTAATGCGAATGTGGGAAATTTTGCATATATATTCTTTTGTATTCATTTGCACATTTTGGCATTTGGGTATTAGGCATTTAAGATAATAGCATTCATCGCAATTCGCGAATCTTGAAATCATCAAGGCAAAATGGGATTCGGTTTTGTGATTCTAGAGACAGTAGCGCTAATGCACTTTTATTAGTATCTATACTACATGAAGTGAAACACAGCGTGGATCGCCAACTGTTATTGCGGTCGAAAAAGCATACATATGATAAAGTGTGAAATGGGTATAGCTTACTCTTGGCACTGATTTTCCTTTGTCTTTATATGTGATCATTTGGCCATTCTGATAATACATCACTTGAAAGGTCTTGACATAGCGGGGCAGGAAATAACCACGCGGTTGCACGGCAACGGCTGTTATCAGCATGACGTGGCTCATGTTAAACTCCAACCACGGTTGGCGATCCAGGCTTAACGTATTGCACCAGGATAACAAATCCCTCTGAAAAAATAGACGGCCTTCCCAAGGTGGTGTTCTTTCTGTGTAAGACGAGGCTGTTATCTGGCTATCAGGGAGTTCTCCACTGGCAATCCCCAGGTCTGTTGGTGAATCTAGGTAACATAATTGAGTGAGTTACGCGGAATAAGTGTAATGCATTTAGGCCAGGGGGGTTCGTGGGGTTCGGAAGAACCCCTCCACTCGACTAAGCAGTTCGCTTTAATTAACGGAAATTAAGTTCCACCCGCGAGCTAGGACGATCTTATTAAGAGAAATTGTCCGCAATATGGATAAACGAGCCCCTCCCCCCCGATTAAAATCCTGGGGCTGACATTTGAAAAAATATTTACCAGGCCCCTCTGGTAGTTATCGAGGCTTTATTTTATTTAAAACCGGCGGGAGAAAATCAGAAAAAGCAGAAGTAACACGTTTTAGTCGTCTCTAACCGATCATATCAAGGCCCTCCGCTTTTTAAATGAATTTGACCAATTTAATTGCCAATTATTAGCAGAGCGCCATCGTGCATTTTCCGTTTTGTAGTGATTTGCATAAAGTCCCCTCCCAAATAAGCGCTCTCTCCCCCAAATAATTTCCAATAAAAGAACCACTTGAATGGGGTAAATCTTCATTTTATTTAGCTCGCAATGACATCTGGTTTCCAGAGTAAAACCATCGAGGTTCTTGGTAAGACTGGTACACACATTTTAATGTAAGGAATTTTAAAAAGCCTTCGAGTAAACATGGATAGTTAATATATGTCGCAAGGAATAATGTACTTCACTCAAATCTGAAATCAAACCATGAAACGCAGTTGCTGTATTACCATTATTCACTCGCCTTAAGCAAAGTGTTGTCAAGTATAACTTACATTTCCCGTAGGTGTACATTTCCACTCGCATTGTCGCGAACGTTTCCCAAGACTTTGGAAGGAAGCGTACAGTCCTCGTGTAGATAGCTGGCGATAGGTGGTGCGTTATTACAGTTTCGTAGTCAAAATTCCCAGAAAAGATCTAAAAACGAAGGATTTAAAAGTTGGCTGGAAGTTCAGGCCCGTAGCCAGAGGGTTTTGGAAGAAACCACCACTCGTCTGGAAAGTTCCGCTCTAATTAAGGGGGAAAATGGACCGAAAATGGTAAACGAACCACACAAAATCCTGGCTACGGACCTGAAGTTACAAAAGCGCAGAATCTAATCGCCATGTCGCCGCTCGTCTGACTATGGATGACCTCGGAACATCGAGTAAAAGAAGTTTTAAGAAAATCCTGAAAATTTCTCGACGTAAGCTAAGAATAGACCAACTACTTGACTTACGTCGGAACCGGGAATCAAGTAGGGAGATTAGTGGTGGGGGAGGGGTGTGGTGGGGGGCACAGGCGAAAGCGCACAACACTAGGACATCAAAATATAAAAGAGTTGCAAGGCGGCTGCAAAAAAAAAAAAAAAAAAATCCGGCCTGGCAAAGCCTCCTTTTGTCTTTAAATATCTGATAATGCCTATTCATGGACATGACAGCCTAAATTTCTTACCTTATTGATAATAACACTCTCTGGTTATTACTTACCTTGGCCACACCACTTTCTCTGTATTCGATCATTGTGCTGTTCATGTGTTCATAATCAAGTTGGTATGACTTAACCCAGTGAGGTTTTTCCATCCTTCCTTGTGTCGCGATAGCCGTGACAAAGACAGGCCCCAGATTTATAACTATTTTCAGCCAAGGCTTCTGGTCACTGGTGGCAGCTATCCAGCCATAATGTTCTGCATATTGGTTACCTCCACCGTGGAGAAGACGGGCTTCGTGTGCAGGATACTGGGAGCTGTACTTTGAAGATGCACTCACTGAACTATCGGGTATGTCGTGGCTGTACATACCAAGAGGAGTCAAGGGGTCTGGGAGAACGAGAATGTTAGTGAAAATTGGACTGTGCATGAGCCCTTATTTTGTAAAAACCAAATTCAGTTAAACAAAAATAGAGGAAAACTACGCACTTATTCCAAGAAAAAATATTTTAGTTAACGTCAAACGTCGTCAATCTGTGACTTTCGGCACTGAAACTAGCAAAAGAAACAGGCTGCTATAAAATATTACCTTAGGCATATAGGCCACCCTACTTATTGGCAATTAATGGAATAAAACAATAAAAGCTATTGTTTTTGTTATTTTTATTTTTATTGTTAAAATTATCATTATCATTGTCATTGTCATTGCATTGTCATTGTCATTGTCGTTATTTATCATCATCATCATCATCATCATCATCATCATCATCATCATCATCATCATCATCATCATCATCATCATCATCATCATCATCATCATCAGCCGGCCCTTTGCAAGTCTTTGCATGTCACAGCGCCGGATCTTAAGCAGCCATACATGCAACGGGTCAGGTCTTTGAAGAAGAAGGATCGGATGGAGTGCTATTAATTGATGCGACCAACGCCTTCGATCTGATGAATAAAGCAGTGGCTATGAATAATATCAGAATCACCTGTAAGGTAATCGCCCCGTATATCACCAACACGTATAGAAGCCTTTCTAGACTTTTCATCAGTGGCGGAGGCGAGATCCTTTCTCAAGAGGGTACTACCCAAGGTGATCCGTTAGCGATGCCTTGGTATGCAATCAACACGGTTCACATGATCCGTATATCACCAACACGTACAGAAGCCCTTCTAGATTGTTCATTAGTTGTGGAGGCGAGATCCTTTCTCAAGAGGGTACTACCCAAGGTGACCCGTTAGCGATGCCTTGGTATGCAATCAACACGGTTCACATGATCCGTATATCACCAACACGTACAGAAGCCCTTCTAGATTGTTCATTAGTGGCGGAGGCGAGATCCTTTCTCAAGAGGGTACTACCCAAGGTGATCCGTTAGCGATGCCTTGGTATGCAATCAACACGGTTTACATGATCCGTATATCACCAACACGTACAGAAGCCCTTCTAGATTGTTCATTAGTGGTGGAGGCGAGATCCTTTCTCAAAAGGGTACTACCCAAGGTGACCCGTTAGCGATGCCTTGGTATGCGGTCAACACGGTTCACATGATCCAAAGCCTCAGGGAATCAACTCCACAAGTGAAGCAAGTTTGGCCGTCGGATGACTCCTCGGGCGGAGGGAGTGTAACAGCTATCTTTTCGGGTTCTCTCACCAGATGTAACCGCTATTATTTTTGGTTCCCTAACCACATGTAACGTAACGACTATGACCCCCTTAGCTGGGGGAGGTACCGGTTTTTACTTGTTCGCTGTAACAAACTTGAAGACTTTACAAGATCTTTACGAGATGATTACAAGATGTGATTCTCTTTCTATGTGTTTCTCATATGTTTGTTCTTCATTCTGTGTGTTCTTCAAGTCTGTTTGTGTAAGTGTCGTCTTCAAGTGAGTGAGGGCTTCGGTACGCACCCCTTTTTATATGCTCCTAATACGGCATGTCCTTTTGGATAACCGACACTGACATTCCGAAGGGCTTTTAGCTCTGTTTGGATAAGGATTTAACCAATGTGTGGACGAGGGGCGACCTTTCTACGTGGGTGTACCACCCACGGTTACCCTTGGGCTACCGTGACTTACGTAATGTTTACAATGTTGCTACTGACTACGGATGTCATACACTAACTTGTTACAATGCTAGTGCGCATGACATGACGTGTGTACACACGTGATTATAATGATTGTCAACATTCCAATCATTTTTTGCACTCAAAATCTTAAACCGTACCAAAACCTAATTTCACCGACGGCTAGGTCGGAATCCTACTTATGGTAAACCTTGTGTTAACTCAGACCCAACTTTCCTTCCTTCGTTAAGAAGTACAAAATGTGAATTGGCGGCCAAATTCCGATTATCAAATACCACTTGAAAAGGGACGCGGTACGCCTATAAGTTTCCCTAGCAAAAAATCAATCTGCTTAAAATAGGAACTTCTTGGCTAAGCAATTTCTATGCGAGCGTTGTAGATTTCCTTGTCAAACGCGACAGGTTTACTAAACAAAATGCTTTTAGTTGTCCCGTTAGCTTCCGACAAGTTGGCAGCCAATAAGTATATAATTTCTAGATGCTAAATATCACTTCACTACATGTGTGACTTATTCCTGCGTGACAGGAGTATAGAATCACTCTATGGTACATGAGGTTATGTCAAGAGGGCAGCAAGTACGTATCGTAAACGGATCAAAAAGCTGGTTCATTGTTAAGAGCAGTGAACTTGCAGAAAAAGCAGAGAAGGTGTTTGGGAATGAAGTGAATATATCGGTCGAGGGAAGACACCATAAAGATTTTAAAGATCAGTTCTGTCAAGAGAAAGTGAACAAGTGGCTCAGGGAGATGGAGGTTCTCACGGAGATCAGTAGGAGCCAACCACATGCCGCCTTCGTCGCTTTTACTAAAGCATTCAAGACTAAATTTACCTATTACTTGCGCACCATTGAATCGTTTGAGGCGTATGTGGATCCCATCGAGGAAATCATTCACGATTCTTTCCTTCCCTCGCTCTTCGGACGGGCAGAGCCAATCCCTGAAAAACTAAAGGAGCTTTTTAATTTAAAACCTTCACCGGGCGGGATCGGGATTCCTGATCTTAAGCAGGAAGGCACCGAGCAGCACAAAGCCTCCCTTGAGATAACAGCACTTCATGTTGATAAGATCGCTACACAAAGTACATGCCTGCACAAGAGGAATTGGAGGAGTTGAAGCGGGAAGTGACTACCAAAAGGAGAGCTGCTACAAATTGCAGAATGAGGAAATTGATAAATCTTTATCACCTGACCTACTACAAGCAGTTCAGCAGACAAAAGACAAGGGAGCCAGCTCATGGCTGAACGATATCCCAATCAGTAAAGTGTGCAAAAACGTAGAAACCGAACCGTCTTTGCAGCCACTTGATAATGAGGTTTTTAACCTCCAGTCCACTACCACAAGTATCGAGAAGCGAGACTTGATATGGAGGCAGCAGGGTTCTGGACATCAGGAGTAACAGCATTCTTTGACGTACGTGTAACGCATGTTAACTCCCGTTCCCACCAGAGCAAATTCAATGCAACAATCTTCAGAGAGCAAGAAAACGAAAAGAAGATGAAGTATAACCAGAGAGTGATGAATGTTGAAATGGGAACTTTCACACCCCAATTTTTTTATTTTAATTGTACATTTACTTTTCTGAATTTTGAATAATGTTATGGTTTCCCTGTGGTTATGTAAATGTATGTCACGTGTTCAGACTCATTAATAGACACGTTCTTGTTGGTCCGCCATCTTGTTGGTTTACTATGGATTGAGGTGTCAATACATGACAAATAAAGTTTATTATTATTATTATTATTATTTTAATTTCTCTCCGACTCTTATAGCTTTTTTCTTTTATAATAAAAATAGGAAAGCATTTTGTGTTGTTAACGAAGGGTAACAGGTGGTTTTGCCCACGTTATTGTATTGCCCGCTTCTATAAGAGTCGCTTCGCCCACGCATCAAGGTGTTTCGTCCGCGGATAAAAATACGAGTTCCTCTCGGGCTCTCTCATCAGAAAACATTTTGTTCGAACGTATATCGCGCTGCTTTGAACAAATCAAAACTAATGGAATACTCTATCGATCGCAACGATCTTTATGGCAAAAAACGTTCAGATATGTGGGATATTTTTTCGCTATAAAATATAGCTCTGATGAGTAGAAATATGTCGGATTCTGCCTGATTCTGTTTGATGCGCTTGTTTATGAGCGAGCGTAAACTAACATATTTCAATCGCCGCGGACATATAAACATGTCGTTGTACTTCCAAGACACTAGAACATCAATAATGAACTCGCTCCTTCGGCGTGCGTAAGGCTATAACTATCCCAGTGCTCTCCCGATTGCCACGATCTTTATGTCAAATTAAAGCCCACATATAGGGGAATCTTTTTCGAGGGGGCTGTTTGATGCGCTTGTTTATCTGCGAGCGTAAACCGGCATATTTCATCCGCCGCTGGCATATAAACATGTCGTTGTTCTTCCAAGACACTAGAACATCAATAATGAACTCGCTCCTTCGGCGTGCGTAAGGCTATAACTATCCCAGTGCTCTCCCGATTGCCACGATCTTTGTTTTGATTTTTTCTAAAGCAGCGCGATATACGTTAGAACAAATTGTTTTCATATAAGAGAGCCCGAGTGTAACTCGTATTTTTATCCGTGGGCGAAACCCCCGCAATTCTTAACGAAGTTACAATGAAGCAGTTAATCTTTTTTTCTTGTCGGGAGTCCCTCCGTTTATTTCGAAAAAAAGAATAGTACTAACCTGCGTCACAGCCCTTTAATTCCAGCCTTAGGCACGCGTGACCAAACCACGTGACAGGGTAGATCCTGAGTCTTCGCACGGCAATCTTCGTTTTCAGGTGAAGCTTTTTTATTGATTCACGATCACTGTTCCCTTTGAACTGAAAGATAAAATTGATTAATAAAACCACAATGTAACAAGAAGTGGTAAAATTCTATTCTAAATACTGTTTTAGCAGTAAAGATTCAATCATCGAAGTTTTAAAGATAGTTTAATTCAACGCGATCAACCGTAAGTGCTAAAACATTTGTTTCGTATACAAATCAATTTTCATTGTCCTTGTTGCTGTTTATATTCGATTTTCGAATTTGGGATCTAATATTCTTCACTCTATATGCTACATATCAAAAGTCATGCCTTCAGTCATTGGCTTCTGCTGTTGTGGTGGTCCTGTCTTGTGTAGAAGAAATATCTTATTTATTTATACCAGGGGCTCAGTGTGATCTCTATAAACGGGAGTATAGCATTTGTAAACACGAAAATGCCAAACATGAGCCGCTTGAAGAGACCTTCGTGTGTCACAAATGTGGTGAAAACACATTTTATGAAATAATTGAGATAGTACAGGCGCTATGATTGGTGGGATTGGTCACTTTCATTACATAATGAAGGTCATGCGATGACGCAGCATAAAATCGTGTAAGGGGGATCCGTGCATCATCAATTAACAACCCTGTGAATTCCCACGAACTTTTACCTTCTAACGCTAAAAAAAAATATTCTTCGGGAGAAAAACGTGTCTCAGGTAAATAGAAAATTGCAAAATAAGTCCAAATAGATGAACCACCAAACGATGAAGTAAATATTGCTTGGAATTCATAGATCCGAATATCCAATCAGAAAGAAGCAAATAAAAGTCAGCGAAGTGCCAAGTACCCACATGTCCCACAAAAGTTCCACAAATTGTACAACATGTCGGATGAGGTCTGTGAATCCCGCCCGGGTTTATCTAAAATAAAGACGTTCATAGGGGTTTTCCTGCGACTTGGAAAATAAAACACGGTCACCTAATATGGTGCATACTTGATTTGTTGTCCAAGCTTGGAAAAAATCTTGTAGAGAAGCATAGAAATAGATAACTACAAGTCAGGCGTAAACAGGCAAACGGCAATACAAACGACAGTCTCATTCTTATATGTAATTGAAGTAACCTAGGATAATATCAAACACAAGTTAAATGGTAGGACTTACACTGTTATTGTACTTATATGGTTTGTTTTCTTTTTTTTTTTTTTTTCGTTTGTTCGCAGGAATGTTACGTCTTTCACTGCAATTTGAGTCCCAACTCTACACTTAAAGTGGCCGGTCAAACAAAACAGGATTGCACTTTCTACGCTGACCGAAAAATGCGTATTTGCTTGTCCAGATTCGCAAAAAATATCTCAAACCAATCTTTTTTGCCGTCGATTTCCGACTTTTTGTGGGACAATTGTGGGACCACATGGCTGTTATTGCATAAATATTTTTCCTGATCGGCTATCCGTGCGCGTGATTGACATGTCGGATCTATGAATTTAAAGCCAGTTTTTCAGTTTTTCAAGCTGTTTTCTGCGCGCGCGCTGACGTGCACTGGAATGACGCCATTAATGTCTCCGGTTGGCGCCTCTTCTAATGGGTCGGCTTAACGATGAAAATATATCTTGCAAGTCTATTCCTGCACAGTGTAATAACAGTACTTTCTTCTGCGATTCTTTCGTGATATCTTTTGCCTCTAAATAGTATTGAAAAGCCGCTTTCCAACGTTTCTATCTTAGTCCGATCCTGGTCGGTGAAGGTCGGAATGCTGCCAAGCTCGAGTTACATCTCTCTCGGATTCTCCCTCTGCTTTTTCCTCAGATATATATATTTGTAACCTTTCTCCGGGTTTTTCTTAAAGAATCCCCTAACTCGTCACCAATTATAGCATTTGTAAACACAACTGTTTATTATGCGTCTCGACCATCTGCTTTACAACGAACGAACATCCTATAATATACTCCTAACACAGGTAGCCCGGTCACAACACAGATAGCCCTGACACCTACAGCGAGATTTAGTACCATCGTGTTACCACGAGAAAGCGGCTGAACCGAAGAAAACCATCAGTACATGACTGGCACCAAAACCTTGTCAGCAAATACTGATTGGTTAGTTTGTTTAAAAAAAAAATTGAATTTAAAATCATACCTGAAATATGACTTTGCAATTAGAAAGACTTTCCAAAAGGAAAAAAAAAAACGATTTCCAACTCAAGTTATTGATAAAGCGATGTTCCAAGCATGAACTCTTTACGAGAATTGAGACCCCTATTCTTGTTCAAATTGTAGCTCTAAATATATCTGTATACCAGAAAACTCTCAGAAGACTTGTTTCAGATATTGATTCGAAAAGTTTTGATTATGGCCATCTCTCATCTCTAGCAATAATCTAGCCCTTAGTCGCATTTATAATCAATTTTCATTATGATGTCATAAAAAGAGCTAAACAGGTTACAATAGACCTTCTAGCAATAAGCCAGGTAACATGATTAACGTGTTATCAGAAGATTATCAGCTTGAAATTGAATCTTGATAAGGCAATCTTAAAGTAGCCGAATTCTGACAAGAGTTCAACGGCAACCAAACGAGGCCGGTTTTCTTATTTTTATTTTGAATTTGTACTTTTCAAACGATTAGATTAGATTATGAAATTATTAAATGGAATCTGTTCATAACTTCAATGTCAGAGCCTAAATAATTAAAATAAAAGTTACTTTTTAGAGGGTACAGGGCTCTCTGAAACTTACAATTCGAGTGGTGCTGTTTTCAGTGTAGTTGAGCCAGTGATCAGCAGTTATCCCATAAGCCAAATAAAGTGACGTCACGAAGTAGTCCTTCCGGGCATCTCCTTGAATGAGGACAGATGAGAGCATTTTTACTTCTTCGAGGTCTATCTGTATGAACTGGCCAGCGGTATCATTAGCGGCACACCACGCATGCTTATTGTGAAGCCTTGCGTGTTGTGGACCGTGTGAGGCCTGGGGCGGGAGCGTGGATGACGCAGTTAGGTTGTTGTCGTGGATATCCCCGGATGTCAAACCTAGCGAATCGAAGCAATCTGGAAATATCGAAAAAAACGATTTTGAAATTATGAGATATAATATAGAAAAAAGTGCAAAAATGATCCTGTTATTTCACCTTCAAATTCTCCTTGAATACGATCCACGAACACCTGGAATAAGATGAAACAGAAAAACAATAAGAATCAAAGGCTCTTTGGAGCCAACTCATTCATGCATGTGCACTAACATGTTCCACGATCAAAAACTTCTGCCACGATACAACTACATGGTATCCAGAAATGTTGAGGGGAGGGGCACCTTATTACCTTACACAGCTCTTTATCAAACGTTTTATTTTTATGTATAAGTTTCTATTCTTTTACTTTCTTTTCGGCTTTTACCTTTTTAGGGGGGAGGGGGGGGGGCAGTGCCCCTGCTACGGCTATATGACGCGGCCAGTCGCGTAATAAATAATCAATTAAACCATGTATTATTCTTTTTACATATTAGAATCTGCTTTGAGTTCAATATTTGGCACAGTACATCAAAATGTAATATCTCCCTTCGTTGAATTGGATCTTGAAGCGATTTCGTTTTCAGCAAGTTTCAGAAATTTGAGCGGTACCCTGAAGTCACAGGTTCTCTTGATGAGATCGATATGAAAAGCCCGGCAAAAACTGTGTTACGTAAACTCGCGCCTTACTCTAAAACACACACCTTTATTTAGCACAACCAAAGGCCAAAATAATCCCAAAACTAAATGGTTCTCTTACGAAATACACAGTGGTTTTCAGGGTAAGTCTGTTTTCGAAAACATTTTTGCGGAGAAGTGATCTCGCGAAGAAACCCAAGTTTCAATCCAGCTTGAGATGATTTTGCCCAATGACTTGGTAGAGATTGAGACTATGGTAAGATATGCAACAATGGAATCGCGAATCTGGCCTTCAACTGCACAAATAACATGGATCTGAGAGTTGGGATCTCAAATTCAAAGATTGCGACCATGACACAGTTTTAAATTATGCAGAAGAGATCGACTATGGCGCAAAGGTTCTTGTGTTATTGCGCAACTTTGGCCATATCGCGAGCAGAAAAAAAACCGGTGCATTTTATGACTGGGCTAACACAGGAATTCCAGTAAATATATATGCCCGAGTTCTTTGGCCGGTTAGAGAATGCCTGCAGTAATATTTTTTTGCGTGAGAAAAATTGGCTCATAGAACTAGAAATTCAGTGATAGAGTTTCCCGAGCGCATTTTTTAAGTCTGTCTTTTGCCGCATTTCTTGCCAAAGAAATAAAAATCTAAAGCTTGCATGATTTCTAACGGTTTTACAGAGAAAGACTGAATAGAAACTACAAACACAATACATGCGGCGAACAGAAACGACAATAATATTTTTTTTATATGGCTCAAAGTTTACGGATTGTCCGTAAGGCTCATCAGGTATTTAACTCCAATATGCCTCTAACCATTTGTTCAAGGATCAGTTGCCCATGTTAAGACGTTGGAAAAATGGGTAGGCTTAAAGTTATGAAATTTGGTTCTCGAAACGATGTCCTAAACGCCAGCTTTGACAGCTTTGTTTTCATAGTCAATCATAGTCGATGTTTGAACTCGTACAAATTGCTATAAAAAGTTCTTGTTATTTAAAAAATGTTTAGCTGGCCTTAGGAACATCCTAGAAGATCTTCAAAATTCTTTAGACGGAAGATCTCAACACGTTTTAGTGACAAGCACTGTGATTCTACTCATAAGCGCACTTTGCAGCTTAGCCTCCGCTATCCTGCGAAACAGGCTTTCGAAAAGAGCCACAGTAAAGCTCCCGGAAAAGTAGTTCGGACGTGGGGCTCGGCCAAAAATTGGGGAGATTCGGCTCCGAAATCTGCTCGCTATCGCTCGGCTTCTCCGTTTTTCACGCAACTAAGCTCGGATTTTCCAGCTGGGCTAACTAAGGCTTGGCTTTATTCCGTCTTTCACGCGAACGTAAAGTCCCTTCACTAGTGGGACTTCAATGTAAGCAATTTAAAATTTCCTTATGTCTCAATATTGAAGACAAGACTGGCTAGTGCAATCTATTTGTTTTTCTTTTTATTTTAGAATTATTTAAGATAGTTTCTAAGAACTTATAGTTTAAAGAACTTTTAGAATTTGTGGAATAAACGAAATTTTCACGCTAATTTAATGTTCATACTTTCAAGTATACCTTTTAAAAAAGGTATTTGTAAACACTTTCGAAATCCTTATTGGTGTTATACTCGACGTCCTTGACATTTTCTGTTTTAAAAACCTTTTCATATATAACGTCTTTCAGGACTTAAGAAAACCAAAGCTATAACGCGCTCTATTACTCCCAAACACCTACAAAAGTTTATTTTTTTATCTTTAAAAGGCGTTTTCAGCATGGGTTGTTTTCAGAAGATATTCATCTAATTTCCATTTAGGACATTTTTAAGCATTTTCAGCATCTATTAGTATAAATGAGGTTACTGCTCTACTTACCAGGATTAAGACAAGCTTCGCAACCTGCCTTGTTGCCCATTTTTCTTCTTTCATGCTTAAACTTGTTCTTAAACTTCCATATGGTTTATTTTGTCCTTAAAACCGTATTGCAGCTTCCGTACCCAACAATTGCCTTTTCAATACCAAGGTCTGAATATATTCTGAATAAATTCCATACTGTGCATTCATTATGAAGCCTCCCGACCATTCGTATGTCAGTGGGGGGAGTCAAGGAATGCCAAGCCCCCCCCCATCAGGGTGCTAAATCAACAAATCTACTTCTTTTAGATATTGGTTTCTTCATTTGGCATGGTGTCCGCCTGAAAATCATCCTGGTTGGGGCGTAGCACCGGTTTATACAGGAGGCGCATTCAGCATGGAATCGGCTAAACCATGCAAAACCTGGTAGAAGTTTAACACTTGAATTCGTAACCTGTACCGTTTCTTATTCAGTGCCGCTGTTTCCTTACCTCCCGTGCACCTTCCCTTAGTTTCTGATGATAGTAAGGAGACGCTGCGCAGGAGACGAGCTCTCCTAAAAACTAATCAAATCTCGATACAGTCTTGGGGTTTTCGGTCAGGGTTCAAAATTACATACCGCAATACAATATGGGTGTGGTAGGTATTAAAAAGAGAAAATAAATATCCATATCTTGACCGATATTGCGTAATGAAAATTTATGTAGAAACCAAGGCTTTATTTTTGAATTCCTGAAGGGCAATAACGTAGACAGGTGCATGATAAAAATAACTCAAACTTTTACAAGTTGTCTTGTTCTCTAAAATCTCTTGTTTTGAATAAGTCTCGACTCTACTACCAGTTTTAGGTATAACTATTTCAATTTTTTTTGCAGTCTTTGTTTGTACCTTGAATCTAGGGCTTCATCTTGAAATTCCGACAAAGAAAAATAACGGGCAGGTGTATTTATAAAAAATACCTTTAACTGATAGTCACGCTTTTATTAAGTTGGGAGGCATTTAGAATGTCCATGACTGTGTTTTCCTATTTTTCTCCGCATACGTTTTGTAATAGTCTGCTCCACATCAAACCGCTTTCAGCTTTCGATTACAACACCGAGAGGCGAAAGCGAACGCGCTTTCTTGTAGAGCAAGCTATTGCAAACACATATTCAGGAAAGGGAAATTAAAATACGCTGTCACGATGAGGAGTACCCCGAACTGAAATTAAAATAACTTCTTTTATAAGAAGTTAAAAAATTGGAATTAAAAGAATAACAATCAAATAAAAAATTTAATTGAAAGGCTGTCTTCTTTTGGGTAGCTAAATTCAAAGTTGGAATGCATACTTCCTTTGCTTTGTTTTAGCGAAAGTCGAATATTCAAGTCACACCAAAATGGGCGCGTTTGCGAGCTCGATCTGTACAGGACCCGAAATGATCCCAGGACCCGAAACGATCCCAGGACCCGAAATGATCGCGTGGGGCCGAATATCCCCCGTGGAGAAGAAACCCACGGTTTCAGAGGAGTTCGTTGTTCCTTATCGTAATTATACAGGATAACGATTCACCAGAAGGCATCAATTTGGTAATACAAGCAAGCTACTTTTAACAAAAATTCCTAATAAAAATTCAACCATGGTTGACTATCTTGATTGACTAATTTGTAGTTTTTTTGAAATACGAGAATCTCGAAAATTTTATTATTTGAGAAAGGATCGGGGTAGAGGTTAAGCAACATTAAATTGTCATTGCTGTGTGAAAATTCCATTACTTTGAGAAGCAGAAAATATAATATACGCTGATGATGGTTAAGGCTCAGGTTAGCCAATTAAAGCATGCGATTTAATCTTTGCAAGGACATTGTATACCATATTTGTAATTTCCATACCTAACAATTGCCTTTTCAATACCAATGTCTGAATACATTCCATACTGTGCATTCATTATGAAGCCTCTCGACCATTCGTATGTCAAAGCCCATCCTCCCCCCATCAGGGTGCTAAATCCTATATCCACAAATCTACTTCTTTTAGATATTGGTATCTTCATTCGGCATGGTGGTGGTGGTGGTGGCAGCGGTGGTGGTGGTGGTGGCGGTGGTGGTGGTGGTGGTGGTGGTGGTGGTGGTGGTGGTGGTGGTGGTGGTTGTGGTGGTGGTGATGGTGGTGGTGGCGGTGGTGGTGGTGGTGGCGGTGGTGGTGGTGGTGGCGGTGGTGGTGGTGGTGGTGGCGGTGGTGGCGGTGGTGGCGGTGGTGGTGGTGGTGGTGGTGGTGGTGGTGGTGGTGGTGGTGGTGGTGGTGGTGGTGGTGGTGGTGGTGATGGTGATGGTGATGGTGATGGTGATGGTGATGGTGATGGTGGTGGTGGTGGTGGTGGTGGTGGTGGTGAAAAAGAAAAAAAATATAGGAAATACATAACGGACAAATGAACATTATTTGAACCCGCGTAACTATCAGCTATTACCTGTTGATTTTGTTGATGCTTATTGGTAATCAAGCTTCGCTGATTTGTAGTTTTGTAGGAAGATCTCACCCGTCTTATGCGTTTCAGGGACTAAAACGAGTTTGAGAAGGGGGGACTTGTGACAGAGAAAAATAACGAAATGATTAGATGCCGTCCTTCCCAATGTTAGGTCTGAGTTCACACAGGATTTACCCTATGTAGGATTCAGACCTGGCCGTCGGCAGAATTAGGTTTTAGTACGGTTTAGGATTTTGAGTGCAAAACTGATTGGAATGTTATCAGTCATTATAATCATGTGTGTAGCTTGCCATGCGCACTAGCACGGCTAGCTGTTAGTGTGTGACATCCGTAGTCAGTAGCAACATGTAAACATTACGTAAGTCACGGGAGCTCAAGGGTAACCGACACGCCCGTGGGGGGGGGGGGGGGGGGGAGTTCGTTCCTCGGACGCTCATTGGCTGAAGCCTTATCTAAACAGAGCTAAAAAAAAGCATTCCATGGCTGTCAGTGTCGGATTACCTATGGGACGCCGTCGTAAAAGCATATAAAAAGGGAGACGGGAGACACGGTTATACAGGGAGTTGAACAAAACATATGAGAATGAGAAACAGACAGAGAACGATCTTTTAAACCTACAGATTTTAACAGCGTGAGCGAAGTTAAAACCGGTACCTCCCCCAGCCAAGTGGTCACAGTGGGTCATAGTCGTTCTGTTACAATTGACTTTCAGGGACATTGCTCTTTGTTGTGTTTCGCCGGCTGTCTTGTAAGATTTTAGGCTTACTGTCGACTTATGCCCGCACAGCTGTGCGAACAAATGTTCGGGGATATTCGCATCGAGTTAGCGACAAATGCATTTCTTCCGGACTGAATGGTTAGACACTTTAGCTCCTGGTTTGGTCCTGGTTTAGAACACTACAGTGTCAAACTTGGTCCTGCAGTGTGATTGTAATTTTGTTGTCTGGCGCCTGTAGAGGTTTTTCTAACATCGCTAACATTTGTGGTGACGAATGCTCTCTGTGCCATTGGAAGTGTATTTCCATCCTCGTCCCCAGAGTCTTCTGGGAAATTTTCAGTATGGCGTCAGTAGTAGGGTAGGTATGGAATTAGCCTGGTTTTTGAGGGGGAATACATTATCTTGCGTTCAGTTCCGACGGCCAATCATAGACGGTTATTCTATTCCGACGGCCGTCGCATCTATTCTATTTCGACGGCTATTCAGTTCCGACGGCCGTCACATCTATTCTATTCCGACGGCTATTCAGTTCCGACGGCCGTCGCATCTATTCTATTCCGACGGCTATTCAGTTCCGACGGCCGTCGCATCTATTCTATTCCGACGGCCGTCGAGGGACGGCTATTAAGTTCCGTAGGCCAATGCAGCCGGTAAACGTTGAACATAACCTGCCTATATTACCTCCAAACGTGGTCTCAAGTCGCAGTTAGACTCAAAGAAAAAAGCCGTGAAGAACGTCTCTGATTGAATGATAGGGAAAGCGATGCGACGAGGGGGAGTAAGTAGAGAAAAAGAAGATGCTGAATATGTTGACGAAAAAACGTTCAAGCTCAAAGTTGTCTTATTGTAAAACGAATTCTTTTTCTTTATTTTTTGTGTGTGTTTAGTTGGTGAAATGAGGCATGGAATCTGACAACGGCCTTTATTATCGCTCCCATTGCCAAATTGGAGCGTGTTTAGGCAACTTGTATTTATCCCGACTAATTTATTCAAGCAAACTTCCCTGGCAGATGCGGAAAACAGCAAAGCACCGTATGAAATTGGGAAAACAATTCAACAAGATTCCAGAACTCCTATACAAAGTTAAATAAGAGACTCAACCGAAGTATGTATTGATTTTCATAAGACTTACATTACTCTTTTTGTCAGTCAGGTTCACCAAAAACTGGATCTCAACTCTGCCTACACGACCATTTGGGCATTTGGATTGACTACTTTGTGAGTATCATACCTACTTGTTTTTACAGAGTGATGCATCAGGATATGCAAGCTGTGGCATAATGTAAACATGAATTTAAATTTACTTTTAAAATTATTGAGCAGTACAAGCTCTCTATGCATTGTCAGCTTGGGTTCAAACTAAGTTCTGTATAGAAGCTCACTTCACCTTGTGTTATTGGACAATCAAGCAGTACACGTAGTGTTACCCCCCCCTTCCCCCAACAGCTACTGGCATCTGCAGCTGTATCGAGATGGTTGGGACGTTCTGGTCAAGGGAAGGGGATAGAGGAAAAGATCTTGGAAGGTGTTTAGAGAAGTTGTTAGTGACGTGGTCTTACACACGTATTAGGTGCCTCTAAATTTTAGAAACCATTGAGCATCACAGCATCACATCTGCTTGAGCGATCAGGTAAAAAAAAACATTTTATTCTAAAAACACACATGCACTATTTTTTTAATGTAATTATCAAGAAAACATAAAAGATCTACAGTAATAGTAGAAAAGTAAATGATTATTTTGAGGATAATTGGTAAATTTACTTAGAGTGTGCATCTTTCTTTGCAAGGAAAAATCTAATTATT
The DNA here is from genome assembly GCF_932526225.1 of Nematostella vectensis. Taxonomy (NCBI): domain Eukaryota; kingdom Metazoa; phylum Cnidaria; class Anthozoa; order Actiniaria; family Edwardsiidae; genus Nematostella; species Nematostella vectensis. The sequence continues at coordinate 16,703,216 of NC_064040.1, read as the reverse complement.
GCATGCTTTTGCCTATATGCTTTTTTTTAGATGCTGATTCATTTAATCGTGAGTATTTTCTGAAGGACATTGAAATCTTCTCTCTCTGACTTGCTCTCCCCATCCCCTCCCGACATGTTACCCGAGCAGATTACTCAAATCACCTGGCAGAAAGCGGAATCATTTGATCACTGAAGACCACTGAAGTGATCAGCTACCACCACGTCAGACAGAAAGAAATACTGGAATCCCTCCCGATACTCCAGGTTTGCGGTCACGTGACTGGTGGAGAATAAAATACACATAGCCTCGGTCGGGCTGTAGCTGAAGGACCGGCATGCTGTTCGGCCTAAGCATTGTGTCAAGCAGCCCAGAGTGTCGGCCTCCAGCATTGTAAAGATCACGTGATCTTGAGGGAGAACCGAGGGTTGCTGATGCTGCATGAATATCTGATCACCCTGAGGTTGCACAGGGTCTAAAGCAAAAAAAGGCATGTTTGGAAGAGCAGATATACTAAGACTTTGATTAAGAAACTAACTGTTAGTTAGCGGATTAAGCTCTAGTAATGTAGTAGTTTGCAGGGCCGTAGCTGCCGTAGCTGAACTGAGGCAAGAGGTGGGGGGGAGGGGGGGATGTAACAGCCGCCCAGAGCAGGAATTTTACACACAAAAAAGTGGCTTTCCCCGAAGCAACGACGAACAAAACTTTCAAGCCACGGCCTTGGTTTGGATTCGAAAGTGCCAAATCACATCCTCGATAAAGTTGTCGTGAAAAAGTATTTTTTATGGTATAAGTGGATATTTGGCTCTTTATTATTAACTAAAATGTTGATAAGTAGGATTTTCATGTGAACGTTCCAACTTACCAGTTACATGGAGGTAGAATGATTTAGTGTCTTGGCCAAGATGGTTTGACGCGACGCATTTCCAACTTCCTTTAGCGGTCAGCGGTACTTTGTCAAACACAAGCGCAGTGTCTTTCGTCCGATTCTGGACTAGAGTGTTGTTGTGTAACCAAGCGATGTAGATGACCGCGTCACCGGTGGCCTGGCACTGCAGCTTGATGGATTTACCTTTCTCGACTTCAACATCAGGAAGGCTCGGCAATATAATCGGAGTGCCAAAATATCCTGAAAAAAAAAATTAAAAGATCACTGAAAGCATATGAAGGCGCATGGATTCCATGATTGATAAAATCTTTTTGCCATCTTTTAAAGGGTACGAGGAAATCATTTGGTGTGTTACTCTTGACGATTTTTTAACGATTCGAGACATACATTGCTTGACACTTCTAACAGCCAAAATAATATATTTTACTTCTGCTGTCAAATACCTACCACCATCCGCTTTTCTCTTGCAAATGTGCCCTGCTAACGGTATAGCGCAAGAATAGACTTCCAGCTTTCCCTCCATCAACACTACACAGTTCCTATCAGAGCTCTCAATAGGTTCACCATCTCGCCAGAAGCCTTGAAGCTCTGCAATGCGTCCATCCTCCCAGCGATACTCTCCTTCAGTTTTGTTATCATCCGCTCCAATAAAATACCTAACGTTTAACAAAAAGACACACTCAGCGAATCTTCCATAATTATTAAATACGGATCCAGCATGATGTAACAGATGACTTGGAATAGTCTAGATGATTCTAGTATCATTTAAAACACTATGTTATTACATGAAATATCCGTACTTCTTTTAGAAGTTCTATTTTTTTAATAATCCTTAACAGAACGTTCGGAAGCATGGCGTAAGGGGCCGTGTGTTTTTAATTCTAGACTGACCAGCTTACAGGGCCGTGACCCCTACAAGGAAATGACCAAAAGGGGATTTTTGCCCCACACCCATCCCCTTCAGTAATTCGAGGTCTGGCTCATGCACTACACGATCGCTAAACAGGCGCGTACCCAGGATTGGCTCAAGGGGGGGGGGGGGGGTGCGGTGATGTTTAGTGCGCACCCTGCGCATCGCCCTGTGTACGAGCCTGTTAAAGTTACAACACAGTTGAGTTCAAAATCATTGCCTTAGAATTGACTCGTTGTCATTCCATACCTGGTGTCGATCCTCAGATTGGCACTAAGCGCTTTTAGCTCCTGTGCGTCTGTTATATCTGTCAGGTTCGCACCTTTCTCATAGCATTTCACTCGCGCTCCATCTTTGTCGAGCAATGCTACTTTGTTCACGCTAAAAAAATAGCAGTTTTCTGTAAATGGAAGCCATCCTGGAGGACAAACAGTCTCTGTAAAAAAGATCAAACCAAGGACAATAACACCAATAAGGCCATGTAAAAATATATTGTCGTTTTTGGTCGCCACCCGCTTTATCTATATATTAACTTTTCACATTGGTGGAATGACAAGATGTATAAATAAGATTTCTGTTTGGATGAAGCTAATGATGCTTTATTCTATTTTGGTTTTAACAGTAATTAGCATTTCATTTAATTGAAAATGGGAAAAAGTTCACAGGAAAGCATGCCCCAAGATCCCCCTATAAAATATTCACACCCCTGAAAAATGGGCTCGAAATCAACTTTTCTCCTGGCTTGGTGGTGTTTAATGCCTGCTCCGTCGCCCCTTTATGGGCGTGTCCAAGCCAGTGTACCTCCCCCTCCCCAAATCTCACACACACATACAATAATTTCAGCTTTTTTTGGGGGGGGGGGGCTTAATTTTTGGTAGCCTTTTTGGGGGAGGGTCGTAATTTTTGTGCTTTAAATTGGGGAAGGGTCGAAATTTTTGAACTAGAAAAAAATTAAACTTAGCAGCCCCTCCCCCTCCGATTAAAATAATGACCCTTCCCTAAGAAGAATCGGGCGTTGATTGGTACACAAGAATACCTCGGGAGGATGTTCAGAAGTCTTTGGAAGTCGTTTTATGGGAATGGCACCTTCATTGGAATTCAAACAGAAATTTCAGGGATTTTTAGCCCAGTGAAAATTACCAAAAGTCTCCAGACATGAACGCATAGACTGGTGCTATGTATATTACAGAGGTTGGGAACCGGTTCACTTACTTTTTCTGTGTCCAATGACTCCAGCTCTGGCGCAAAACCAATTGTTGTACTGATAAACAGTGAGAAAGACAAGTCGTACGGCGGAAGCGACGATAGGCCTGTCAAGCTCTGATGTGACCACCTTATCCAAGCCGTTTGAATTTCCAGTAAATGTCTAAATTGAGAAATACCAGATAAGGCACACATTAATCAAAAGGGGACGTTTTTCTAAAATAAAATAGCGGAAATCCTGTGATGACTCGATTTGAGGGAGATTCAAAGCTGCAAAGCGAAATTCACAAGCCAAAATGCATAAGTTCGTTTGATTTGGAAAAGATCACTCTCAAGCTAAGTTTTAATTCAGACGATTTCTTTACCGAAGAACTAAGGCGCCATTTTGAATTATACGCCATAAAGAAGAAAACAACTAAAGCAGCTTTAAGCACCTTGAAAATCCAGGACTACCCGTAGTAATGCGGGGCTTTATTCAATCGGATGTAGAGAGAGGGGGGGGGGGGGGGGGTATATATGAAAATGTCAAGAAATAATGATTTACGTTTTTAGACCCCATACATGGACCTCCAATCTCTCTGCCTCTCCCGTTAATTGAGGTTGAAAGAAATTTAGTTATGCCATACAATAGAGAGTGTAATGGTAATAGCTTACTCTTGGGACTGATTTTCCTTTGTCTTTATATGTGGTCATTTGGCCATGTTGATGATACATCACTTGAAAGGTCTTGGCATAGCGGGCTGATATGATTCCACGGGGTTGCACGGCAACGGCAGTTATCAGCATGACGTGGCTTAAGTTAAACTGCAACCACGGCTTACGATCCAGGCTGAACACATTGCACCAGGAAAATAAGTTGCTCTGAAAAAATAGACGACCTTCCCAAGGTGGATTGGTGTCTCTGTAAGACGAGGCTGTTATCTGGCTATCAGGGAGTTCTCCACTGGCAATCCCCAGGTCTGTTGGAGAATCTAGGTAACATAATTGAGTGAGTTCTCTGATAAGAATCTGACCACCCCCGGAAAACAAGGGATTTTTTTAACGCCTTTGCAGTATCTTCTAGTAGGTATAGAACTACAAATTGAAAGTGGTGTTTTCAACTCTGAATAGGAAACCATAAGACCACTTAGCTTTAAAGGGACTCTATAAAATCTGGCATGGAAATAAAAATGTTTTCATCGGTTCGGGCGCGGAACGATTGTCAAAACAATTGGAATTTGCCTTTTCTGTTCCCTGTATTTCCGATTCTATTTTAGATGAAATCAGATTTAAATTTCGCTTGCTAAAAAACAGAGGCAAATCCTTTATCATGTGAATATAAAAATAATGATAATGACACATTGTGTATTTCCAGATAATGTCAAATTTAATATTCAATGGAGGGGATTGGAAATTCCGGGGAAGGGGGTCGGGGGATAAAACGCCCGGGAATAATTTCCAGGGGGAAGGGAAGGGGGGGGGGGGGGTTAAGGGGTAATTGTCCGGAGCAAAAAAAATCCGGAGGGTCGGGTTTGTGAGAAGCGCGAGTCTTCAGAACCGAATAATCATATGTGACAAGAATGGGCAAAACCAAGCGCTACACAACAAAATCCTTACAGTGCGGTGTTACGAGAATGGGCGAAACCAAGCGCTACACAACAAAACCCTTACAGTGCGGTGTTACGAGAATGGGCAAAACCAAGCGCTACACAACAAAACCCTTACAGTGCGGTGTTACGGGAACCACCGAAACCAGGATTGAGTCTGCAATACTTCCGATCTGCGGTTTTATCTGTTGATTGTATTGATTCTCATTCGTATTCTTAAACTTGAAAGGAAAAATGTATCTGAAGTCAGTTCGAATCAATGATTGATTTTTTTTCACCGCTTCAGGTGGTCGAACGATATTATGGTGCAGGCGGTAGTTATCTAATTTGGTATGCGCTATTTATTAACCACCGGCACCAGACAGAAACAGAAAAGGAAACATGGAAAGCTGGCAAGTCTGTGAGGTAGTAGTATTTCAAAACACCTCAGATCTTCCTAGCATATACACACTTACCCTAAGGCTAGTAGAAATATTAGGGGTTTGCTACAGCTACAGTGCCACTTGGAAGCATTGCATAACTAGTATTTATTAAGAAGGAAGTCAGTTTTATATTTTCCATACCGTCATAATCACAGCTCATTAAAATGATATTAATATCAAAATAAACCGTCTTCATGTCTTCTTAGTTATTGCTAAAGAACGCTGTGTGGTTACAACTTTTACCGTCATCTTTATATCTTAACCTGGTAGTCAAATGATTATTTAACTTCAGGAAACAAATCTGCAAAATTTAGCAGATAGTTTTTAGTCTTTGAATTGTTTTTGCATTGTGCGCGCGCGCTGCATTCGCAATCAAGTATGGCGACATTCTCACGAGCGCGCGCTGTTTTTGAAACCTACAACAAAACGATATTTTCTTTTTTCGCATACAATTCTCGACTTTAAATTATTCTTCGCTTCATTGTGGGTAGCATTGCAATAGAAAACAATTCGCCAACATTTTGTGGTATTGCCGTCTCTGAATTTTAACGAATTTAGGAAAATAAGTTGTTTCAGATTTTCCCGCCAAAACTTGGAATTATTCACTCGATTCAATCTCCTTTCGCGCGGCCAGGAAAATTTTCAAAGATCTGTAGAAAATTCAAATTTCAATCAAATTCAATTCCCTTTTCAGAATTTGAAAGTTTATCTATGCTTTGTTTTGGCTAGATTGATATAAATGAAAGGTTTTAAGAACTTTAAGACATTGACCCCTCAACCGGCCTGTACCGGCCTTGAGAAGTACCTACAACCAAAAAAAAAATTAATGCAAAATAAACACAACAAGATAAAGATACTCAGGCATCAGTCTAAAGGATACATGGTCTTGCAGATATGCATTCAACAAAGATGATAGTAACTTACTTTTAAGCCAAATAATAGCACAGGTTCTTTGACAAATTCCAAATCGGACAAGGAAAGAAAAGCAGAATCACACCTCTTAACAAAGCGCTCAAAATACCACACAGAGGGAGAGATCAGCAAATACAGCTCAAGACACAAATATATACCTTTATTATCTTCCAGGTTCAGGTTGAAGGCTTGTGAAACCACTTGGATGCCATTCGGATTGCAAAGCATTCTGGGATATCCAGGGAAAATTTCACGAGGTGAAGGCCAGTCAACACTCCTCTCCCCAAAGTCAGATGAAAAGTTTTTTCACCCCGAAGCCAAACAAATCAATTCCAGGTCATACAGGCCCAGAATAGCAGCGTAAACAATTTTAGAATTAATTTAATTTCAGAAAAGACAGCATTTGGGAGAGCTGTGGTGATTCATTGGCAAAATTATTTTCTCATCTAGGCAAAGCCAAACAAGAAAACATCACCTTGAATCCACCTTTGCTTGCAAATATCCATAAGCACAGCACTCAATTATGCCCCAATAGATTTCATGACGTCCTAGGACACTCTCCCAATATGCTTACAGCTGTATTTTTGATGAATAAATACGAGGAACTATCAGCAAATCAGCACATCGACAAGGGATTAGAGGTGGGACCGCAAAGCACTGTTGGAAAGTTAGGATACCGCTGACTAGGTGTAGCGCTGTTTGAATTTGACGGGCTGTATAAAACTCAAAATAGGGGGAGGTATCTGTTTTCAGTCTGTTTTTTTGTACATTCAGCTCAAAAATAGCCAGGAGTTAATGGGTTAAACACAGATTAACACTTGTCCATATTTGTAAGGTGATATTGTAAGATCACTGTAAGTGTGAGATCACTGTTTTACAGAAATATGTCGTACATTGTCCTCTCTGCACTTGAATACTTAAATATTGACATCATTAAAAAAGCTGATAAGGGCTTAATTCACTTAAAACGGAGTAGCAATTGGTTTCTTCGAATAAGCTTGTTTGATACATTTGTGCATGTACCCAGCCTTTAACATGTTAAAAAAACTAAAACGATTTTTTGTTAACCAGCTTACCGCTCTAAGTGAGGTCCTCGCCGCATCCCTTTGATTGCGTTCAGTAATAACATAAGAACTAGTGGTAGCAAGCTCGTTCTCCCTTATTAAAGACAGAGTTTCCCTTACTTCAGTAACATATCCTTCAAAATCACTGTAGGCAATTTTGAATAACTTTAGACCATGGAATCCGCGCTTCCCCTGCCATTTCGAGACACAAAAGGCTTAAGAAGAGCTCAAGGTATTTCTTCCTGAAAATCTGGACCGACAGTGAAACATGAGAACTAACATCCGCGCGTCGTGCAAACGCGCAAATTTCCCGCCAAAAACTTTATTATGCAAGCTGCTTCATTACCCAGCATTCCCTGCTTTCTGGTGCCAGTGGTTAATAAATAGCGCATACCAAATTAGATAACAACCGCCTTCACCATAATATCGTTCAACCACCTGAAGCAGTGAAAAAAAAACAATCGTTGACTCGAACTGACTTCAGATACATCTTTCCTTTCAAGTTTAAGAGTTTGAAAGCTTTTATAAACCTCACGATCGATTGATGGGAATCAATACAACCCTCAGATAAAACCGCAGATCGGAAGTATTGCAGACTTAATCCTGGTTTAAGTGCTACACAACCACACCTTTACAGTGCAACCTGGAAAAACTATAAACATTGGTCCAGAGAATCTATATATAGCACGATCATATTTTGTAAAGCGTAGAATTATAATTATTTTTAAATGATAAACTATTTTTTGTTACATTTTACACGATGTAATTTGCGCAATGCAATAATTTTGAAATACCTATCAAACTTGTAGTAGTTTGAGAATTGTAAACAGCCGATAAGTGTGGGGCTCCGTTTGAGGCAGTGCCAAAATATATCTAGTAGGGGGTCGTCTCTAGTAAGAAAATAGGCTTTTCTATTAAAATTTGTACTCTTTAGGGGTTCGTAAAGAAAGACGCTACGAACCAACGTCTTCTAAACAAAACACTTTGTCAATTTGCCATTCGGAGTAGCTTTCGAATTTTCTGAATAGCACCCCCATCGCTTTTACCCCAAAGAACCCCCGGGTATTCACCACTATTTACTCCACCTTAGGAAAATAGCTGCAAATTGCTTTTCGGTATGTATAACTTACATTTTCCGTAGGTGTACATTTCCACTCGCATTGTCGCGAACGTTTCCCAAGACTTTGGAAGGAAGCGTACAGTCCTCGTGTAGATAGCTGGCGATAGGCGGTGCGTTATTACAGTTTCAGAGTCGAAATTGCCAGAAAAGATCTAAAAGCGAATGATTGATATCTAAATTTTGGCTGGAAGGCGAAGTTTCAAGAGCACAGAGTCGAATCACTATGGAAAATCACTTGGGATGGGGGGGGGGGGGGGGGGGGTGAACAGGCTCCAAAACACTAGACACCGACAAGTCCAAATACTAAAGGTATATAAGACGTCTGCTAAACAATCCCGGTCTTAGCCTCGCTTTTTTCCGAATATCCCGGCGCCCTATTTTGGGACATCGCGGCGTAAATGTCTCGCCTTTTTTCGTTTTTATTTATAATCTTTGCGTATCACTTACCTTGGCTACACCACTTTCTCTGTATTCTATCATTGTGCTGTTCATGTGTTCATAATCCAGTTGGTATGACTTAACCCACTGAGGCTGTTTATTCCTTCCTTGTGTTGCGATAGCCGTTACGAACACAGGCCCAAAAAAGATAAATATTTTCAACCAAGGCTCTCGGTCACTGGTTGCGGCTATCCAGCCATAATCTGTTGGAGCTTGGATACCTCCACCGTGGAGAAGGCGGGCTTCGTGTGCAGGATACACAGCGCTGTACTTTGAAGATGCACTCACTGAACTATGGGGTATGTCGTGGCTGTACATACCAAGGGGAGTCAAGGGATCTGGGAGAACGAGAATGTTAGTGGATTCACCCTTTCGGCGCTGGAAAGTCACGTGCGTTTTGCGGGATGAAAGTCCAACAAATCGTAAACAACCCGCGACAGTTCGGACAAGTCAAAAAGCGTGTGCTTTCGTACGAACAAAATGGGGACAACAAAGCATTGTGATGATGGCACCTGTAGAAATGACTCTAGATTCCCGCAGTTATAGCAGAAAAATGGCAATGGGGACCCTGTACTTTTCTTCCATTTTCCAGGAGAATAAAAAAAAAACAGAGAAAGATAAAAAGAATAAATGAAGCGGTGCAAACAAGGAGATTTATTAAAGTGTGGCATACGAATATTTATATTTGCAGCTTTCATTTTGTCGGCGAAAATGGCACCACAGAAGATGATCCTGTACCCTCTATACCGGCTTCTTATATCCCCCCCTGAAAATTTCTATAACTTCTGAACCATAGCAGCTAAAGAGGCTAAAACTTGGTAACTTTTCCTAAAATCTATCTGCGGACGTTTTGATACCATTAGCATGTCAAGGAGACGCTCCATGTTACCATGGCAACCCTTAAGTTGAAAACACATAAGTTTCCCAATAACTAAACAGTAGTGAATTTTTCATATTTTGGTCCTGTTTCTCAGATTAAAATGTCTGTTTTGACTTTATAAGTTTGTTTAGGTGACAAGTTTTACAACAGCGCTAGAATTCTTTTTTATTTTTTTTATTTGAGGGGGAGGGGTAGGTAAATTTCTCTCAAAGCTGTTGGTAAAAATGTCACTATATTTACTAGATGACACTTTAAAAGCTAATATCATGCATTTACCATCACTATAAGCAGTAATAAATGCATGCAAATACCTTTTTCTGTAATAATTCTAATTTTTTTTGAAAAAATAATAAGAATCCAGGATTCAAGATGGCGAATCCAAGATGGCGAACCCAAGATGGCGGAAATTCTTACAAAAGAAATGATTATACGTTTTGTGGCTTTTCTGGATTGTAAAGCCGTAAAAAGGTTGATTCTGACATATTTGAATGATGCAAGATAATTTAAACCCGATATCTGATAATTTAGGCAATACTGAAAGTAAGGCTAAAAATCGTATTTATGACGTCATTGTGACGTCCTAATTGCTTCGACCACACCCAAAATAGGACGTGACGGTTCTTTGCATTCTGTTGATCATTGTCTGTAAGTTTGATGTTCATAGTCTAATCGGTTCATGAAATACGGAGGGGGCCCTTTTAGCCTCCTCCCCAATCACGCAGTCTTAATAGGGTTAAGCAAAAGTGCGCAATTCTTTTTTTTTCTTGTGTGGAGTCGAAAATTGCATCCCACCGTTCATTGAGGAAAAGGGAATAGTACTCACCTGCGTCACAACCCTTTAATTCCAGCCTTAGGCACACGTGAGCAAACCACGTGACAGGGTAGATCCTGAGTCTTCGCACAGCAATCTTCGTTTTCAGGTGAAGCTTTTTTATTGATTCACGATCACGGTTCCCTTTGAACTGAAAGATGAAATTGATTAACAAAACCACGATGTAACAAGAAGTGGTAAAATTCTTTTCTAAAAATTGTTTTAGCAGCAAAGATTCAATCATCAAAGTTTTCAAGATAATTTAATTCAACGCGATTAACCGTAAGTGCTAAAACATTTGTTTCGTATACAATATCAATTTCCATTGTCCTTGTTGCTGTTTATATATGTTTGAATTTGGGATCTAATATTCTTCACTCTATATGCTACATATCAAAAGCCTAAGGCAATTGGCTTCTGCTGTTGTGGTGACAAGACAGGGGTCTTGTGTAGAAGTAAGATGTTATTAATCTATACCATGGGCTCTGTGAGGTCTTTCTAAACGCGAGTTCTAATACAATGGTGTTCTCACGAGAAGCCAATCAAATTTCGTGTCTGCGAAATTTGATTGGCTATGTTGTTTAAAATGTTGTTTATATAACTTTATGAAATAGCAAAAAGAAGTTCTCTCGAAAAACGCAAAAGCGATCTCAAGTTATTGAAAAAAAACGATGTTCCTAGCACGATCTCTTTTCAAAGAATTGAGTTGATACTAGAACTTCTTAAAAGCACGAAGATTAGAGCAAAAATCTAGCAAATCTTCGACTGTATTCTCAGGACAGAGCTAGCCTCGCCTACAATTTTCTCTATAAATCTCAAAATAAGAAAATAACGTTTTTAGACTAAGCTTTGTCTGCCATCTTTTTTTCTTAGATTTTTCGCTAATAAAAATCCTGACAGCCCTATTAATATGTTTAAATCGTAGTTATGCATATTAGCATAAAACTCTGAGACGACTTGTTTCAGAAATTGCTTGGAAAAGTTTCGAGTATGTCCATCCCAGGCCCTTGTTAGTCGCATTTTTTATCAGTTTTCAATATGATCGCGCACATAATAGACCTAAACGGGCAACAACAAAGGCCAGGTAACACGATTAATGTGTTATCAGTAGATTTCGATTATTAGCTTACTACTGAATCTTTATAACGAAATGTTAAAATAGCTGAATTTTACAAGAGTTTCTGGCCATCAACGGCAACAAAACGAGGTCCGGTACCACTACTTTTGTTTCGAATTTGTACTTATCAAACGATTAGATTAGATTATGAAATTATTAAATGGAATCTGTTCATATGTCAGAGCCTAAATAATTAAAATAAAAGTTACTTTTTAGAGGGTACAGGGCTCTCTGAAACTTACAATTCGAGTGGTGCTGTTTTCAGTGTAGTTGAGCCAGTGATCAGCAGTTATCCCATAAGCCAAATAAAGTGACGTCACGAAGTAGTCCTTCCGGGCATCTCCTTGAATGAGGACAGATGAGAGCATTTTTACTTCTTCGAGGTCTATCTGTATGAACTGGCCAGCGGTATCATTAGCGGCGCACCACGCATGCTTATTGTGAAGCCTTGCGTGTTGTGGACCGTGTGAGGCCTGGGGCGGGAGCGTGGATGACGCAGTTAGGTTGTTGTCGTGGATATCCCCGGATGTCAAACCTAGCGAATCGGAGCAATCTGGAAATATCGAAAAAAAACGATTTTGAAATTATGAGATATAATATAGAAAAAAGTGCAAAAATGATCCTGTTACTTCACCTTCAAATTCTCCTTGAATACGATCCACGAACACCTGGAATAAGATGAAACAGAAAAACAATAAGAATCAAAGGCTCTTCGGAGCCAACTCATTCATGCATGTGCACTAACATGTTCCACGATCAAAAACTTCTGCCACGATACAACTACATGGTATCCAGAAATGTTGAGGGGAGGGGCACCTTATTACCTTACACAGCTCTTTATCAAACGTTTTATTTTTATGTATAAGTTTCTATTCTTTTACTTTCTTTTCGGCTTTTACTTTTTTTAGGGGGGAGGGGGGGGCAGTGCCCCTGCTACGGCTATATGACGCGGCCAGTCGCGTAATAAATAATCAATTAAACCATGTATTATTCTTTTTACATATTAGAATCTGCTTTGAGTTCAATATTTGGCACAGTACATCAAAATGTAATATCTCCCTTCGTTGAATTGGATCTTGAAGCGATTTCGTTTTCAGCAAGTTTCAGAAATTTGAGCGGTACCCTGAAGTCACAGGTTCTCTTGATGAGATCGATATGAATAGCCCGGCAAAAACTGTGTTACGTAAACTCGCGCCTTACTCTAAAACACACACCTTTATATAGCACAACCAAAGGCCAAAATAATCCCAAAACTAAATGGTTCTCTTACGAAATACACAGTGGTTTTCAGGGTAAGTCTGTTTTCGAAAACATTTTTGCGGAGAAGTGATCTCGCGAAGAAACCCAAGTTTCAATCCAGCTTGAGATGATTTTGCACAATGACTTGGTAGAGATTGAGACTATGGTAAGATATGCAACAATGGAATCGCGAATCTGGCCTTCAACTGCACAAATAACATGGATCTGAGAGTTGGGGTCTCAAATTCAAAGATTGCGACCATGACACAGTTTTAAATTATGCAGAAGAGATCGACTATGGCGCAAAGGTTCTTGTGTTATTGCGCAACTTTGGCCATATCGCGAGCAGAAAAAAAAACCGGTGCATTTTATGACTGGGCTAACACAGGAATTCCAGTAAATATATATGCCCGAGTTCTTTGGCCAATTAGAGAATGCCTGCAGTAATATTTTTTTGCGTGAGAAAAATTGGCTCTTAGAACTAGAAATTCAGTGATAGAGTTTCCCGAGCGCATTTTTTAAGTCTGTCTTTTGCCGCATTTCTTGCCAAAGAAATAAAAATCTAAAGCTTGCATGATTTCTAACGGTTTTAAAGAGAAAGACTGAATAGAAACTACAAACACAATACATGCGGCGAACAGAAACGACAATAATATTTTTTTTTATATGGCTCAAAGTTTACGGATTGTCCGTAAGGCTCATCAGGTATTTAACTCCAATATGCCTCTAACCATTTGTTCAAGGATCAGTTGCCCATGTTAAGACGTTGGAAAAATGGGTAGGCTTAAAGTTATGAAATTTGGTTCTCGAAACGATGTCCTAAACGCCAGCTTTGACAGCTTTGTTTTCATAGTCAATCATAGTCGATGTTTGAACTCGTACAAATTGCTATAAAAAGTTCTTGTTATTTAAAAAAGGTTTAGCTGGCCTTAGAAACATCCTAGAAGATCTTCAAAATTCTTTAGACGGAAGATCTCAACACGTTTTAGTGACAAGCACTGTAATTCTACTCATAAGCGCACTTTGCAGCTTAGCCTCCGCTATCCTGCGAAACAGGCTTTCGAAAAGAGCCACAGTAAAGCTCCCGGAAAAGTAGTTCGGACGTGGGGCTCGGCCAAAAATTGGGGAGATTCGGCTCCGAAATCTGCTCGCTATCGCTCGGCTTCCCCGTTTTTCACGCAACTAAGCTCGGATTTTCCAGCTGGGCTAACTAAGGCTTGGCTTTATTCCGTCTTTCACGCGAACGTAAAGTCCCTTCACTAGTGGGATTTCAATGTAAGCAATTTAAAATTTCCTTATGTCTCAATATTGAAGACAAGACTGGCTAGTGCAATCTATTTGTTTTTCTTTTTATTTTAGAATTATTTAAGATAGTTTCTAAGAACTAATAGTTTAAAGAACTTTTAGAATTTGTGGAATAAACGAAATTTTCACGCTAATTTAATGTTCATACTTTCAAGTATACCTTTTAAAAAAGGTATTTGTAAACACTTTCGAAATCCTTGTTGGTGTTATACTCGACGTCCTTGACATTTTCTGTTTTAAAAACCTTTTCATATATAACGTCTTTCAGGACTTAAGAAAACCAAAGCTATAACGCGCTCTATTACTCCCAAACACCTACAAAAGTTTATTTTTTTATCTTTAAAAGGCGTTTTCAGCATGGGTTGTTTTCAGAAGATATTCATCTAATTTCCATTTAGGACATTTTTAAGCATTTTCAGCATCTATTAGTATAAATGAGGTTACTGCTCTACTTACCAGGATTAAGACAAACTTCGCAACCTGCCTTGTTGCCCATTTTTCTTCTTTCATGCTTAAACTTTTTCTTAAACTTCCATATGGTTTATTTTGTCCTTAAAACCGTATTGCAGCTTCCGTACCCAACAATTGCCTTTTCAATACCAAGGTCTGAATATATTCTGAATAAATTCCATACTGTGCATTCATTATGAAGCCTCTCGACCATTCGTATGTCAGTGGGGGGAGTCAAGGAATGCCAAGCCCCCCCCATCAGGGTGCTAAATCCACAAATCTACTTCTTTTAGATATTGGTTTCTTCATTTGGCATGGTGTCCGCCTGAAAATCATCCTGGTTGGGGCGTAGCACCGGTTTATACAGGAGGCGCATTCAGCATGGAATCGGCTAAACCATGCAAAACCTGGTAGAAGTTTAACACTTGAATTCGTAACCTTTACCGTTTCTTATTCAGTGCCGCTGTTCCCTAGCCTCCCGTGCACCTTCCCTTAGTTTCTGATGATAGTAAGGAGACGCTGCGCAGGAGACGAGCTCTCCTCAAAATTAATCAAATCTCGATACCGTCTTGGGGTTTTCGGTCAGGGTTCAAAATTACATACCGCAATACAATATGGGTGTGGTAGGTATTAAAAAGAGAAAATAAATATCCATATCTTGACCGATATTGCGTAATGAAAATTTATGTAGAAACCAAGGCCTTATTTTTGAATTCCTGAAGGGCACTAACGTAGACAGGTGCATGATAAAAATAACTCAAGCTTTTACAAGTTGTCTTGTTCTCTAAAATCTCTTGTTTTGAATAAGTCTCGACTCTACTACCAGTTTTAGGTATAACTATTTCAATTTTTTTTGCAGTCTTTGTTTGTACCTTGAATCTAGGGCTTCATCTTGAAATTCCGACAAAGAAAAATAACGGGCAGGTGTATTTATTAAAAATACCTTTAACTGATAGTCACGCTTTTATTAAATTGGGAGGCATTTAGAATGTCCATGACTGTGTTTTTCCTATTTTTCTCCGCATACGTTTTGTAATAGTCTGCTCCACATCAAACCGCATTCAGCTTTCGATTACAACACCGAGAGGCGAAAGCGAACGCGCTTTCTTGTAGAGCAAGCTATTGCAAACACATATTCAGGAAAGGGAAATTAAAATACGCTGTCACGATGAGGAGTACCACCTGCCCCGGAACGGAAATTAATATAACTTCTTTTATAAGAAGTTAAAAAATTGGAATTAAAAGAATAACAATCAAATAAAAAATTTAATTGAAAGGCTGTCTTCTTTTGGGTAGCTAAATTCAAAGTTGGAATGCATACTTCCTTTGCTTTGTTTTAGCGAAAGTCGAATATTCAAGTCACACCAAAATGGGCGCGTTTGCGAGCTCGATCTGTACAGGATCCGAAATGATCCCAGGACCCGAAACGATCCCAGGACCCGAAATGATCGCGTGGGGCCGAATATCCCCCGTGGAGAAGAAACAGCACCCACGGTTTCAGAGGAGTTCGTTGTTCCTTATCGTAATTATACAGTATAACGATTCACCAGAAGGCATCAATTTGGTAATACAAGCAAGCTACTTTTAACAAAAATTCCAAATTAAAATTTAACCATGGTTGACTATCTTGATTGACTAATTTGTAGTTTTTTTGAAATACGAGAATCTCGAAAATTTTATTATTTGAGAAAGGATCGGGGTAGAGGTTAAGCAACATTAAATTGTCATTGCTGTGTGAAAATTCCATTACTTTGAGAAGCAGAAAATATAATATACGCTGATGATGGTTAAGGCTCAGGTTAGCCAATTAAAGCATGCGATTTAATCTTTGCAAGGACATTGTATACCATATTTGTAATTTCCATACCTAACAATTGCCTTTTCAATACCAATGTCTGAATACATTCCATACTGTGCATTCATTATGAAGCCTCCCGACCATTCGTATGTCAAAGCCCATCCTCCCCCCATCAGGGTGCTAAATCCTATATCCACAAATCTACTTCTTTTAGATATTGGTATCTTCATTCGGCATGGTGGTGGTGGTGGTGGCAGCGGCGGCGGCGGCGGCGGTGGTGGTGGTGGTGGTGGTGGTGGTGGTGATGGTGGTGGTGGCGGTGGTGGTGGTGGTGGCGGTGGTGGTGGTGGTTGTCGTGGCGGTGGTGGTGGTGGTGGTGGCGGTGGTGGCGGTGGTGGCGGTGGTGGTGGTGGTGGTGGTGGTGGTGGTGGTGGTGGTGGTGGTGGTGGTGGTGGTGGTGGTGGTGGTGGTGGTGGTGGTGGTGATGGTGATGGTGGTGGTGGTGGTGGTGGTGGTGGTGGTGGTGGTGGTGGTGGTGGTGAAAAAGAAAAAAAATATAGGAAATACATAACGGACAAATGAACATTATTTGAACCCGCGTAACTATCAGCTATTACCTGTTGATTTTGTTGATGCTTATAGGAAGATCTCACCCGTCTTATGCGTTTCAGGGACTAAAACGAGTTTGAGAAGGGGGGACTTGTGACAGAGAAAAATAACGAAATGATTAGATGCCGTCCTTCCCAATGTTAGGTCTGAGTTCACAAAGGATTTACCCTATGTAGGATTCAGACCTGGCCGTCGGCAGAATTAGGTTTTAGTACGGTTTAGGATTTTGAGTGCAAAACTGATTGGAATGTTATCAGTCATTATAATCATGTGTGTAGCTTGCCATGCGCACTAGCACGGCTAGCTGTTAGTGTGTGACATCCGTAGTCAGTAGCAACATGTAAACATTACGTAAGTCACGGGAGCTCAAGGGTAACCGACACGCCCGTGGGGGGGGGGGGGGGGGGGGAGTTCGTTCCTCGGACGCTCATTGGCTGAAGCCTTATCTAAACAGAGCTAAAAAAAAGCATTCCATGGCTGTCAGTGTCGGATTACCTATGGTACGCCGTCGTAAAAGCATATAAAAAGGGAGATGGGAGACACGGTTATACAGGGAGTTGAACAAAACATATGAGAATGAGAAACAGACAGAGAAAGATCTTTTAAACCTACAGATTTTAACAGCGTGAGCGAAGTTAAAACCGGTACCTCCCCCAGCCAAGTGGTCACAGTGGGTCATAGTCGTTCTGTTACAATTGACTGTCAGGGACATTGCTCTTTGTTGTGTTTCGCCGGCTGTCTTGTAAGATTTTAGGCTTACTGTCGACTTATGCCCGCACAGCTGTGCGGACAAATTTTCGGGGATATTCGCATCGAGTTAGCGACAAATGCATTTCTTCCGGACTGAATGGTTAGACACTTTAGCTCCTGGTTTGGTCCTGGTTTAGAACACTACAGTGTCAAACTTGGTCCTGCAGTGTGATTGTAATTTTGTTGTCTGGTGCCTGTTGAGGTTTTTCTAACATCGCTAACATTTGTGTGACGAATGCTCTCTGTGCCATTGGAAGTGTATTTCCATCCTCGTCCCCAGAGTCTTCTGGGGAATTTTCAGTATGGCGTCAGTAGTAGGGTAGGTATGGAATTAGCCTGGTTTTTGAGGGGGAATACATTATCTTGCGTTCAGTTCCGACGGCCAATCATAGACGGTTATTCTATTCCGACGGCCGTCGCATCTATTCTATTTCGACGGCTATTCAGTTCCGACGGCCGTCACATCTATTCTATTCCGACGGCTATTCAGTTCCGACGGCCGTCACATCTATTCTATTCCGACGGCTATTCAGTTCCGACGGCCATCACATCTATTCTATTCCGACGGCCGTCGAAGGACGGCTACTAAGTTTCGTAGGCCAATGCAGCCGGTAAATGTTAAACATAACCTGCCTATATTACCTCCAAACGTGGTCTCAAGTCACAGTTAGACTCAAAGAAAATAGCCGTGAAGAACATCTCTGATTGAATGATAGGGAAAGCGATGCGACGAGGGGGAGTAAGTAGAGAAAAAGAAGATGCTGAATATATTGACGAAAAAACGTTCAAGCTCAAAGTTGTCTTATTGTAAAACGAATTCTTTTTCTTTATTTTTTGTGTGTGTTTATTTGGTGAAATGAGGCATGGAATCTGACAACGGCCTTTATTATCGCTCCCATTGCCAAATTGGAGCGTGTTTAGGCAACTTGTATTTATCCCGACTAATTTATTCAAGCAAACTTCCCTGGCAGATGCGGAAAACAGCAAAGCACCGTATGAAATTGGGAAAACAATTCAACAAGATTCCAGAACTCCTATACAAAGTTAAATAAGAGACTCAACCGAAGTATGTATTGATTTTCATAAGATTTACATTACTCTTTTTGTCAGTCAGGTTCACCAAAAACTGGATCTCAACTCTGCCTACACGACCATTTGGGCATTTGGATTGACTACTTTGTGAGTATCATACCTACTTGTTTTTACAGAGTGATGCATCATGATATGCAAGCTGTGGCATAATGTAAACATGAATTTAAATTTACTTTTAAAATTATTGAGCAGCACAAGATCTCTATGCATTGTCAGCTTGGGTTCAAACTAAGTTCTGTATAGAAGCTCACTTCACCTTGTGTTATTGGACAATCAAGCAGTACACGTAGTGTTATCTCCCCCCTCCCCCCAACAGCTACTGGCATCTGCAGCTGTATCAAGATGGTTGGGACGTTCTGGTCAAGGGAAGGGGACAGAGGAAAAGATCTTGGAAGGTGTTTAGAAAAGTTGTTAGTGACGTGGTCTAACACACGTATTAGGTGCCTCTAAATTTTAGAAACCATTGAGCATCACATCTGCTTGAGCGATCAGGTAAAAAAACATTTTATTCTAAAAACACACATGCACTATTTTTTTACTGTAATTATCAAGAAAACATAAAAGATCTACAGTAATAGTAGAAAAGTAAATGATTATTTCGAGGATAATTGGTAAATTTACTTAGAGTGTGCATCTTTCTTTGCAAGGAAAAATCTAATTATTGCATGCTTTTGCCTATATGCTTTTTTTTAGATGCTGATTCATTTAATCGTGAGTATTTTCTGAAGGACATTGAAATGTTCTCTCTCTGACTTGCTCTCCCCATCCCCTCCCAACATGTTACCCGAGCAGATTACTCAAATCACCTGGCAGAAAGCGGAATCATTTGATCACTGAAGACCACTGAAGTGATCAGCTACCATCACGTCAGACAGAAAGAAATACTGGAATCCCTCCCGATACTCCAGGTTCGCGGTCACGTCACTGGTGGAGAATAAAATACACATAGCCTCGGTCGGGCTGTAGCTGAACGACCGGCATGCTGTTCGGCCTAAGCATTGTGTCAAGCAGTCCAGAGTGTCGGCCTCCAGCATTGTAAAGATCACGTGATCTTGAGGGAGAACCGAGGGTTGCTGATGCTTCATGAATATCTGATCACCCTGAGGTTGCACAGGGTCTAAAGCAAAAAAAGGCATGTTTGGAAGAGCAGATATACTAAGACTTTGATTAAGAACTTAACTGTTAGTTAGCGGATTAAGCTCTAGTAATGTAGTAGTTTGCAGGGCCGTAGCTGCCGTAGCTGAACTGAGGCAAGAGGGGGGGGGGGAGGGGGGATGTAACAGCCGCCCAGAGCAGGAATTTTACCAAAAAAATGGCTTTCCCCGAAGCAACGACGAACAAAACTTTCAAGCCACGGCCTTGGTTTGGATTCGAAAGTGCCAAATCACATCCTCGATAAAGTAGTCGTGAAAAAGTATTTTTTATGGTATAAGTGTATATTTGGCTCTTTATTATTAACTAAAAATGTTGATAAGTAGGATTTTTGTGTGAACGTTCCAACTTACCAGTTACGTGGAGGTAGAATGATTTAGTGTCTTGGCCAAGATGGTTTGACGCGACGCATTTCCAACTTCCTTTAGCGGTCAGCGGTACTTTGTCAAACACAAGCGCATTGTCTTTCGTCCGATTCTGGACTAGAGTGTTGTTGTGTAACCAAGCGATGTAGATGACCGCGTCACCGGTGGCCTGGCACTGCAGCTTGATGGATTTACCTTTCTCGACTTCAACATCAGGAAGGCTCGGCAATATAATCGGAGTGCCAAAATATCCTGAAAAAAAATTCAAAGAACACTGAAAGCAAATGAAGGCGCATGGATTCCATGATTGATAAAATCTTTTTGCCATCTTTTATAGGGTACGAGGAAATCATTTGGTGTTTTACTCTTGACGATTTTTTAACGATTCGAGACATATCCTGAAAAAAAATTCAAAGATCACTGAAAGCAAATGAAGGCGCATGGATTCCATGATTGATAAAATCTTTTTGCCATCTTTTATAGGGTACGAGGAAATCATTTGGTGTGTTACTCTTGACGATTTTTTAACGATTCGAGACATACATTGCTTGACACTTCTAACAGCCAAAATAATATATTTTACTTCTGCTGTCAAATACCTACCGCCATCCGATTTTCTCTTGCAAATGTGCCCTGCTAACGGTATAGCGCAAGAATAGACTTCCAGCTTTCCCTCCATCAACACTACACAGTTCCTATCAGAGCTATTAATAGGTTCACCATCTCGCCAGAAGTCTTGAAGCTCTGCAATGCGTCCATCTTCCCAGCGATACTCTCCTTCAGTTTTGTTATCATCCGCTCCAATAAAATACCTAACGTTTGACAGAAAAAAACACACTCAGCGAATCTTCCATAATTATTAAATACGGACCCAGCATGACTCAACAAATGACTTGGAATAGTCTAGATGATTCTAGTATCATATGAGGCCAAAAGAGCATAAGATAAGAGAGGGACACTTTGGTATTAACCGCGCGCCATGTCGATTCCGAATCCGGATATTTTTAGTAACCACCACCCCACCACTGCGCGTGAGCATTTTTACTCACCCTACCCCCGCGCTTTGGCATTTACATCTTGTTGTTTGCCGCTATTTTGTGACATGAAACCGAAAAAAAAAAAACCACCCTATTTGCACAAATATCATCGAAAATGTCTTTCTAGCATCAAGGATATGGGCAGTTGCAGTTTATTAAGGGCATGTAGTACTTCGAGGATTGCAAGGTTTCCAAAGCGAGACTTCATTCAAAATCAAGAGCGGAAAACCTCGTGCTTCAATCACCGTTTTTGCTCTAACTTGCTGCTTCTCCGCCGTGGTTTCTAAACATTCATTATCTTCCTAATGGTCAAACGAAATCTGTAAGTTAGACATTAGATATAATATCGATTTTTGTGAATATTCCAGTGAATTTAGAAGGAATCCAAGAAAAATACATTTAATAAAACTATCCTTGTAGCGAGGGAATGCATTTTTGTGATGATCAAAGCCAGCAAGCTGAAGTATCTGAGCTTTTGTAAAAGTGAGAAAATAAAGAGGAAGATACTACTGTACTTCTTTGATGTTGTTATTATTATATGTTATATTATTATGTTGTTATTATACAAGCTGGAGAGTTGGAGTCGGGATTTGAATCAAACGCAGTATCACAGCCATTTTATCGCTCGTCGGTATTTTCTTTCTCACTTGACTTCGCCGCCCAGACAAACAAAACAGTCAAACTATTCAGCTTAGCTTTCTGTGAGTATATTTGCCAATCTTGGTAACTTAAGTTAGACTTGTTTTCTTCTTCCGAGTTATTTTACATGATCTCTTTTCATTCCTTTCGAGTTCGCAAAACAACAACACGCAACCCGCGGGGGAGTAGGACAAAATAAAAGTAGCAAATCCTGACGCGCAGTGGTGGGGTGGTGGTTACTAAAAATAGCCGGATTCGGAATCGACATGGCGCGCGGGTAATACCAAAGTGTCCCTCTCTTATCTTATGCTCTCTTGATGAAACATATTATTACATGAAATATCCGTACTTTTTTATGAGTTCTATTTTTTTAATAATCCTTAGCAGAGCGTTCGGAAACATGGCGTAAGGGGCCGTGCGTTTTTAATCCGAGACTGACCAGCTTACAGGGCCGTGACCCCTACAAGGAAATGACCAAAAGGGGATTTTTGCCCCACCCCCATCCCCTTCAGTAATTCGAGGTCTGGGTCATGCACTACACGGTCGCTAAACAGGCGCGTACCCAGGATTGGCTCAGGGGGGGGGGGGGGGGGGTGGTGCGGTGATGTTTAGCGCGCACCCTGCGCACCGGCCTGTGTACGAGCCTGTTAAAGTTACAACACAGTTGAGTTCAAAATCATTGCCTTAGAATTGACTCGTTGTCATTCCATACCTGGTGTCGATCCTCAGATTGGCACTAAGCGCTTTTAGCTCCTGTGCGTCTGTTATATCTGTCAGGTTCGCACCTTTCTCATAGCATTTCACTCGCGCTCCATCTTTGTCGAGCAATGCTCCTTTGTTCACGCTAAAGAAATAGCAGTTTTCTGTAAATGGAAGCCATCCTGGAGGACAAACAGTCTCTGTAAAAAAAGATCAAACCAAGGAAAATAACACCGATAAGGCCATATAAAAATATATTGTCGTTTTTGGTCGCCACCCGCTTTATCTATATATTAACTTTTCACATTGGTGGAATGACAAGATGTATAAATAAGATTTCTGTTTGGATGAAGCTAATGATGCTTTATTCTATTTTGGTTTTAACAGTAATTAGCATTTCATTTATTTGAAATTGGGAAAAAGTTCACAAAAGCATGCCCCAAGATCCCCCTATAAAATATTTACACCCCTGAAAAATGGGCTCGAAATCAACTTTTCTCCTGGCTTGGTGGTGTTTAAGGCCTGCTCCGTCGCCCCTTTATGGGCGTGTCCAAGCCAGTGTACCTCCCCCTCCCCAAATCCCACACACACATACAATAATTTCAGCTTTTTTTTGGGGGGGGGGGGGTGGGGGCTTAATTTTTGGTAGCCTTTTTTGGGGGAGGGTCGTAATTTTTGTGCTTTAAATTGGGGAAAGGTCGAAATGTTTGAACTAGAAAAAAATTAAACTTAGAAGCCCCCTCCCCCCCCCCGATAAATAATGGCCATTCCCTAAGAAGAATCGGGCGTTGATTGGTACACAAGAATACCTCGGGAGGATGTTCAGAAGTCTTTGGAAGTCGTTTTATGGGAATGGCACCTTCATTGGAATTCAAACAGAAATTTCAGGGATTTTTAGCCCAGTGAAAATTTCCAAAAGTCTCCAGACATGAACGCATAGACTGGTGCTACGTATATTACAGAGGTTGGGAACCGGATCTCGTTAACCCAAGGTTCACTTACTTTTTCTGTGTCCAATGACTCCAGCTCTGGCGCAAAACCAATTGTCGTACTGATAAACAGTGAGGAAGACAAGTCGTACGGCGGAAGTGACAATAGGCCTGTCAAGCTCTGATGTGACCACCTGATCCAAGCCGTTTGAATTTCCAGTAAATATCTGAATTGAGAAATAATAAAACACACATTAATCAAAAGAGGACGTTTTTCTAAAATAAAATGGCGGAAATCCTGTGATGACTCGGTTTGAGGGAGATTCAAAGCTGCAAAGCGAAATTCACAAGCCAAAATGCATAAGTTCGTTTGATTTGGAAAAGATCACTCTCAAGCTAAGTTTTATTTCAGACGATTTCTTTACCGAAGAACTAAGGCGCCATTTTGAATTCTACGCCATAAAGAAGAAAACAACTAAAGCAGCTTTGAGCACCTTGAAAATCCAGGACTACCCGTAGTAATGCGGGGCTATATTCAATCGGATGTAGAGAGGGGGGGGGGGGGGTATATATGAAAATGTCAAGAAATAATGATTTACGTTTTTAGACCCCATACATGGACCTCCAATCTCTCTCCCGTTAATTGAGGTTGAAAGAAATTTAGTTATGCCATACAATAGAGAGTGTAATGGTAATAGCTTACTCTTGGGACTGATGTTCCTTTGTCTTTATATGTGGTCATTTGGCCATGTTGATGATACATCACTTGAAAGGTCTTGACATAGCGGGCTGATATGATTCCACGGGGTTGCACGGCAACGGCAGTTATCAGCATGACGTGGCTTAAGTTAAACTGCAACCACGGCTTACGATCCAGGCTGAACACATTGCACCAGGAAAATAAGTTGCTCTGAAAAAATAGACGACCTTCCCAAGGTGGATTGGTGTCTCTGTAAGATGAGGCTGTTATCTGGCTATCAGGGAGTTCTCCACTGGCAATCCCCAGGTCTGTTGGAGAATCTAGGTAACATAATTGAGTGAGTTCTCTGATAAGAATCTGACCACCCCCGGAAAACGGGGTTATGAGAATGGGCAAAACCAAGCATTACACAACCACACCCTTTCAGTGCGGTGTTACGAGAATGGGCCAAACCAAGCGCTACACAACCACACCCTTACAGTGCGGTGTTACGAGAATGGGCAAAACCAAGCGCTACACAACCACACCCTTACAGTGCGGTGTTACGAGAATGGGCAAAACCAAGCGCTACACAACCACACCCTTACAGTGCGGTGTTACGAGAATGGGCAAAATCAATCATTACACAACCACACCCTTACAGTGCGGTGTTACGAGAATGGGCAAAACCAAGCGCTACACAACCACACCCTTACAGTGCGGTGTTACGAGAATGGGCAAAACCAAGCGCTACACAACCACACCCTTACAGTGCGGTGTTACGAGAATGGGCAAAACCAAGCGCTACACAACCACACCCTTACAGTGCGGTGTTACGAGAATGGGCAAAATCAATCATTACACAACCACACCCTTACAGTGCGGTGTTACGAGAATGGGCAAAACCAAGCGTTACACAACCACACCCTTACAGTGCGGTGTTACGAGAATGGGCAAAACAAAGCGCTACACAACCACACCCTTACAGTGCGGTGTTACGAGAATGGGCAAAACCAAGCATTACACAACCACACCCTTACAGTGCGGTGTTACAAGAATGGGCAAAACCAAGCGCTACACAACCACACCCTTACAGTGCGGTGTTACGAGAATGGGCAAAATCAAGCATTACACAACCACACCCTTACAGTGCGGTGTTACGAGAATGGGCAAAACCAATCATTGCACAACCACACTCTTACAGTGCGGTGTTACGAGAATGGGCAAAACCAAGCGCTACACAACCACACCCTTACAGTGCGGTGTTACGAGAATGGGCAAAATCAAGCATTACACAACCACACCCTTACAGTGCGGTGTTACGAGAATGGGCAAAACCAATCATTACACAACCACACCCTTACAGTGCGGTGTTACGAGAATGGGCAAAACCAAGCGCTACACAACCACACCCTTACAGTGCGGTGTTACGAGAATGGGCAAAACCAAGCATTACACAACCACACCCTTACAGTGCGGTGTTACGAGAATGGGCAAAACAAAGCGCTACACAACCACACCCTTACAGTGCGGTGTTACGAGAATGGGCAAAATCAAGCATTACACAACCACACCCTTACAGTGCGGTGTTACGAGAATGGGCAAAACCAAGCCTTACACAACCACACCCTTACAGTGCGGTGTTACGAGAATGGGCAAAACCAAGCGCTACACAACCACACCCTCACAGTGCGGTGTTACAAGAATGGGCAAAACCAAGCGCTACACAACCACACCCTCACAGTGCGGTGTTACGAGAATGGGCAAAACCAAGCGCTACACAACCACACCCTTACAGTGCGGTGTTACGAGAATGGGCAAAACCAAGCGCTACACAACCACACCCTTACAGTGCGGTGTTACGAGAATGGGCAAAACCAAGCGCTACACAACCACACCCTTACAGTGCGGTGTTACGAGAATGGGCAAAACAAAGCGCTACACAACCACACCCTTACAGTGCGGTGTTACGAGAATGGGCAAAACCAATCATTACACAACCACACCCTTACAGTGCGGTGTTACGAGAATGGGCAAAACCAAGCGCTACACAACCACACCCTTACAGTGCGGTGTTACGAGAATGGGCAAAACCAAGCGCTACACAACCACACCCTTACAGTGCGGTGTTACGAGAATGGGCAAAACAAAGCGCTACACAACCACACCCTTACAGTGCGGTGTTACGAGAATGGGCAAAACCAAGCGTTACACAACCACACCCTTACAGTGCGATGTTACGAGAATGGGCAAAACCAAGCGTTACACAACCACACCCTTACAGTGCGGTGTTACGAGAATGGGCAAAACCAAGCGCTACACAACCACACCCTTACAGTGCGGTGTTACGAGAATGGGCAAAACCAAGCGTTACACAACCACACCCTTACAGTGCGATGTTACGAGAATGGGCAAAACCAAGCGTTACACAACCACACCCTTACAGTGCGGTGTTACGAGAATGGGCAAAACCAATCATTACACAACCACACCCTTACAGTGCGGTGTTACGAGAATGGGCAAAACCAAGCGTTACACAACCACACCCTTACAGTGCGGTGTTACGAGAATGGGCAAAACCAATCATTACACAACCACACCCTTACAGTGCGGTGTTACGAGAATGGGCAAAACCAATCATTACACAACCACACCCTTACAGTGCGGTGTTACGAGAATGGGCAAAACCAAGCATTACACAACCACACCCTCACAGTGCGGTGTTACGAGAATGGGCAAAACCAAGTGCTTCACAACCACACCCTTACAGTGCGGTGTTACGAGAATGGGCAAAACCAAGCGCTACACAACCACACCCTTACAGTGCGGTGTTACAAGAATGGGCAAAACCAAGTGCTTCACAATGCAACCACACCCTTACAGTGCGGTGTTACAAGAATGGGCAAAACCAAGCGCTACACAACCACACCCTTACAGTGCGTTGTTACGAGAATGGGCAAAACCAAGCGTTACACAACCACACCCTTACAGTGCGGTGTTACGAGAATGGGCAAAACCAAGCGTTACACAACCACACCCTTACAGTGCGGTGTTACGAGAATGGGCAAAACCAAGCGTTACACAACCACACCCTTACAGTGCGGTGTTACGAGAATGGGCAAAACCAAGCGTTACACAACCACACCCTTACAGTGCGGTGTTACGAGAATGGGCAAAACTAAGCGTTACACAACCACACCCATACAGTGCGGTGTTACGAGAATGGGCAAAACCAAGCGCTACACAACCACACCCTTACAGTGCGGTGTTACGAGAATGGGCAAAACCAAGCGCTACACAACCACACCCTTACAGTGCGGTGTTACGAGAATGGGCAAAACCAAGCGCTACACAACCACACCCTTACAGTGCGGTGTTACAAAAATGGGCAAAACCAAACGCTACACAACCACACCCTTACAGTGCGGTGTTACGAGAATGGGCAAAACCAAGCGCTACACAACCACACCCTTACAGTGCGGTGTTACGAGAATGGGCAAAACCAAGCATTACACAACCACACCCTTACAGTGCGGTGTTACGAGAATGGGCAAAACCAATCATTACACAACCACACCCTTACAGTGCGGTGTTACGAGAATGGGCAAAACAAAGCGCTACACAACCACACCCTTACAGTGCGGTGTTACGAGAATGGGCAAAACCAAGCGCTACACAACCACACCCTTACAGTGCGGTGTTACGAGAATGGGCAAAACCAAGCGCTACACAACCACACCCTTACAGTGCGGTGTTACGAGAATGGGCAAAACCAAGCGCTACACAACCACACCCTTACAGTGCGGTGTTACGAGAATGGGCAAAACCAAGCGCTACACAACCACACCCTTACAGTGCGGTGTTACAAAAATGGGCAAAACCAATCATTACACAACCACACCCTTACAGTGCGGTGTTACGAGAATGGGCAAAACCAAGCATTACACAACCACACCCTTACAGTGCGGTGTTACGATAATGGGCAAAACCAAGCATTACACAACCACACCCTTACAGTGCGGTGTTACGAGAATGGGCAAAACCAAGCGCTACCCAACCACACCCTTACAGTGCGGTGTTACGAGAATGGGCAAAACCAAGCGCTACACAACCACACCCTTACAGTGCGGTGTCATAAAAATAGAAGGCACTATATTACAACCACCGAAACCAGAAATACTCATATGAGAACTGGTTTTGTCGAATTTGAAAAAGTTCTTTCATACAACTTTTTTTGCCACACCACATTATAATCAGTCAGAATGCAGGAATCTCGATATATATTTTATGAAATCCACTCAACCTTTTCATTATGCACTGCACCTAGAGGTATTATACAATGTTTTTAAGTGGCCTACTGCAGGATATCCCACTCGTCTTGTAATCTTCCTAGCATATACACACTTACCCTAAGGCTAGTAGAAATATTAGGGGTTTGCTACAGCTACAGTGCCACTTGGAAGCATTGCATAACTAGTATTTATTAAGAAGGAAATCAGTTTTTTATTTTACATACCGTCATAATCACAGCTCATTAAAATGATATTAATATCAAAATAAATATTTACATCTTTAATAGTGAAACAACTACATTACAAGAACATTGACCATACCATTTTTTTACTTGTCAACTTTAAAGTCCATATAACATTTCAGAGTTGATAGACTTTGTCAATTCTTTATATTTTCATCTTCCAAATGGTATGTGGTTCGTATGGACCCTATAAAACACGCGTTCGCGCGAATAACTCAAATCTGTAATATTGAGGTATTTTGGTCAACCTTCGGAAAAAAGGCCGTGAACTGATAGGCCCGGGTCCAGTCATTTGTGACGTAGATCGAGATGTCAACCAAATTACATGAGAAAACATAATGCGCGCGTTAAACCGGTTCCCGTCTTCATGTCTTTTTAGTTATTGCTAAAGAACGTTGTGTGGTTGAAACTTTTACCGTCATCTTTATATCTTAACCTGGTAGTCAAATGATTATTTAACTTCAGGAAACAAATCTGCAAAATTTAGCAGATAGTTTTTAGTCTTTGAATTGTTTTTGCATTGTGCGCGCGCGCTGCATCCGCAATCAACTATGGCGACATTCTCACGAGCGCGCGCTGTTTTTGAAACCTACAACAAAACGATATTTTCTTTTTTCGCATACAATTCTCGACTTTAAATTATTCTTCGCTTCATTGTGGGTAGCATTGCAATAGAAAACAATTCGCCAACATTTTGTGGTATTGCCGTCTCTGAATTTTAACGGATTTAGGAAAATAAGTTGTTTCAGATTTTCCCGCCAAAACTTGGAATTATTCACTCGATTCAATCTCCTTTCGCGCGGCCAGGAAAATTTTCAAAGATCTGTAGAAAATTCAAATTTCAATCAAATTCAATTCCCTTTTCAGAATTTGAAAGTTTATCTATGCTTTGTTTTGGCTAGATTGATATAAATGAAAGGTTTTAAGAACTTTAAGACATTGACCCCTCAACCGGCCTGTACC
Organism: Nematostella vectensis; assembly: GCF_932526225.1. Lineage (NCBI taxonomy): Eukaryota > Metazoa > Cnidaria > Anthozoa > Actiniaria > Edwardsiidae > Nematostella > Nematostella vectensis. The sequence continues at coordinate 16,673,645 of NC_064040.1, read as the reverse complement.
GGCCTTGAGAAGTACCTACAACCAAAAAAAAAAAATAATGCAAAATAAACACAACAAGATAAAGATACTCAGGCATCAGTCTAAAGGATACTTGGTCTTGCAGATATGCATTCAACAAAGATGATAGTAACTACTTTTAAGCCAAATAATAGCACAGGTTCTTTGACAAATTCCAAATCGGACAAGGAAAGAAAAGCAGAATCACACCTCTTAACAAAGAGCTCAAAATACCACACAGATGGAGAGATCAGCAAATACAGCTCAAGACACAAATATATACCTTTATTATCTTCCAGGTTCAGGTTGAAGGCTTGTGAAACCACTTGGATGCCATTCGGATTGCAAAGCATTCTGGGATATCCAGGGAAAATTTCACGAGGTGAAGGCCAGTCAACACTCCTCTCCCCAAAGTCAGATGAAAAGTTTTTTCACCCCGAAGCCAAACAAATCAATTCCAGGTCATACAGGCCCAGAATAGCAGCGTAAACAATTTTAGAATTAATTTGGTTTCAGAAAAGACAGCATTTGGGAGAGCTGTGGTGATTCATTGGCAAAATTATTTTCTCATCTAGGCAAAGCCAAACAAGAAAACATCACCTTGAATCCACCTTTGCTTGCAAATATCCATAAGCACAGCACTCAATTATGCCCCAATAGATTTCATGACGTCCTAGGACACTCTCCCAATATGCTTACAGCTGTATTTTTGATGAATAAATACGAGGAACTATCAGCAAATCAGCACATCGACAAGGGATTAGAGGTGGGACCGCAAAGCACTGTTGGAAAGTTAGGATACCGCTGACTAGGTGTAGCGCTGTTTGAATTTGACGGGCTGTATAAAACTCAAAATAGGGGGAGGTATCTGTTTTCAGTCTGTTTTTTTGTACATTCAGCTCAAAAATAGCCAGGAGTTAATGGGTTAAACACAGATTAACACTTGTCCATATTTGTAAGGTGATATTGTAAGATCACTGTAAGTGTGAGATCACTGTTTTACAGAAATATGTCGTACATTGTCCTCTCGGCACTTGAATACTTAAATATTGACATCATTAAAAAAGCTGATAAGGGCTTAATTCATATAAAACGGAGTAGCAATTGGTTTCTTCGAATAAGCTTGTTTGATACATTTGTGCATGTACCCAGCCTTTAACATGTTAAAAAAACTAAAACGATTTTTTGTTAACCAGCTTACCGCTCTAAGTGAGGTCCTCGCCGCATCCCTTTGATTGCGTTCAGTAATAACATAAGAACTAGTGGTAGCAAGCTCGTTCTCCCTTACTAAAGACAGAGTTTCCCTTACTTCAGTAACATATCCTTCAAAATCACTGTAGGCAATTTTGAATAACTTTAGACCATGGAATCCGCGCTTCCCCTGCCATTTCGAGACACAAAAGGCTTAAGAAGAGCTCAAGGTATTTCTTTCTGAAAATCTGGACCGACAGTGAAACATGAGAACTAACATCCGCGCGTCGTGCAAACGCGCAAATTTCCCGTCAAAAACTTTATTATGCAAGCTGCTTCATTACCCAGCATTCCCTGCTTTCTGGTGCCAGTGGTTAATAAATAGCGCATACCAAATTAGATAACAACCATAATATCGTTCAACCACCTGAAGCAGTGAAAAAAAAATTCAATCGTTGACTCGAACTGACTTCAGATACATTTTTCCTTTCAAGTTTGAGAGTTTGAAAGCTTTTATAAACCTAACGATCGATTGATGGGAATCAATACAACCCTCAGATAAAACCGCAGATCGGAAGTATTGCAGACTCAATCCTGGTTTCATTGCTACACAACCACACCTTTACAGTGCAACCTGGAAAAACTATAAACATCGGTCCAGAGAATCTATATATAGCACGATCATATTTTGTAAAGCGTATAATTATAATTATTTTTAAATGATAAACTATTTTTTGTTTCATTTTACACGATGTAATTGGCGCAATGCAATAATTTTGAAATACCTATCAAACTTGTAGTAGTTTGAGAATTGTAAACAGCCAATAAGTGTGGGGCTCCGTTTTCGGCAGTGTCAAAATATATCTAGTAGGGGGTCGTCTCTAGTAAGAAAATAGGCTTTTCTATAAAAATTTGTACTCTTTAGGGGTTCGTAAAGAAAGACGCTACGAACCAACGTCTTCTAAACAAAACACTTTGTCAATTTGTCATTCGGAGTAGCTTTCGAATTTTCTGAATAGCTCCCCCATCGCTTTACCCCGAAGAACCCCCAGGAATTCACCACTATTTACTCCAAATAGCTGCAAATTGCTTTTCGGTATGTATAACTTACATTTTCCGTTGGTGTAGATTTCAACTCGCATTGTCGCGTGTGTTTCCCAAGACTTTGGAAGGAAGCGTACAGTTCTCGTGTAGATAGCTGGCGATAGGCGGTGCGTTATTACAGTTTCAGAGTCGAAATTGCCAGAGAAGATCTAAAAGCGAATGATTGATATCTAAATTTTGGCTGGAAGGCGAAGTTTCAAGAGCACAGAGTCGAATCACTATGGAAAATCACTTGGGATGGGGGGGGGGGGGGGGGGGGTGAACAGGCCCCAAAACACTAGACACCGACAAGTCCAAATACTAAAGGTATATAAGACGTCTGCTAAACAATCCCGGCCTTATCCTCGCTTTTTTCCGAATATCCCGGCGCCCTATTTTGGGACATCGTGGCGTAAATGTCTCGCCTTTTTTCGTTTTTATTTATAATCTTTGCGTATCACTTACCTTGGCTACACCACTTTCTCTGTATTCTATCATTGTGCTGTTCATGTGTTCATAATCCAGTTGGTATGACTTAACCCACTGAGGCTGTTTATTCATTCCTTGTGTTGCGATAGCCGTTACGAACACAGGCCCAAAAAAGATAAATATTTTCAACCAAGGCTCTCGGTCACTAGTTGCGGCTATCCAGCCATAATCTGTTATAGCTTGGTTAGCTCCACCGTGGAGAAGGCGGGCTTCGTGTGCAGGATACTGGGAGCTGTACTTTGAAGATGCACTCACTGAACTATCGGGTATGTCGTGGCTGTACATACCAAGGGGAGTCAAGGGATCTGGGAGAACGAGAATGTTAGTGGATTCACCCTTTCGGCGCTGGAAAGTCACGTGCGTTTTGCGGGATGAAAGTCCAACAAATCGTAAGCAACCCGCGACAGTTCGGACAAGTCAAAAAGCGTGTGCTTTCGTACGAATAAAATGGGGACAACAAAGCATTGTGATCATGGCACCTGTAGAAATGAATCTAGATTCCTGCAGTTATAGCAGAAAAATGGCAATGGGGACCCTGTACTTTTCTTCCATTTTCCAGGAGAATAAAAAAAAAAAAACAGAGAAAGATAAAAAGAATAAATGAAGCGGTGCAAACAAGGAGATTTATTAAAGTGTGGCATAAGAATATTTATATTTGCAGCTTGCATTTTGTCGGCGAAAATGGCACCACAGAAGATGATCCTGTACCCTCTAATCCGGCTCCTTATATCCCCCCCCCCTGAAAATTTCTATAACTTCTGAACCATAGCAGCTAAAGAGGCTAAAACTTGGTAACTTTTCCTAAAATCTATCTGCAGACGTTTTGATACCATTAGCATGTCAAGGAGACGCTCCATGTTACCATGGCAACCCTTAAGTTGAAAACACATAAGTTTCCCAATAACTAAACAGTTGTGAATTTTTCATATTTTGGTCCTGTTTCTCAGAATAAAATGTCTGTTTTGACTTTATAAGTTTGTTTAGGTGACAAGTTTCACAACAGCGCTAGAATTCTTTTTTAATTTATTTGAAGGGGAGGGGTAGGTAAATTTCTCTCAAAGCTGTTGGTAAAAATATTACTATATTTACTAGATGACACTTTAAAAGCTAATATCATGCATTTACCATCACTATGAGCAGTAATAAATGCATGCAAATACCTTTTTCTGTAATAATTCTATTTTTCTTTTGCAAAAATCATAAGAATCTAGGATTCAAGATGGCGAATCCAAGATGGCGAACCCAAGATGGCGGAAATTCTTACAAAAGAAATGATTATACGTTTTGTGGCTTTTTTGGATTGAAGAGCCGTAAAAAGGTTGATTCTGACATATTTGAATGATGCAAGATAATTTCAACCCGATATCTGATAATTTAGGCAATACTGAAAGTATGGCTAAAAGTCGTATTTATGACGTCATTGTGACGTCCTAATTGCTTCGACCACACCCAAAATAAGGCGTGACGGTTCTTTGCATTCTGTTGATCATTGTCTGTAAGTTTGATGTTCATAGTCTAATCGGTTCATGAAACACGGAGGGGGCCCTTTTAGCCTCCTCCCCAATCACCCAGTCTAAATAGGGTTAAGCAAAGGTGCGCAATTCTTTTTTTTTTCTTGTGTGGAGTCGAAAATTGCATCCCACCGTTCATTGAGGAAAAGGGAATAGTACTCACCTGCGTCACAACCCTTTAATTCCAGCCTTAGGCACACGTGAGCAAACCACGTGACAGGGTAGATCCTGAGTCTTCGCACAGCAATCTTCGTTTTCAGGTGAAGCTTTTTTATTGATTCACGATCACGGTTCCCTTTGAACTGAAAGATGAAATTGATTAACAAAACCACGATGTAACAAGAAGTGGTAAAATTCTTTTCTAAAAATTGTTTTAGCAGCAAAGATTCAATCATCAAAGTTCAAGATAATTTAATTCAACGCGATTAACCGTAAGTGCTAAAACATTTGTCTCGTATACAATATCAATTTCCATTGTCCTTGTTGCTGTTTATATATGTTTGAATTTGGGATCTAATATTCTTCACTCTATATGCTACATATCAAAAGCCTAAGGCAATTGGCTTCTGCTGTTGTGGTGACAAGACAGGGGTCTTGTGTAGAAGTAAGATGTTATTAATCTATACCATGGGCTCTGTGAGGTCTTTCTAAACGCGAGTTCTAGTACAATGGTGTTCTCACGAGAAGCCAATCAAATTTCGTGTCTGCGAAATTTGATTGGCTATGTTGTTTAAAATGTTGTTTATATAACTTTATGAAATTGTAAACTTTATGAAATTTAGCAAAAAGAAGTTCTCTCGGAAAACGCAAAAGCGATCTCAAGTTATTGAAAAAAAAAAAACGATGTTCCTAGCACGATCTCTTTTCAAAGAATTGAGTTGATACTAGAACTTCTTAAAGCACGAAGATTAGAGCAAAAATCTAGCAAATCTTCGACTGTATTCTCAGGACAGAGCTAGCCTCGCCTACAATTTTCTCTACAAATCTCAAAATAAGAAAATAACGTTTTTAGACTAAGCTTTGTCTGCCATCTTTTTTTCTTAGATTTTTCGCTAATACAAATCCTGACAGCCCTATTAATATGTTTAAATCGTAGTTCTGCATATTACCATAAAACTGTGAGACGACTTGTTTCAGAAATTGCTTGAAAAAGTTTCGAGTATATCCATCCCAGGCCCTTGTTAGTCGCATTTTTTATCAGTTTTCAATATGATCGCGCACATAATAGACCTAAACGGGCAACAACAAAGGCCAGGTAACACGATTAATGTGTTATCAGTAGATTTCGATTATTAGCTTACTACTGAATCTTTATAACGAAATGTTAAAATAGCTGAATTTTACAAGAGTTTCTGGCCATCAACGGCAACAAAACGAGGTCCGGTACCACTACTTTTGTTTCGAATTTGTACTTATCAAACGATTAGATTAGATTATGAAATTATTAAATGGAATCTGTTCATAACTTCAATGTCAGAGCCTAAATAATTAAAATAACAGTTACTTTTTAGAGGGTACAGGGCTGTCTGAAACTTACAATTCGAGTGGTGCTGTTTTCAGTGTAGTTGAGCCAGTGATCAGCAGTTATCCCATAAGCCAAATAAAGTGACGTCACGAAGTAGTCCTTCCGGGCATCTCCTTGAATGAGGACAGATGAGAGCATTTTTACTTCTTCGAGGTCTATCTGTATGAACTGGCCAGCGGTATCATTAGCGGCGCACCACGCATGCTTATTGTGAAGCCTTGCGTGTTGTGGACCGTGTGAGGCCTGGGGCGGGAGCGTGGATGACGCAGTTAGGTTGTTGTCGTGGATATCCCCGGATGTCAAACCTAGCGAATCGGAGCAATCTGGAAATATCGAAAAAAACGATTTTGAAATTATGAGATATAATATAGAAAAAAGTGCAAAAATGATCCTGTTACTTCACCTTCAAATTCTCCTTGAATACGATCCACGAACACCTGGAATAAGATGAAATAGGAAAAAATAAGAAAATAGAATGGGAACTCTTAAAACTAATAAAAGTGTGAGCCTTTAAACAATTTTACAAATTTTATAAGGACTGGCTGTTTTGTATTTTTTCTGGTCGCGATTTCTTCCAGAAACGACAATTTTTTTTTACGGATTTTAAGTGCCCCTAAATTCCAGTAACTTGTTTTTAATATTTACTTATCCTGAGATAAAGAATAGGTAAAGAGTTTTCATATACGGCATAGATTCAAGCGTTTAAAAACAGCTCTTCCTTTTCACAAGTTGACCCCAGAAATGAGCCCGCGCGCAGCGAGAGCTTGCATCAAGCTAAAATGTGCAAGAAAATATCTAATCGAGTAGCTTTTAAATGACTAATTTCACTTTGAAGAGGTCTGGAATGTTGAGTTTAAAACGGAATTCCTTTTTGCATTTTTTGTTTGGCCGCTTAAATAATAAGCTTAGATTCGGCTCCGAAATCTGCTCGCTATCGCTCGGCCTCTTCGTTTTTTACGCAAGATTAAGCTCGGCTAAATAAGCTCGGCTAAATAAGCTCGGCTAAATAAGCTCGGCTAACTAAGCTCGGCTAACTAAGCTCGGCTAACTAAGCTCGGCTAACTAAGCTCGGCTAACTAAGCTCGGCTAACTAAGCTCGGCTAACTAAGCTCGGCTAACTAAGCTCGGCTAACTAAGCTCGGCTAACTAAGCTCGGCTAAGCTCGGCTAACTAAGCTCGGCTAACTAAGCTCGGCTAACTAAGCTCGGCTAACTAAGCTCGGCTAACTAAGCTCGGCTAACTAAGCTCGGCTAACTAAGCTCGGCTAACTAAGCTCGGCTAACTAAGCTCGGCTAACTAAGCTCGGCTAACTAAGCTCGGCTAACTAAGCTCGGCTAACTAAGCCCGGCTAACTAAGCCCGGCTAACTAAGCTCGGCTAACTAAACTCGGCCAACTAAGCTCGGCCAACTAAGCTCGGCTAACTAAGCTCGGCTAACTAAGCTCGGCTAACTAAGCTCGGCTAACTAAGCTCGGCTAACTAAGCTCGGCTAAATAAGCTCGGCTAAATAAGCTCGGCTTTCCCGTCTTTCACGCAACTAGCGCCTGTTGAACATGCTAAACATTCGCGAACGTAAACTCGCTCCATCAGTAGAGGGACTTCAATGTAAGCAATATATGGAAGATTTCTTCATGTCTAGAGACTAAGTAGCGCAATTTATTTTTTGTTTTCAGCTTTATTTAATGGTTTCTAAGAGCTAATAGTTAAAATAACTTTTAGAATGTCGCTTTTAGAATACTCCGTTGAATCAAATAAACGGAATTTTCACGCTGATGTAATTTTCGTACTCAAGATCTATTTGTAAAATACTTCAAAAGCCTTTGAAATCCTTAACATTTTTGGTTTTAAAAATTCCTTCTTTATAAAACACCTTTAAGGATTTGGGTGAACCAAAACTTTACCCGCTCTACTACAAAACAACTTGTATTATTTATCATGGGTGTTGTTTTAAAAAGTAATTTATGTAATTTCCATTTATGATATTTCCAGCTCCTTGGGTATAAAGAGGTAAATGCTCTACTTACCAGGATTACGACAAGCTTCGCAACCTGCCTTGTTGCCCATTTTTCTTCTTTCATCCTTAAGCTTGTCCTTAAAGCTCCATATAGTTTATTTTGTCCTTAAAACCGTATTGCAGCTTCCATACCTAGCAACTGCCCTTTCAATACAAAGTTCTGGATACATTTCATACTGTGAGTTAATTATAAAAGCCTCTCGACCATTCGTATGTCGGTTCCAGGGGAGTCAAGGAATGCCACCCCCCCCCTCTATCAGGGTGCTAAATCACGACAATTCTACTTCTTTTAAAAATTGGTTTCTTCATCCGGCATGGTGTCCCCAGAATCCTTCTGTCTGGGGCGTAGGACTTGTTTACACAGGAGGCGCAATCGGCGTGGAATTGGCCAAACCATGCAAAACCTGGTAGAAGTTTTACACTTGAATTCAAAACCAATACCGATTCTTATTCAGTGCCGCTATTCCCTAGCCTCCCGTGTACCCTCCCTTAGTGTCAAATGCTACTGTACAGGACACGAGCTTTCCCCTAAACTAATAAAATCTCGCTCCCGTCTTGGGGTTTTCGGTCCGGGCTCAAAATTACATACCGCAATACAATATGGGTGTGTAAGTTATTAAAAAAAAGAAAATAAATATCCAAATGTTGACCGATATTGCGGGGGGGGACTGGGTAGTTTGAGTGAAACGGCCTAGGAGCCGCGAATCGCCCCCCGGGCCTCCCAGCCCCGTCTCTGTATATCAGGCAGATGTTTCGCCTACATAAACAATCGGCAAAAGCTAATTAAGGCCAAATCGATTTCACGTACATAAACAATCGGCAAAAGTTAATGTAGGCAAAATAGATTTCGCGAACACGAATAATCAATTAGGGGCAGGTGTTTCGCGTGCATGAATAATAATTAGGGCCGGTGTTTCGCGTGCATGAATAATTAATTAGGCGGTGGGTTTGCAATTAGAGATTCGTATGTCCTGTGGTATACCGAGCGTTCGAAGGATGAGGTACTGAAGGGATTATTGCGGGTGGCTGAAGGCCGGCCACGCAAACATGTGCGGCCGAAGGTGCATGGACACCTACTGCAAGGTGACCTCCAAAGGCTCCGTATGGGCATCCCCCTCGCCGTGCCGTGCAGGATCTGCGGCGTAGGGACTCGGTCGGAGACGCGGTTGTGCCGCCCCTGCGGAGCGAATCGTGTAGGGCAGTGGATGCGTGGCGTCTAGAGGCGCGCTCGGAAGCGGTTCGCGCTCGTCCTGTCTGACATTGCGGCCCGCGGTGCGGTCAATTAGAGACTGGGTGGCACGGGGCATACCCGAACTCCCAGTTAGAGACTGGGTGGCGCGGGTCATACCCGGGCACTCATCCCGCCGGTTGTGACACGGGCAGTTGGAGATTGGGTGGCACAGGGTATACCCAAACATGGACGCTTATATAGAGGAGATTCTCGATAGCATGCGTGACAAAGAGGCGCCCGCCGTACTGGCAGGGCTGGTCCAAAACATCCTGGACGAGGACATCCCCAACGATGTCAAACACAGGCTGCTTAAGCCGCTCGTACCGGAGAAGGTGTGGACGGAGGAGGTCTGGCGCGAGTTCGACCCTCTGCTGCCGGGACGGCGGCAGGAGGGCCCGGAGAGCTTAGACCCCGAGACGTACTACTCTCTCTTCGTCGGCGGCGCCCATCTTCGGTTCCCAAGCGTGGATGCTACTCTACGGGGTCGGGACATAAGCGCCAGTGTTTACCAGGAGATGCGAGATCTTGGTGAAACAGGTGTGATTGCTCTGAAGCCGGTTGTGCGGGGACCTGATATTAATGACGACGGCTCGGTGTGGTGGGTCTCGCACGAGCGAGAGTCTCTGCGGGCGAACGCAGTGCTTCCGCTGGTGCTCGAGATGATAGACCCCGACCGGCGTTACAGACTCTTCACGGTCGTTGGTAAGGCCCCCGCAGAGCCATTGGCGCCAATCACGGAGGAGGAAGGGCGCTCGGAGCACAAGATCGGCGGGTTGTTAATCAAAAGGGGAGGCCAAATCGCAGTCGGCGCCCTGGAAGGCATCGATGCGGGTATTTGGGAGAAGGGGCGAGAGTACCTCGTCTACGTGAGATACGAGCTTCGCCCTTTACCTGAGCAAAATGGTGAGCCTGGGCCAATGTTTGTGCGAGAGGGGGGTGACGCCTTCGTTAACTGTGTTGTGAGCTATGTTGCCGACTCCTTGAGGAATCGCGGTACCTCGCGCTCCCTTGGTCTAACCAAGACACGAGGCAAGGTCCTCGAGCGGTTTGACAAGAAGCTGGCCACCACGGGGTGCACCAAAGAAGACTTCTTTGAGATGGAAAGGAAGCTCGGGATAAAGCTGGTAGCCGTGGACGCCCTGGGCAACGTCCTGTGGGAGTCGGGGAAGTACGAGAGGGAGTACACACAAATCCGCATCCCTTGCCACAATAACCACGCCTGGGCGGAGCTTCCGACTGAACCACCTGCGATCGCGAGCGTCCACGGCCTAGACTTCGAGGCTGAGAGGGAGCTCCGTTCGCTATGTCAGGGAGAGGCAGCGCCTCGCGCTACCAGTGCCGCCGCAAAAACTCACGAGGCGAAGGTGCGAGAGGTGCTCATCCGCTTCATAAACAGGGCGATCCCCAGAAGCACGAGGGTCTGGCTGTGTGGGCGTGTTATAGTCACGCACGAAGGCAAACTGTACCGGTCGGGACAAGACGGATGGGCTATCGACAGGGCGTTTACAGACGAGACTGGACACGATCCTCAATGGCTCCCTGATGATCACCCAGCCTACCAAGAGTACATCGAAGCTACGCACTCGATGGGTGGCGCAATAGGGTATTGCTTCAAGAAGTGGACCCAAAGAGAAAACATCAGGCCAACGCCTCCTAAATACAGGGACGTCTGGCGAGCGGCGCAGGTTGAGTCCAAAGTGTGGAATAGCAGGGAAAACTTAGGGGCGCAGCCTCATGCTCACATCGACATGCGTGCGGCGTACCTAGGATGCGAGGATAGTGTCTTCGGCGGCGCCTCGGACTCCATTGATCTGGTACGGAAATACGGCTTCCCTACGAACGTGTATCGTATCGCGGATGTTGCGGGACGGCCATTGAGCGAGGTTCTTCAACTGACAGGTGCCATTCAGTTGACCGAGTGGGGGTTCTCTGAGGCCTGCCACCCCTACACTTCCGGGAGGGTAGGGCAACACTTGGAACAAAACGAGGGCTGGATCACCACGCCAGAGCTCAAGGACCTGCTAGACTCGGGTGAACTCGCCATGGCCGCGGCGAGGGAGGTGTTGTATAGCGTCGGAAAAAAGGACTCCATCAAGTTCGCAGGGTCGAGATCTCGCTGTCCGTTTCGTAGGCAAGTGCGCTCGCCATGGCGACGAGTCCTCGATCGTAGTCCGCGACCGTGAGGAAGCCGCGTATCTGATCCAATACAAAGACGGGGTCCGGCGCTCACAATGGTACCACATCAGGGCCTTCGTCTTGGCGTACACAAACATAGCGTTGCGACGCATGTTGAGGCGGTTCCCTCGCGAAGACGTCCTCCGTGTGTGCACAGATGCCATATACGCAAAGGCGGTGCCCAGTGGTGTGAAGCTCGTGGAGCGAAATCCGAGGTATGGAGAGTGGCGCCACAAGAGGCCTGGGTACGAGTGGCGGCCCGAGGCGGCTTGGGGTCCGAAGAGGTCGGGGTGGGTGCTTGGCTAGGGAGTCAAGCACTGCGCCGAGTCTGCCGCGCGATCTGGTGGCCGCAACCTCTGCGAGGATGTATCTAGCCGGCCAGGGAGGATCGGGGAAGACCGAGTGGGCGGTGAGCATGTTCCGTGGCCGTAATGCTGTGGTGCTCACCCCCAAGAACGACCTCGCCCACGACCATCGCAACAACCCGCGCCTCGCGGTGAAGGCTCAAACCTACCACCACTACCTCTGCATACCAGCGGAGAAGCCGATAGAGGAGTGGAGACCTTCCGAGCTGGGGCACAAACTCGACCGTCTTGCAGAAGTAATCATCATTGACGAGTGCTGTAAGGTGCAGACTAAAATGCTACGCGCCATCCTAGGGTATCTCGCCACGCGGCCGTGTCAGGTAGTCTGCTGTGGCGACTATGGGCAGGTCCCGCCCTGGGGAGATAAAGAGGGGCCTCACGATATGCTCAAGGAATGGGCACAAGGGAACATCCGCTGGTTCGAGTCCGGCTACCGCTGCCTGTGTGAAGACTGCGGAAATCCGTACAGTACATGCGACTGCGGCTCTGCCGCCCCCTCCTCCAGGCTCCACGACATAAAGGGCCGGATTTGGTGTCAGCCAGACTCCCAACAGCTTGAGGTGTTTCGAGAGGAGTGGGATGGGGTGGCGTTCGACGCGGCGATCGAGCGGGCCCACCCAAGCGATATGTGGGTGTGCTCGACCAACAAGATGGGGGCCCTTGTCCAGCAGCGATTGGTAGAGCACCACAGGAAAAACTACCCCCGACTGCCAGCAACCATCCGCTTTGACCCCGATCCTAGCGCCGCGCATCGTTATTGCAAGCAAGGACGGCCGGTGCCCGTGCCAGGCAAAAGGGGCGAGAAGGTCGACGCGTACAAAGGCACGGTAGTCGAGGTCCCTCTCGGCGTGGTCCTTAACGGGGTTCCCCCTAGAGTGGAAATACGCGGGCTGGGGGACAGTCCACCGGGTGCAGGGCAAGACCATCCAGAACCCAAGACGTCTGTTTATCATAGACCACAGCTTAGAGGGCTGGATCACGAATGCTGTGTACACCGGCATCTCCCGCGTGCGGCTCGCCGACTAGATAGTCCGCGTGATCCCCTCCCGATGACACCCCAGGTGCCTTGGTTCCCACAGGACTGCAGGCTACGCCCAGTGAAGAGCTCATTATAGCGCGAATCAAGCGATACGCTATAGACGACAGGCAAAAGGGTCGCACAAAGTACACTGGATCACAACACGTTCTGACGGTAGACCACGTACTCGGCATGATTGCTGACGCGGAAAAGAAGTGCACGGTCTGTGGCACTCAGCTTCTGCTTCAGGGGTACACCAAGAGCCATCCCCAATGCTTCAGTATCGACCGGCTGGACAACAGTCAGGGTCACTACAAGTGGAATGTCAGACTCGCGTGCCTTAGCTGCAATAGAAGGCACAAGCGCTGATCACGCAACGCGCAACTGCGATCGCGTGAAGCCGTGCTTAGAGTACGCCGTGTAATACAACACAGGCTGTCCGGGCTCCATGACCCTCTTTAGTATTGGGTACGCCTTGCTTGTCCACCACGGGTCCGTCGCTCGCCGTCGGCCCTTGTCCTGAAGGTCTTCCTCGTTTACGGCGATGTACACCTCCGTCCCGACCTCCAAGGGGACCTCTAAGGGGGGCTTTTCGGCTTTGAGAGGCACGCGCCTCAGCTTTATGGCGTCCTCAGGCGCAAAGCCAGTCATGCGAGTCTTCGTTGCGTTCATGTCCGAGATGACGATTGGCAGGGCAGTAACCCACTCGCGGTTTGTCTTGCCGGACGCAAGCTCCTTCGAGTACTGCGCACGAAATAGGCGCTGTGCCAGCCAGCGATGGAAAGACTCGGCGAAAGCTTGGCTCCTGTGGTGCCCTGGCTCAGCCCGTCGGATCCCCACCCCGTGGTCTGTTAGGAGCTTCGTGGTAGCACCCTTGAACTCCGTGCCGTCATCAACCATGAGGACTTTAGGCCATGTGAGAGGTCCCTCTGCATAGATGCCAGCGAGTTCGCGGGAGACGGAGGCCGCGCTCTTAGTCCTCAGTGGGCGGGCGGCTTTATATCGTGAAGCAACGTCAACGACAGTCAGGGCATACTTGTACCCGCGGTCGGTTGGCAAGAATAGCAGGTCCGACTGGTGGATACGGTTTGGTATCTGCTCCGAGAAGTGGGCGTAGGTAGTCGGAGGAGGGGGCGTCTGTGTGTAGCCCCCGACGGGCTGAGAGCTTACCCACTTGCGCACTCGATCTATGGAGGCTGAGCCCTTGGGAAGTTTGGTGTGCAGAGCGGTCACTCCCTGGAAGCCACCTCTGGCGTAGTATATAGGACGAAGGAACGCATCGAGTTCTTTGTCGGACATGCGCTTACCGTTCCGGCGGGCCATTACGTGCGTATCGCGACGGGGGAGTCAGTCTTCAACAGACGGCAGCTGCATCACAGCAAGCGGCTGGCTGCGTAGCCGATTGCGAGAGCGCCGGCGCCTATGTACGCCAACTCGGCGTTCTTCTGCGTTTTGCTGGGGACGTAGTAGTCGGACAGCTCGGGGGCCCGCATCGACTCCAGGGAGGTCTGGTTGTAGAGTTTGAGCGCGTAGTCGGTGTCGGTGAAGTTCTGCTTTGCGAGGGACCCTCTCTCGCGACTTTGAGCTTGCCAATCGAGGATTTTTTGTCGCCGCTGTTGGTAGCGTCCATAGTCTTGTTGGTATTTCTCTAGGGCCTTGTCGTGCCTCTCCTTCTCGGCTAAGGCGGGGCTCTCACCGTTCGACAGGAACTTTGCGAGGTAGTTGCCACCAACGAATGCAGTCGCGTTTAGGACGGCGCCGCCAATCAAAATCGCGACAAAGGCCATGTTTATGCGAAGCACACTCCACGTGCTGTGTATGCGTATACGCATGCGCAAGGCGCGCACGAGTTTAATACACGGCCAACATGTACCACAGTACACTACATGGGCAGGATCTTCTGGTCCTCAAGGTAACCCTTCAAAGCGACAGCACCTGCGACGGCGGCAGTCATTTTTGCGTAGTTCATGGCGTTCGCGGAGGGATCTTTGGTGAAGTCCTCGCGTAAGACCTTGCGCCCAACCCAGCCGATGCCGGCGACGAGGCCGGTTATGACTGCGGCGTCGTTGATGGTCTTTGTAATCTTGCTCTGCTGCGTCGTCGACATCGTGCGGATATGGGTGGGGCCCTCGTGTCTAAATGTCTGCTTACTCCATGGATAACAGCCGAGACCCGGGAGCGCGAAGCGCTGTCGCCGGAGCGCGCTCCTTGGTCTGCTGTGCGGCCGCCAGCGGCGGCCTTGTGGGCGGAGTCCCGCCGTCGGCCGCTGCGTGCGGATCGGTAGCTCGCTCGGCCCCGGGGCCACCAGCTGGTGTGCGCGTGAACGCGGCAGCTAGCTCCCGCCTACGTGTGTAGAGGCCGATCAATGACACTAGAAGACCAGCGAGCCCGATGATAGAGCTGGCCGACCAGGCAGAGTTGCTCTCCGGGGCAGGTGTGTGTGCCGAAGGCATGCCAGCGCTTGCCGTTCCGGAGGCGGCATCGTCGGCGCGCAAGCGCCGTCCCGGCTGCGGCTCGCTCGGCCCCGGGGGCCCTGCAGCTGCTGCGCAGCGGCGACACGAAGCGCCTCTTTCTTCGCTCTGTTGATTCGGTTCCACTTTGCCAAGCGCCTTCCGGCTTCGACTCGTCCAGGGTGAGGTCGGGTCGCGGGCGGTTCGGGGCTCGTGATTCGCGCCGCTGCCGGGACGGCAGCTACAGGCGTACGTGCAGGTTCTTGATGCTGTTTGCCAGGTTCTTGGGCAAGTTCTTGAGCAAGTTGTTCGTCAGGCTGGGCACTGGTACTTCCTTGAGGTTCCCCCATGTTTTGTTGTAGACAAAGGTAGGGCACACGAGTACGATGTAGTCAAACCTGCCCCGGAAAGGGCCGCGCAGTCGGTCCACTACGAATTGGGTCTTCCCGCATGACGTCAGGCCCACGATGAGAGCGTTAAATGGGACGTTTTTCGGGTCCATACCGCTCCGGCGTATGTGCTCAGTATTGTATGGACTCTAGCTGTCCTTTCATAAGGTTCATCTGGGCGTCGGCCACTACAAACACGTGACAGTTTACGCTACCCGAGCCACCTGCCGTGCGTTTTATCTCGAGGTGCACGCCGTCGCGGGTATTGACCAATCGGAGACCACCCCCATGGATGGCGCTGTCGTCCGTCGTTCGAAGGTCGATCCACAGAGCAAATTTGTTATCGCCATAGAACGACTCGGGGCCGATTGCCGGGGCGGCGGGCGCTCCGCTGTGCCCCCCGGGGAGGGGCGGACGAACCGCCTTTTCGCCTCCCTCCAGAAATCCGTGGGGCGCAGGCCCTGGCTGAAGACTTTGTTTGGCGTGCCGTCGATTGTAACGCGAACGCTCTTGATGTCGGGGTACACGAACTTCTCAGAGTCGCGAGTCCCTGCCGTGTATGGCTCCACGAAGAGGAGCAGCAGACCACTCATAGACCTTCGCGGCAGGTTGACACTCTCGTTGATTATGCTGTCCGTCCCTTTGCTAATCACGAAGGTCTTGTGAAGGTTCACTTGCTCGTAGAAGAACGTTGTGCCGTTGTGGTAGGCGGCGGCTGCAGACCGGGCGAGGTTGTCGTCCCTCAGGCTTTCGTACTCCAGCTCTAGATTTTTGGTGCCATAGGATAATTTGGTGGCATCAGTTCCGACTACTACCTGGTCAGCCGATGCGAACGTGATCTTGAAGAGCAGCGCCTCGGAGAGCGCCCTTGGGTATAGCACACCGTGGTCCGTCAGCAGAGAATGGTCTAGCGGGATGGTGTACCTCTCCCCGTGGGTGGCGCTTAGAGCGTTCTCCTTGGCGTTACTGGTCGCCTTATCGCCAGCCTTGGAGCGAAGCTTGCGCATGTTTTCCGACTGTATGCCCTGCTCCAGGCGGTCCTCTCTCTCGACCTTGGACAGGTAAAGCTCCTCATACGTCTTGAAGACGTCGTAGCGGTTGGTGTCCTGGAGCATTTCTCCTGCAAACGTGATTTTCAGGCGGCTCACGAGATTTCGGCCGACGTTGTTCACGACGGTATTATTCGCATGGCCTGAGACGGAGAGTTCGAGACCGACCCTCAAGGAGCCAGGCACGAGCGTGACGCCTTCCGACAGCTTTGGGACCGCCACATAGAGCGTCTCCTCTGGGGAGGCCGTCGACGGGTTGAGAGTGACCCGGTGAACAGTTCTCTCGGCTTTCAACCCCAGAGGAATTCTGGGTGTTCGCTGGGGGTCGAGTTTATCGCTGACTGACATCGTATACGCGTATGCACATAAAGTACGAAGTCGCGTGGCTATGGTGCGGACTGTTAGACATTTCTAACATAGCATAGCATTGTGACATCGCTCGGCAAGTCGCTCTCCTCCGTGGCCAGAGGGGTCGGTAACGGGCTTAAGGCCATCGGGAAAAAGCTGGGCGAGCTTCTCCCCGGGCTAATAGGCAGCATCGCGAACTTCGTGTTTAAGGCCGCAGGAGAAGCGGTGAAATTCCTTGGCGAAAACGCGTGGCTGCTCATTCTAGCCGTAGCCGCGTTCTTGGTTCGTCAAATGCAAAGCAGTCATCGGAACAAGTAATACGCCGCGGCCACCGCGAGTGCCGACAACCCCGCCTTGAGGGCGGTGTGGTCACTCTTTTCGCCCAACGTGCTATGCCCAGCCTGTCGTGCCGACGCCGGAACGGCACCGGCGCAGCCCCGGTCCGGGGCAGCCGCGCCCTCCGCGTGCACTTTCGCAGGGGTGCTCTGCCGCCGGGGCGGCACGTGGTCAGTCGCGTGTTGCACCCTAGGATGCCCACCGGCCATGTTATGAGCACCGACTGGCTTTGTCTCGGTGTTGATCGCGTTTGCGCCGAGCTTCATGGAGTCCGTGGCTTTCTGCAGCTTATTGTTGTAGCCCACGACGCTTTGCGTGTTTATCACCAGATCGCTCGGCATCAGCCACACTTCTGGTGCAACCGCAAGACTCAGTCTCACCTTGGCCTCCTGCACGGCTAACTGGTACCTTTGCACGCTTTGAGCGATGTCGTTTTCTATGATCGCGTCTTCGAGCAGCTCCGTGAACTCCGCATGCGCCTCCATGGCCGGCCCACCGGCCCCAGCGATGGAGGAACGGACGTTTAACTGCGCGCCAAGCACTGTGTAGACGAACGCCTCGACCGCTCGGTCGAGTCTCCCTAGCCCTACTTTTGTCAACCCCTCGCCTTTAGGAGTGGCAAACCAGCTATATTGCACGCCCCCATGGTCGTCGTTGCGTATGTAACCCACCTGCTTCCCACTATTGTACGTCCCACCTTCGTCGCTAAACAGATTGAGGTGGCTCGGGTACTAATCCGCCGCCGTGTCGTAGCCGCGGATCACGTGCACGTTGCGATACCCCTCCCCCGGGTAGAACACAAACACATCGCCTAGCCCGTGGTTCCGCCCGCCTTTCCATCGGAAGTCCGGCTTACGCGGCAAACCGAACTCTGTGCATAGACGCTCGAAAGCGGCCTTCTTGTAGGGGTTACCTTTTTGCGTGATCGGGCTGTTGCCAGGCAGGGGGACGCCGAGCTCGTAGAGTATCCTCCGGGTGGTAAAGTAGACGTGAAACCTTAGAAATCCCCTGATGACAGAGGGGAGCGTGGCGAAAGTGGGGTCAGTTAGGGACACCCCACATCCGGCGGTTGCGCACCAGACCGCAAAGTTGAGTTGCTGTGGCCAGTACCCATAGGAAGGCTCCGATAGCCACCGGCGAGACTCCTTGGCGGACCTGTGCGTGACTACTGTCTCTTTGAATATGTCTCGGACCCTAGTCGTGAATGATTTGTCCTCAGCCACGTGTATCTCCAGCTGCGTGAGTAGTGGGGTGATGTCCGAGGCCGTGCTCTCCACGGGGGTCGCGGGTACGGCGTAGAGCAGCTTTTGCGTGAGGGTCAGAGACCTGGGGAAACCTAGGGAAACCGGTTTTTTGGCTTGTTCGGCTATAGCGTGTTTGATATGTTCGGCTATAGAGGCCCCCGCCGCAACTGCCGCCTTCTTCGTCTCCTCCTCCTTCCTTCGGGGGACCTCGTTCAGCATCTGCCAACCTTCCCAATCCATGCTCAGCCCTATTAGACACGAGGCGGGCTATGTTCAACACAATGGTGGTCCTACACGCTGTGTTCACCGGAGTTGAACTGACGCTCTTCTTCGGGCAGCCGATAAGGCGCCCTCGCTTTGTGGCGCTCCGGCAGTGCTCGCTGTTTAACAGCTGGTATAATCTCGAGCGGGAGCAGCAGATAACGACTATAGCCTCCCTCCCGCCCATCGCTACTCTGCCAGCCGGGCACCACACGGCCGAGTCCATCGTGGAAACGATCAACCACGCTAAAAGCCAGATTCTGACCGCGAAGCAGGATCCCCTCACCGGGAAGATCGTGCTCGTGTCCACAGGCGTTGTGTTCCTGAACGCCGAGCTTTGCGCACTATTTGGCCTAGAGGCTAAAGACGATCAGATGGGGGAGCGGGGCCTCGCAATGCCCGTGGGGGCCCCCCCACTTGAGGTGACTTTGCCGAAAATAGAGGCCATCTACGTCTTCTGCGACATCGTAGACCGCTCGAAGTGCCTCGCCTTAGACGAGCCTTCAAACGTTCTCGCTTGCCTAGAAACCCGCGGGAGGCCGCACGAGAAAGTCGTCTATGGGCCCGACATCCCCATTTGCGTCACAGCGTCTTCCTCTGAGTTCGTCTCGAGTATCCGAATATGGATCAGGGATGACCGTGGTAGACGGGTGGACTTTAAGGGCTGGCCTGTTCGCCTCGTATTAGAGCTAACCTAGGCCCGACATAGCAGGCATGGCGAACAGCGACGTTAGCAGCGGTGGCATATCCATATATCCCCCGCTCCCCAGTGCCCACCCCCCGCAAACGCCTACCGCTCCGGCAAGCACCGGCGGCGACGCGCAAAGTTTCCGACTCCAGGTAATACGTGACACTCAGGCGGTTCTAGACAATGAGATAACGCATTATCGACAGGTGCGGAAGAAGTATAAGCGCGCCTTCGCCGTTACCCATGCTGTGTCTGTGGCATCCGGCGTCGCTGCAGGGGTACTTTCCAGCGCCGGACTGGGAGTCTCTTTGAGTGGGATAGGGGTTCTGATCGGCGCTCCGCTGGCAGGGATCGCCGGGCTGGTCGGTGTCGTAGGCGCCGGCGCGGGGGTGGTCTCTCGGGGTCTTACGAGCAAGGTGGCTAAACACGAAGACACGATGGTTCTAGCGGAGAGTAAGAAAAACTCGATCAGCCAGCTGGTCTCTAAGGCTCTGCAAGACGGGCGTATCTCAGACGAAGAGTTTCGGCTAATACTTCAGGGACAAGAGAGATACAACGCGCTCAAGGCCGCCATCAGAGCTCGACACGGCCTTGCACTGCATGATAAAAAAAGCGGGAAAGGGCCCTCCCTGGTGGCACGCGAAAGGATGAAAAAGAGACTGCGAAAAATTCGCGAGGAGTTCGGGAGCGAGGTGTTCGAGTAGAACTCAGGTTTAAACGCCACGCCGGCGGCTTTGAACTCACGGCCGAAAAACGATTATTCCGCGCTCCGTAGGTTGGCGGCCCTCCTCGTTTTCGCGGCCCCACCACTATTTGCCCCAAAAAGTCGTGTACGCGCAAGTCCTTGGGCTTGCACGCGCCCGGCCTACACCCTAATTATTCATGCACGCGAAACACCTGCCCCTAATTGATTATTCGTGTTCGCGAAATCTATTTTGCCTACATTAACTTTTGCCGATTTTTTATGTACGTGAAATCGATTTGGCCTTCATTAGCTTTTGCCGATTGTTTATGTAGGCGAAACATCTGCCTGATATACAGAGACGGGGCTGGGAGGCCCGGGGGGGCGATTCGCGGCTCCCAGGCCGTTTCACTCAAACTACCCAGTCCCCCCCATTGCGTGATGTAAATACGTGAAAACCAGGGCTTTATTTTGGAATTCCTGAAGGTCAAAAAAATAGACAGGTGCATGGTAAAAATAACTCAGACTTCCACGGGATAACGCACCAAGGTCTCAAGTTGTCTTGTCCTATGAAATCTCTTTATTTGAATACGTCTGGACTCAACTACCATTTTTTTGGTATAACTATTTTAAACTTGGTTTTGTAGTCATTGTTTTGTTATTGTTTGTTTGTGGCTTCGACTAGAACCTAGGGCTTTATTGTGGAATTTCATCGAAAAAAACATAAAAACATAACAGGTGTGTTTGTAAAAATACCTCCTTTAAGTGATAATCGCTCTTTTATTAAGATGAAGCAATTAGAATGTTCATGCCTGTGTTTTTACTATTTTTCTCCGCATACGTCTTTCCACATCAAACCGCTTTCAGCTTTCGATTACAACACCGAAAGACGAAGGGAACGCGCTTTCTTGTAGAGTAAGCTATTTCTAAATCATATGCAGGAAAGGGAAATACAAAGACACTGTCGTGATAAAGAGTACCACCTACCCCCAAATTGAAATTAATATAATCTCTTTTAAGAGTTGAAATTGAAATTGAAATAAAAAATTAAAAATCAAATAAAAAATTTCATTGAGAGGGTGGAAAGTTAATATCAAAATTGGAATGCATACTTCGTCTGCTTTGTTTTAGCGGAAGGCACGTATTTACGTCAAACATTCCACTCGTCTCTTATTACAAGTATTCACACGTACTCACACTAGCCTCCTACAGACCATTAGAACACGAACGCCAAAATATGTTTAAAATCGATTGCGGACCCAAAAATAAAAATGATATCTGGCGGGTCGGTGACGAAAATGACAGAAAAAGAAACGCTCAAGAAAAATCTATCGAAAAGGAAAAAAAAAACGGTCCGAGCCATGAAGCAAACAAAGCAATACCACAAAATATTATCGAACACAATAAAATAATTTATCAGGCTTAACAGGTTGGGTAGCTGATCAAGCTAAATACAATTCCTTTCAAATATATAGATTTAGGCACTGCCTAAAAGCGGAGCCAGCATTATTCTTTCAGCATACACATGTGTAGAACACCCCCACCCCCCACAAAAAGGTACCCTATGTGAAACATATAAAGATTGCTGTTGTATGAATACTTCCATTATTATTATTATTATTAACTGGTGCTCTCCCAATCGTGCTAGAGAATAACTAGAACAAACATGTTAGTAGGCATTATTGATATTACTAATGATATCATTAACTATAGAGAAGCGAAGGGGGTTGAGCTCTAATGTATAATTATACTTGATAGACAACTGATACAGCAAAATAAGAATATAAATTTATTCTTTGATAACAGGGAAGGCTTTCAGTGGGTTTCAAGGGAGTCTATTTATTTAAAAAAAGATGATCACAGAAAAATGGGTGCTATTCTATTATCTTCAAAATTTAAAACAATAAACAAATACATATCACATTCCTAAACACCAATATATATAAGCAAATCACACTATTGTTGTGGATTTGAGGTAAAGTACTAGTGCCTGACTGTACTGTCCCAATTCTTCAAATCACCTTGATTAATTTGCCAGGATAGAGCTTTATCATTTTCTTTCTCTTGTGCAAGGTTTAAAGTAAAAAAAATCAAATATTTGACAAATATATTTGTTAACCTTCTATTTCATGCTTTAGAATGTAACTTAGGTTAGATTAAAAGAACTAAGGTTAGATTAAAATAATTCTAATATATTAAAACAATTCTAAACACTTTATTTTATTATACAGTTAACAATCACAATATAAGAACCTGTTAGCCTAAAAGTATCAAATTATTTTTTAAGCATCTAGCCTACAATTTGAAATTAATTTGCTTTATAAAAAATATGTTTTTACTGCCATAACATATGGCAGTTATGTCATTGATTTCTAAACAGAATCCACCTGAAAAAGTTTGAAAAGCATGAAAAGTATGAGAAAATTTCATATGAAATGCTTTTAAGCATATTGCGCCAGTAAGGACGATGTACACTAACAACCAGCGAGTATAAACGTGAATCTATTACAGGAAACAAGTCGAAGCTACAAGCAAAACAAGATGGACGGAACCGAGAGAGTGAGCCCGCGGGACACCCGCGGTATCACAACTAGTCTATGCATAAATTAACTACTGGCGTTGCTCCTCTACAAAAAAATCCGTCTTGGTTTCCTATGAAACCTAAATTTTACTTTGTTTTACATAACATAATAAGAAAGATATGTGACATTTGAGAGAACAAAAAGTTTTTGTAGAAAAACATTGAGGTAGCCAAGGTTATTCAAAATATTGTGGAATATTTGGTGGAATATTTTTAGGTAATAACAGATCCTTAAGGTCCTAATACCCCCATATAGAATCAAACCGGAATTCCAGAATGGTCGTTTTATCTAGTATATTCAATTCATTCATGAATAGACTTCCAGATTAACGCCGAACGATGATATGTATCTAATATACTTACTTGAATCGTGTGTAGAGTAAAGCAGAACAAAGATAGAAGAAAAAATTCTTTTTGGTCTCGTTTGGGTGGGTATAACAGTATAACACCATTAAGCCAAGGTTTACTAGTCAACGACAACAAACAAACCCACACATAATTTATAGTCTCTATAGATTTTTTGAGCCACGTAGAGATGGGAGTTTTAAAAAATGGCTACGGATCAGAACTGCCGTCTCTCCGCTGGCCGGGTTTTCCGCTCATTTCAATTCATTTTTCTCCTCTATTTTGTAGGGGGGAGGGGGTATGGATATTTTCTGGAACTACACAATATATAGGAGGCGACACAAGTTCGTGCCGGTACGTCCTCATGCTTTGTTAGCATTTATATTGGTTGGATTGGTAAAACAAAAAAGCCTGGTTTTCTTGCCTTATGATTGGCATGTAGTTTTTGTTTTTCTTCTTTTAGCCACTCATCTGAAATTCGCTCTATTGTAATCTATTTTACGATGTTGTTTTGGCATCTTTGTATCTATTTTGGATATTGACAAATTCATACTTATATATATTTAAAAATGAAAGTTAGATAACTTATTTTATTTAAAAAAAAATATATTTAATTTACAAGGCAAAAGGTTGATATTTTTGTTTATTACATACTGTGTCATCGTGTGATAAAGTCGTAAATAAAAATCGCATCAGTGTAGTGATACAAAATCACTTCACGGTAAAAAGGCAGTTTTCCAGCTATTTTAAATAAACAAATTATAAACAAATTATGACATGGCTCGGGTACTCGCTCGTTCGTGATATGACACGAAAACTCGTGAATAAAAACGATGTCAAGCTCTTGCCCTGTAATAATCTCTGTATATTATCTGTTGTGGTTATATATTTGATTTATTCCTGGAGCCTTGCAACTAGGCAACTACATGGTGGGCACTGGATTGCCATCTACGCTACTACATGGTGGGCACTGGGTTGCCATCTACGCTACTACATGGGGGGCACTGGGTTGCCATCCACGCTAATACATGGTGAACACTGGGTTGGCATCTACGCTACTGCATGGTGGGCACTGGGTTGCCATCTACGCTACTACATGGTGGGCACTGGATTGGCATCTACGCTACTATATGGTGGGCACTGGGTTGCCATCTATGGTACTACATGGTGGGCACTGGGTTGGCATCTACGCTACTACATGGTGGGCACTGGGTTGCCATCTACGCTACTACACGGTGGGCACTGGGTTGGCATCTACGCTACTACATGTTTGACACTCAGTTGCCATCTACGCTACTACATGGGGGGCACTGGGTTGGCATCTACGCTACTACATGGTGGGCACTGGATTGCCATCTACGCTACTACATGTTTGACACTCGGTTGCCATCTACGCTACTACATGGTGGGCACTGGGTTGCCATCTACGCTACTACATGTTTGACACTCGGTTGCCATCTACGCTACTACATGGTGGGCACTGGGTTGGCATCTACGCTACTACATGTTTGACACTCGGTTGCCATCTACGCTACTACATGGTGGGCACTGGGTTGGCATCTACGCTACTACATGGTTGACACTGGGTTGTCATCTACGCTACCACATGGTGGGCACTCGGTTGGCAACTACGCTACTTCATGGTGGGCACTGGGTTGGCATCTACGCTACTTCATGGTGGGCACTGGGTTGCCATTTACGCTACTTCATGGTGGGCACTGGGTTGCCATCTACGCTACTACATGGTGGGCACTCGGTTGGCATCTACGCTACTACATGGTGGGCACTGGGTTGCCATCTACGCTACTACATGGTGGGCACTGGGTTCCCTACTCCACTACTATATGGTGGACACTGGGTTGGCATCTACGCTACTACATGGTTGACACTGGGTTGCCATCTACGCTACTACATGGTGGACACTGGGTTGCCATCTACGCTACTACATGGTGGACACTGGGTTGCCATCTACGCTACTTCATGGTGGGCACTCGGTTGGCATCTACGCTACTACATGGTTGACACTGGGTTGCCATCTACGCTACTACATGGTGGGCACTCGGTTGGCATCTACGCTACTTCATGGTGGGCACTGGGTTGCCATCTACGCTACTTCATGGTGGGCACTGGGTTGCCATCCACGCTAATACATGGTGGGCACTCGGTTGCCATCTACGCTACTACATGGTGGGCACTCGGTTGCCATCTACGCTACTACATGGTGGGCACTGGGTTGCCATCTACGCTACTACATGGTGGGCACTGGATTGGCATCTACCCTACTACATGTTTGACACTCGGTTGCCATCTACGCTACTACATGGTGGGCACTGGATTGCCATCTACGCTACTACATGGTGGGCACTGGGTTGCCATCTATGGTACTACATGGTGGGCACTGGGTTGGCATCTACGCTACTACATGGTGGGAACTGGGTTGCCATCTACGGACCTACACGGTGGGCACTGGGTTGGCATCTACGCTACTACATGTTTGACACTCGGTTGCCATCTACGCTACTACATGGGGGGCACTGGGTTGGCATCTACGCTACTACATGGTGGGCACTGGATTGCCATCTACGCTACTACATGTTTGACACTCGGTTGCCATCTACGCTACTACATGGTGGGCACTGGGTTGCCATCTACGCTACTACATGTTTGACACTCGGTTGCCATCTACGCTACTACATGGGGGGCACTGGGTTTGCATCTACGCTACTACATGGTGGGCACTGGGTTGCCATCTACGCTACTGCATGGTGAACACTGGGTTGGCATCTACCCTATTACATGGTGGGCACTGGGTTGCCATCTACGCTACTACATGGTGGGCACTGGGTTGGCATCTACGCTACTACATGGTGGGCACTGGATTGCCATCTACGCTACTACATGTTTGACACTCGGTTGCCATCTACGCTACTACATGGTGGGCACTGGGTTGCCATCTACGCTACTACATGTTTGACACTCGGTTGCCATCTACGCTACTACATGGGGGGCACTGGGTTTGCATCTACGCTACTACATGGTGGGCACTGGGTTGCCATCTACGCTACTGCATGGTGAACACTGGGTTGGCATCTACGCTATTACATGGTGGGCACTGGGTTGCCATCTACGCTACTACATGGTGGGCACTGGGTTGGCATCTACGCTACTACATGGGGGGCACTGGGTTTGCATCTACGCTACTACATGGTGGGCACTGGGTTGCCATCTACGCTACTACATGGTGGACACTGGGTTGGCATCTACGCTACTACATGGTGGGCACTGGGTTGCCATCTACGCTACTACATGGTGGACACTGGGGAGCCATCCACGCTAATACATGGTGAACACTGGGTTGCCATCTACGCTACTACATGGTGGGCACTGGATTGCCATCTACGCTACTACATGTTTGACACTCGGTTGCCATCTACGCTACTACATGGTGGGCACTGGGTTGGCAACTACGCTAATACATGGTGAACACTGGGTTGGCATCTACGCTACTACATGGTGGGCACTGGGTTGGCATCTACGCTACTACATGGTGGGCACTGGGTTGGCAACTACGCTACTACATGGTGGGCACTGGGTTGCCATCTACGCTACTACATGGTGGGCACTGGGTTGGCAACTACGCTAATACATGGTGAACACTGGGTTGGCATCTACGCTACTACATGGTGGGCACTCGGTTGCCATCTACGCTACTACATGGTGATCACTGGGTTGGCATCTACGCTACTACATGGTGGGCACTCGGTTGGCATCTACGCTACTACATGGTGGGCACTGGGTTGGCATCTACGCTACTACATGGTGGGCACTGGGTTGGCATCTACGCTACTACATGGTGGGCACTGGGTTTCCATCTACGCTACTACATGGTTGACACTGGGTTGCCATCTACGCTACTACATGGTAGACACTGGGGAGCCATCCACGCTAATACATGGTGGGCACTGGGTTGCCATCTACGCTACTACATGGTGGGCACTGGGTTGGCAACTACGCTACTACATGGTGAACACTGGGTTGCCATCTATGGTACTACATGGTGGACACTGGGTTGGCATCTACGCTACTACATGGTGGGCACTGGGTTGGCACCTACGCTACTACATGGTGGGCACTCGGTTGCCATGTACGCTACTACATGGTGGACACTGGGTTCCCTACTCCACTACTACATGGTGGACACTGGGTTGCCATCTACGCTACTACATGGTAGACACTGGGGAGCCATCCACGCTAATACATGGTGAACACTGGGTTGCCATCTACGCTACTACATGGTTGACACTGGGTTGCCATCTACGCTACTACATGGTGGGCACTCGGTTGCCATGTACGCTACTACATGGTGGACACTGGGTTCCCTACTCCACTACTACATGGTGGACACTGGGTTGCCATCTACGCTACTACATGGTAGATACTGGGTTGCCATCTACGCTACTACATGGTGGGCACTCGGTTGCCATGTACGCTACTACATGGTGGACACTGGGTTCCCTACTCCACTACTACATGGTGGACACTGGGTTGCCATCTACGCTACTACATGGTGGGCACTGGGTTGGCATCAACGCTACTACATGGTGGGCACTGGGTTACCATCTACGCTACTACATGTTTGACACTCGGTTGCCATCCACGCTACTACATGGTGGGCACTGGGTTGGCACCTACGCTACTACATGGTGGGCACTCGGTTGCCATCTACGCTACTACATGGTGAACACTGGGTTGGCATCTACGCTACTACATGGTGGGCACTGGGTTGGCATCTACGCTACTACATGGTGGGCACTGGGTTGGCAACTACGCTACTACATGGTGGGCACTGGGTTGCCATCTACGCTACTACATGGTGGGCACTGGGTTGGCAACTACGCTAATACATGGTGAACACTGGGTTGGCATCTACGCTACTACATGGTGGGCACTCGGTTGGCATCTACGCTACTACATGGTGGGCACTGGGTTGGCATCTACGCTACTACATGGTGGGCACTGGGTTGGCATCTACGCTACTACATGGTGGGCACTGGGTTTCCATCTACGCTACTACATGGTTGACACTGGGTTGCCATCTACGCTACTACATGGTAGACACTGGGGAGCCATCCACGCTAATACATGGTGGGCACTGGGTTGCCATCTACGCTACTACATGGTGGGCACTGGGTTGGCAACTACGCTACTACATGGTGAACACTGGGTTGCCATCTATGGTACTACATGGTGGACACTGGGTTGGCATCTACGCTACTACATGGTGGGCACTGGGTTGGCACCTACGCTACTACATGGTGGGCACTGGGTTGGCACCTACGCTACTACATGGTGGGCACTCGGTTGCCATGTACGCTACTACATGGTGGACACTGGGTTCCCTACTCCACTACTACATGGTGGACACTGGGTTGCCATCTACGCTACTACATGGTAGACACTGGGGAGCCATCCACGCTAATACATGGTGAACACTGGGTTGCCATCTACGCTACTACATGGTGGGCACTCGGTTGGCATCTACGCTACTACATGGTGGGCACTCGGTTGCCATGTACGCTACTACATGGTGGACACTGGGTTCCCTACTCCACTACTACATGGTGGACACTGGGTTGCCATCTACGCTACTACATGGTGGGCACTGGGTTGGCATCAACGCTACTACATGGTGGGCACTGGGTTACCATCTACGCTACTACATGTTTGACACTCGGTTGCCATCCACGCTACTACATGGTGGGCACTGGGTTGGCACCTACGCTACTACATGGTGGGCACTCGGTTGCCATCTACGCTTCTACATGGTGAACACTGGGTTGGCATCTACGCTACTACATGGTGGGCACTGGGTTGGCATCTACGCTACTACATGGTGGGCACTGGGTTGGCAACTACGCTACTACATGGTGGGCACTGGGTTGCCATCTACGCTACTACATGGTGGGCACTGGGTTGGCAACTACGCTAATACATGGTGAACACTGGGTTGGCATCTACGCTACTACATGGTGGGCACTCGGTTGGCATCTACGCTACTACATGGTGGGCACTGGGTTGGCATCTACGCTACTACATGGTGGGCACTGGGTTGGCATCTACGCTACTACATGGTGGGCACTGGGTTTCCATCTACGCTACTACATGGTTGACACTGGGTTGCCATCTACGCTACTACATGGTAGACACTGGGGAGCCATCCACGCTAATACATGGTGGGCACTGGGTTGCCATCTACGCTACTACATGGTGGGCACTGGGTTGGCAACTACGCTACTACATGGTGAACACTGGGTTGCCATCTATGGTACTACATGGTGGACACTGGGTTGGCATCTACGCTACTACATGGTGGGCACTGGGTTGGCACCTACGCTACTACATGGTGGGCACTGGGTTGGCACCTACGCTACTACATGGTGGGCACTCGGTTGCCATGTACGCTACTACATGGTGGACACTGGGTTCCCTACTCCACTACTACATGGTGGACACTGGGTTGCCATCTACGCTACTACATGGTAGACACTGGGGAGCCATCCACGCTAATACATGGTGAACACTGGGTTGCCATCTACGCTACTACATGGTGGGCACTGGGTTGGCATCTACGCTACTACATGGTGGGCACTCGGTTGCCATCTACGCTACTACATGGTGGGCACTCGGTTGCCATGTACGCTACTACATGGTGGACACTGGGTTCCCTACTCCACTACTACATGGTGGACACTGGGTTGCCATCTACGCTACTACATGGTAGACACTGGGTTGCCATCTACGCTACTACATGGTGGGCACTGGGTTGGCACCTACGCTACTACATGGTGGGCACTGGGTTGGCATCTACGCTACTACATGGTGGACACTGGGTTCCCTACTCCACTACTACATGGTGGACACTGGGTTGCCATCTACGCTACTACATGGTAGACACTGGGTTGCCATCTACGCTACTACATGGTGGGCACTCGGTTGCCATGTACGCTACTACATGGTGGACACTGGGTTCCCTACTCCACTACTACATGGTGGACACTGGGTTGCCATCTACGCTACTACATGGTGGGCACTGGGTTGGCATCAACGCTACTACATGGTGGGCACTGGGTTACCATCTACGCTACTACATGTTTGACACTCGGTTGCCATCCACGCTACTACATGGTGGGCACTGGGTTGGCACCTACGCTACTACATGGTGGGCACTCGGTTGCCATCTACGCTACTACATGGTGGGCACTGGGTTGCCATCTACGCTACTACATGGTGGACACTGGGTTCCCTACTCCACTACTACATGGTGGACACTGGGTTGCCATCTACGCTACTACATGGTAGACACTGGGGAGCCATCCACGCTAATACATGGTGAACACTGGGTTGCCATCTACGCTACTACATGGTGGGCACTGGGTTCCCTACTCCACTACTACATGGTGGACACTGGGTTGCCATCTACGCTACTACATGGTAGACACTGGGGAGCCATCCACGCTAATACATGGTGAACACTGGGTTGCCATCTACGCTACTACATGGTGGGCACTGGATTGCCATCTACACTACTACATGTTTGACACTCGGTTGCCATCTACGCTACTACATGGTAGACACTGGGGAGCCATCCACGCTAATACATGGTGAACACTGGGTTGCCATGTACGCTACTACATGGTGGACACTGGGTTCCCTACTCCACTACTACATGGTGGACACTGGGTTGCCATCTACGCTACTACATGGTAGACACTGGGGAGCCATCCACGCTAATACATGGTGAACACTGGGTTGGCATCTACGCTACTACATGGTGGGCACTCGGTTGGCATCTACGCTACTACATGGTGGGCACTGGGTTGGCATCTACGCTACTACATGGTGGGCACTGGGTTGGCATCTACGCTACTACATGGTGGGCACTGGGTTTCCATCTACGCTACTACATGGTTGACACTGGGTTGCCATCTACGCTACTACATGGTAGACACTGGGGAGCCATCCACGCTAATACATGGTGGGCACTGGGTTGCCATCTACGCTACTACATGGTGGGCACTGGGTTGGCAACTATGCTACTACATGGTGAACACTGGGTTGCCATCTATGGTACTACATGGTGGACACTGGGTTGGCATCTACGCTACTACATGGTGGGCACTGGGTTGGCACCTACGCTACTACATGGTGGGCACTCGGTTGCCATGTACGCTACTACATGGTGGACACTGGGTTCCCTACTCCACTACTACATGGTGGACACTGGGTTGCCATCTACGCTACTACATGGTAGACACTGGGGAGCCATCCACGCTAATACATGGTGAACACTGGGTTGCCATCTACGCTACTACATGGTGGGCACTGGGTTCCCTACTCCACTACTACATGGTGGACACTGGGTTGCCATCTACGCTACTACATGGTAGACACTGGGGAGCCATCCACGCTAATACATGGTGAACACTGGGTTGCCATCTACGCTACTACATGGTGGGCACTGGATTGCCATCTACGCTACTACATGTTTGACACTCGGTTGCCATCTACGCTACTACATGGTAGACACTGGGGAGCCATCCACGCTAATACATGGTGAACACTGGGTTGCCATCTACGCTACTACATGGTGGACACTGGGTTCCCTACTCCACTACTACATGGTGGACACTGGGTTCCCTACTCCACTACTACATGGTGGACACTGGGTTGCCATCTACGCTACTACATGGTAGACACTGGGGAGCCATCCACGCTAATACATGGTGAACACTGGGTTGCCATCTACGCTACTACATGGTGGGCACTGGATTGCCATCTACGCTACTACATGTTTGACACTCGGTTGCCATCTACGCTACTACATGGTAGACACTGGGGAGCCATCCACGCTAATACATGGTGAACACTGGGTTGCCATCTACGCTACTACATGGTGGACACTGGGTTCCCTACTCCACTACTACATGGTGGACACTGGGTTGCCATCTACGCTACTACATGGTAGACACTGGGGAGCCATCCACGCTAATACATGGTGAACACTGGGTTGCCATCTACGCTACTACATGGTGGGCACTGGATTGCCATCTACGCTACTACATGTTTGACACTCGGTTGCCATCTACGCTACTACATGGTGGACACTGGGTTGCCATCTACGCTACTACATGGTGGGCACTGGGTTGCCATCTACGCTACTACATGGTGGGCACTGGGTTGGCATCTACGCTACTACATGGTGGGCACTGGGTTACCATCTACGCTACTACATGGTGGGCAATGGGTTGCCATCTACGCTACTACATGGTGGGCAATGGGTTGCCATCTACACTACTACATGGTGGGCAATGGGTTGCCATCTACGCTACTACATGGTGGGCACTGGGTTACCATCTACGCTACTACATGGTGGGCAATGGGTTGCCATCTACGCTACTACATGTTTGACACTCGGTTGCCATCTACGCTACTACATGGTGGGCACTGGGTTGGCATCCACGCTACTACATGGTGGGCACTGGCTTGCCATTTACGCTACTACATGGTGGGCACTGGGTTGCCATCTACGCTACTACATGGTGCACACTGGGGAGCCATCCACGCTAATACATGGTGAACACTGGGTTGGCATCTACGCTACTACATGGTGGGCACTGGGTTGTCATCTACGCTACTACATGGTGGGCACTGGGTTGGCATCTACGCTACTACATGGTTGACACTGGGTTGCCATCTACGCTACTACATGGTGGGCACTGGGTTGGCAACTACGCTACTACATGGTGAACACTGGGTTGCCATCTATGGTACTACATGGTGGACACTGGGTTGGCATCTACGCTACTACATGGTGGGCACTGGGTTGCCATCTACGCTACTTCATGGTGGACACTGGGTTGCCATGTACGCTACTACATGGTGGGCACTCGGTTGCCATGTACGCTACTTCATGGTGGACACTGGGTTGCCATCTACGCTACTACATGGTGGACACTGGGTTGACATCTACGCTACTTCATGGTGGACACTGGGTTGCCATCTACGCTACTACATGGTGGGCACTCGGTTGCCATGTACGCTACTTCATGGTGGACACTGGGTTGCCATCTACGCTACTACATGGTGGACACTGGGTTGGCATCTACGCTACTTCATGGTGGACACTGGGTTGCCATCTACGCTACTTCATGGTGGACACTGGGTTGGCATCTACGCTACTACATGGTGGGCACTCGGTTGCCATGTACGCTACTACATGGTGGACACTGGGTTCCCTACTCCACTACTACATGGTGGACACTGGGGAGCCATCCATGCTACTACATGGTTGACACTGGGTTCCCTACTCCACTACTATATGGTGGACACTGGGTTGGCATCTACGCTACTACATGGTGGGCACTGGGTTGCCATCTACGCTACTACATGGTGGACACTGGAAGCCATCCACGCTAATACATGGTGGACACTGGGTTGGCATCTACGCTACTACATGGTGGACACTGGGTTGCCATCTATGCTACTACATGGTGGACACTGGGTTGGCATCTACGCTATTACATGGTGGGCACTGGGTTGGCATCTACGCTACTACATGGTGGGCACTGGGTTGGCATCTACGCTACTACATGGTGGGCACTGGGTTGCCATTTACGCTACTACATGGTGGACACTGGGTTGCCATCTACGCTACTACATGGTGGACACTGGGAGCCATCCACGCTAATACATGGTGGACACTGGGTTGGCATCTACGCTACTACATGGTGGGCACTGGGTTGGCATCAACGCTATTACATGGTGGGCACTGGGTTGCCATCTACGCTACTACATGGTGGACACTGGGTTGGCATCTACGCTACTACATGGTGGGCACTGGGTTGCCATCTACGCTACTACATGGTGGACACTGGGGAGCCATCCACGCTAATACATGGTGAACACTGGGTTGCCATCTACGCTACTACATGGTGGGCACTGGATTGCCATCTACGCTACTACATGTTTGACACTCGGTTGCCATCTACGCTACTACATGGTGGGCACTGGGTTGGCATCTACGCTACTACATTGTGGGCACTCGGTTGGCATCTACGCTACTACATGGTGGGCACTGGGTTGGCATCTACGCTACTACATGGTGGGCACTGGATTGCCATCTACGCTACTACATGTTTGACACTCGGTTGCCATCCACGCTACTACATGGTGGGCACTGGGTTGGCATCTACGCTACTACATGGTGGGCACTCGGTTGGCATCTACGCTACTACATGGTGGGCACTGGGTTGCCATCTACGCTACTGCATGGTGGGCACTGGGTTGCCATCTACGCTACTACATGGTGGGCACTGGGTTGGCATCTACGCTACTATATGGTGGGCACTGGGTTGCCATCTACGCTACTACATGGTGGGCACTGGGTTGCCATCTACGCTAATACATGGTGAACACTGGGTTGCCATCTACGCTACAACATGGTGGGCACTGGATTGCCATCTACGCTACTACATGTTTGACACTCGGTTGCCAACTACGCTACTACATGGTGGGCACTGGGTTGCCATCTACGCTACTACATGGTGGGCACTGGGTTGCCATCTACGCTACTACATGGTGGGCACTGGGTTGGCATCTACGCTACTACATGTTTGACACTCGGTTGCCATCTACGCTACTACATGGTGGGCACTGGGTTGGCATCTACGCTACTACATGGTGGGCACTGGGTTGCCATCTACGCTACTACATGGTGGGCACTGGGTTGCCGTCTACGCTACTACATGGTGCACACTGGGGAGCCATCCACGCTAATACATGGTGAACACTGGGTTGCCATCTACGCTACTACATGGTGGGCACTGGATTGCCATCTACGCTACTACATGTTTGACACTCGGTTGCCATCTACGCTACTACATGGTGGGCACTGGGTTGCCATCTACGCTACTACATGGTGGGCACTGGGTTGCCATCTACGCTACTACATGGTGGGCACTGGGTTGGCATCTACGCTACTACATGTTTGACACTCGGTTGCCATCTACGCTACTACATGGTGGGCACTGGGTTGGCATCTACGCTACTACATGGTGGGCACTGGGTTGCCATCTACGCTACTACATGGTGGGCACTGGGTTGCCATCTACGCTACTACATGGTGCACACTGGGGAGCCATCCACGCTAATACATGGTGAACACTGGGTTGCCATCTACGCTACTACATGGTGGGCACTGGGTTGTCATCTACGCTACTACATGGTGGGCACTGGGTTGGCATCTACGCTACTACATGGTTGACACTGGGTTGCCATCTACGCTACTACATGGTGCACACTGGGAGCTATCCACGCTAATACATGGTGAACACTGGGTTGCCATCTACGCTACTACATGGTGGGCACTGGGTTACCATCTACGCTACTACATGGTGGGCACTGGGTTTCCATCTACGCTACTACATGGTTGACACTGGGTTGCCATCTACGCTACTACATGGTAGACACTGGGGAGCCATCCACGCTAATACATGGTGGGCACTGGGTTGCCATCTACGCTACTACATGGTGGGCACTGGGTTGGCAACTACGCTACTACATGGTGAACACTGGGTTGCCATCTATGGTACTACATGGTGGACACTGGGTTGGCATCTACGCTACTACATGGTGGGCACTGGGTTGGCATCAACGCTATTACATGGTGGGCACTGGGTTGCCATCTACGCTACTACATGGTGGACACTGGGTTGGCATCTACGCTACTACATGGTGGGCACTGGGTTGCCATCTACGCTACTACATGGTGGACACTGGGTTGGCATCTACGCTACTACATGGTGGGCACTGGGTTGGCATCTACGCTACTACATGGTGGGCACTGGGTTGCCATCTACGCTACTACATGGTGGACACTGGGTTGGCATCTACGCTATTACATGGTGGGCACTGGGTTGGCATCTACGCTACTACATGGTGGACACTGGGTTGCCATCTACGCTACTACATGGTGGACACTGGGGAGCCATCCACGCTAATACATGGTGAACACTGGGTTGCCATCTACGCTACTACATGGTGGGCACTGGATTGCCATCTACGCTACTACATGTTTGACACTCGGTTGCCATCTACGCTATTACATGGTGGGCACTGGGTTGGCATCTACGTTTCTACATGGTGGGCACTCGGTTGGCATCTACGCTACTACATGGTGGGCACTGGATTGCCATCTACGCTACTACATGTTTGACACTCGGTTGCCATCCACGCTACTACATGGTGGGCACTGGGTTGGCATCTACGCTACTACATGGTGGGCACTCGGTTGGCATCTACGCTACTACATGGTGGGCACTGGGTTGCCATCTACGCTACTGCATGGTGGGCACTGGGTTGCCATCTACGCTACTACATGGTGGGCACTGGGTTGGCATCTACGCTACTACATGGTTGACACTGGGTTGCCATCTACGCTACTACATGGTGCACACTGGGGAGCCATCCACGCTAATACATGGTGAACACTGGGTTGCCATCTACGCTACTACATGGTGGGCACTGGGTTGTCATCTACGCTACTACATGGTGGGCACTGGGTTGGCATCTACGCTACTACATGGTTGACACTGGGTTGCCATCTACGCTACTACATGGTGCACACTGGGAGCTATCCACGCTAATACATGGTGAACACTGGGTTGCCATCTACGCTACTACATGGTGGGCACTGGGTTACCATCTACGCTACTACATGGTGGGCACTGGGTTTCCATCTACGCTACTACATGGTTGACACTGGGTTGCCATCTACGCTACTACATGGTAGACACTGGGGAGCCATCCACGCTAATACATGGTGGGCACTGGGTTGCCATCTACGCTACTACATGGTGGGCACTGGGTTGGCAACTACGCTACTACATGGTGAACACTGGGTTGCCATCTATGGTACTACATGGTGGACACTGGGTTGGCATCTACGCTACTACATGGTGGGCACTGGGTTGGCATCAACGCTATTACATGGTGGGCACTGGGTTGCCATCTACGCTACTACATGGTGGACACTGGGTTGGCATCTACGCTACTACATGGTGGGCACTGGGTTGCCATCTACGCTACTACATGGTGGACACTGGGTTGGCATCTACGCTACTACATGGTGGGCACTGGGTTGGCATCTACGCTACTACATGGTGGGCACTGGGTTGCCATCTACGCTACTACATGGTGGACACTGGGTTGGCATCTACGCTATTACATGGTGGGCACTGGGTTGGCATCTACGCTACTACATGGTGGACACTGGGTTGCCATCTACGCTACTACATGGTGGACACTGGGGAGCCATCCACGCTAATACATGGTGAACACTGGGTTGCCATCTACGCTACTACATGGTGGGCACTGGATTGCCATCTACGCTACTACATGTTTGACACTCGGTTGCCATCTACGCTATTACATGGTGGGCACTGGGTTGGCATCTACGTTTCTACATGGTGGGCACTCGGTTGGCATCTACGCTACTACATGGTGGGCACTGGATTGCCATCTACGCTACTACATGTTTGACACTCGGTTGCCATCCACGCTACTACATGGTGGGCACTGGGTTGGCATCTACGCTACTACATGGTGGGCACTCGGTTGGCATCTACGCTACTACATGGTGGGCAC
This sequence comes from Nematostella vectensis, assembly GCF_932526225.1. NCBI lineage: Eukaryota > Metazoa > Cnidaria > Anthozoa > Actiniaria > Edwardsiidae > Nematostella > Nematostella vectensis. Next base: position 16,635,971 of record NC_064040.1, on the reverse strand, counting down.
TGGGTTGCCATCTACGCTACTGCATGGTGGGCACTGGGTTGCCATCTACGCTACTACATGGTGGGCACTGGGTTGGCATCTACGCTACTACATGGTGGGCACTGGGTTGCCATCTACGCTACTACATGGTGGGCACTGGGTTGCCATCTACGCTAATACATGGTGAACACTGGGTTGCCATCTACGCTACAACATGGTGGGCACTGGATTGCCATCTACGCTACTACATGTTTGACACTCGGTTGCCAACTACGCTACTACATGGTGGGCACTGGGTTGCCATCTACGCTACTACATGGTGGGCACTGGGTTGCCATCTACGCTACTACATGGTGGGCACTGGGTTGGCATCTACGCTACTACATGTTTGACACTCGGTTGCCATCTACGCTACTACATGGTGGGCACTGGGTTGGCATCTACGCTACTACATGGTGGGCACTGGGTTGCCATCTACGCTACTACATGGTGGGCACTGGGTTGCCGTCTACGCTACTACATGGTGCACACTGGGGAGCCATCCACGCTAATACATGGTGAACACTGGGTTGCCATCTACGCTACTACATGGTGGGCACTGGATTGCCATCTACGCTACTACATGTTTGACACTCGGTTGCCATCTACGCTACTACATGGTGGGCACTGGGTTGCCATCCACGCTACTACATGGTGGGCACTGGGTTGCCATCTACGCTACTACATGGTGGGCACTGGGTTGGCATCTACGCTACTACATGTTTGACACTCGGTTGCCATCTACGCTACTACATGGTGGGCACTGGGTTGGCATCTACGCTACTACATGGTGGGCACTGGGTTGCCATCTACGCTACTACATGGTGGGCACTGGGTTGCCATCTACGCTACTACATGGTGGGCACTGGGTTGTCATCTACGCTACTACATGGTGGGCACTGGGTTGGCATCTACGCTACTACATGGTTGACACTGGGTTGCCATCTACGCTACTACATGGTGCACACTGGGAGCTATCCACGCTAATACATGGTGAACACTGGGTTGCCATCTACGCTACTACATGGTGGGCACTGGGTTACCATCTACGCTACTACATGGTGGGCACTGGGTTTCCATCTACGCTACTACATGGTTGACACTGGGTTGCCATCTACGCTACTACATGGTAGACACTGGGGAGCCATCCACGCTAATACATGGTGGGCACTGGGTTGCCATCTACGCTACTACATGGTGGGCACTGGGTTGGCAACTACGCTACTACATGGTGAACACTGGGTTGCCATCTATGGTACTACATGGTGGACACTGGGTTGGCATCTACGCTACTACATGGTGGGCACTGGGTTGGCATCAACGCTATTACATGGTGGGCACTGGGTTGCCATCTACGCTACTACATGGTGGACACTGGGTTGGCATCTACGCTACTACATGGTGGGCACTGGGTTGCCATCTACGCTACTACATGGTGGACACTGGGTTGGCATCTACGCTACTACATGGTGGGCACTGGGTTGGCATCTACGCTACTACATGGTGGGCACTGGGTTGCCATCTACGCTACTACATGGTGGACACTGGGTTGGCATCTACGCTATTACATGGTGGGCACTGGGTTGGCATCTACGCTACTACATGGTGGACACTGGGTTGCCATCTACGCTACTACATGGTGGACACTGGGTTGGCATCTACGCTACTACATGGTGGACACTGGGTTGGCATCTACGCTACTACATGGTGGGCACTGGGTTGCCATCTACGCTACTACATGGTGGACACTGGGTTGCCATCTACGCTACTGCATGGTGAACACTGGGTTGGCATCTACGCTACTACATGGTGGACACTGGGTTGCCATCTACGCTACTACATGGTGGACACTGGGTTGGCATCTACGCTACTACATGGTGGGCACTGGGTTGGCATCTACGCTACTACATGGTGGGCACCGGGTTGGCCGAGGTGTTTGCTAAGGAATATGGTCAGAAGGGGCGAAGGCGGGGGCAGCTCGTAACCGGTTGCGTGACCGGTTCCCGTATTTGAGTGAAGTCACGCTCGGCTGACGGCTGATCTTTCCCCACGGGGGTAACACAAGTAACAATTAGCAAGTGGGCCCCAGGTATAAAGCCATTTATTCCCCTTCGTGTAATAAATATTGTATTAAGGAAGTCTGTCTCAAAGCTAAGATGTTTTATATTTGATAATTCACTTCTACTCTTTGCCTCGTAGTCGCGATTAGGCGGCCATCTCTGTGCAGAAAGCATCTATATCTAGGACACATTGACGGATATCCGTCTATTCCCTTTGCTCGGTCTTCACGTAATAGTCGCTTTGTGCAAAAAGTGTCTCTTTGTGTCTCTTTCATAGAAAAATTGTAAAGAAAACATTTGGTTATCTATGAAATTAATAAACTTTTAACCGCTTTTTGCTCAATCTTTATCACGATTTTTGCTTTGGACAACATGCATCTATAGGTATTATTATGACCCATTGCTCGGTCACGAAAGCTTTTTCAACAGAGGTAGGCGAAAATCCCTACAACAACCAAGTAACTGATAGATGGGAACTGATATAGATGAGCAAGGTCGCTTTTGCTAATGCATGAACTACTCAAAACCGCGGCAACCCTACTTCAGAGCCATCTCTCCTCATTCACAAACACACGCACCCGCACAGCCCGCCCTGTTCAAATTTGGAAACTCCCCCCCCCCCCCCCCCCACACACACACACACACACACATCCCACACGGCTGAATTGCATCCACGGCCCCATTGTACTGTTGGTAAACATCTTTGATGTAGATGATTTCTTGTCATTTGTGTTAATTTTATTTGAGTCATTTCAGGTGTACTGGAGCCAGAGTAACAGGAAAAAACAAAATATTATCCTAGGGAATACTAATTTTAGCAAGGAGGAAGTCGTTTACCAATTTAACGGCTATTCAAAGAGCTAGTTTAGTAGATGCGGGGGCTTAAGATATGTATAATGACAACTAATCGACCATATGTCTTCCAAACTATCACATATTTGCAAGGTGTACGTGCCCTAAGGTTTACTAGATTGTTTTCATTCTTTTTCGGAGACGGCTTTTTTACACCACCAAAAATCAATGCAAATACGATTTATTCCAGCGGCTCACTAAATCCAATTCAATCTGTGTATTTGAATTCCATACAACCCGCTTTCGATCGGACTGTCTCCCTTCATATTCTGCCATAATCGTACCTAGTGTATTCATTGCGTTGCAAAGCGGGAATTTCTTTTTCACGTTTAAAGCAACATTAACAGGAATAAAACGGATCCATTTTAATGCTAGAGCTTTTACAAAAACGACAAAATGACGCTCGAAACGTCAACGCACCTACTATTTCGCACATGTGTACAACATACATTTTCAACCTTGCGTGGATTTATAGCACGTCTTTTAGTCTTTCTAGTTATACCCTTCAACACTGAAACGGTTTCTAAGCACGCCACTTCTCCGTACACTGACCAATCATAAAGACCAACTATATCCCGTTATTTTTTATGATAGCAAACCAACCAGACAGCGGTTTAGCAGACGAGAGAGTTCGCAGACCACTGAAAATGGCAGTAAAGATATTTCCAATGCAAGCTCATTCTTATATCTGACAAGCGGGGAAAATGAAGATGTATATGTTTTGTATGCTAGCCTGCTTGCTGGCAATTGATTAACGCGGAAAATCGCGAGTTACCCAAATCCAGTATGGCGACAGATTAGCGGGAAAATCAAGTATCAACCGCTCGCAAGCATCAGCTATTTGTAACCTTCCTACTACATAAAAAATAATTTCTTTATGAGTGTGCGCTCTGTTCATCTTCATACCCCCACGTGCGGTATTCTTTTTGAAAGCCGTATATACGGGATTTAGTTACAACATTTTACAAAAACTCGGTTTTGAAAAACTGGATGAAAGTACCTGCAACACCGTCTAAAGATATTCTAATATTCTTACTCATTTTTATCTGATAAGCGATAAAGAACTCAGTGATAGAGACACGGAAGTATACCGACTGAATGACCGAAATGCGAGAGACCCCATAACACCATATATTTAGGGAAAAAGCCGATAGATTGCCGGGATTTTGGGTCCTCCGTCTCTTCCACATTTGAAAAAAATCGAAACTTTAGTGCCACAAGAGTCTAAAATCTGCTAAATGTCGCCAGTTCTCATTTTGCTAAAATATCTAAATTGTAAGTTCAAAGTGTTCTATATTAGGTTAGAAAGGTCGAGAAATCTGAATGGAGCTTGTTGTTGGAGTTGAATAAATAAATTGAGACTGGATAAATTGTAAACTGTCGGGCATTTAGTTCACCGAGGACCTTTCACGACAGTTGTAGCAGAGAAAATTCAGTGCCACTGTGATAACGATTTTATAATCAAGAAAAAATTCCGACAACAAAGATTTGCTTGGCTTTTTTAAACAAATATAGAATACTTTGAACTTACTAGGTCGACAATTTACTGGGTCTAATTGAATAAATTGAAAACTGTCGGGCATTTAGTCCCTGCGTTTTCATGAACCTTTAAAATAAAGCTTTATGAAAAGAAGGCCTAGAGAAAGACCTAAAAACTGAATTGAAAACTGTCGGGCATTTAGTCCCTGCGTTTTCATAAACCTTTAAAATAAAGGTTTATGAAAAGAAGGCCTAGAGAAAGACCTGAAAACTGAATTAAAAACTGTCGGGCATTTAGTCCCTGCGTTTTCATAAACCTTTAAAATAAAGGTTTATGAAAAGAAGGCCTAGAGAAAGACCTGAAGGCACTATCGTAACCAGTCATGCTTTGCAGAACATTCCATTAAAAGCCAATAATTACGAACCTAAAGACATTACGGGGGTTCGTGCAATCCCCCTTGATAGGGCGTACCAAACTATCATACACCAATACGCCAATTTGTTAAAAACGATGTTAAGTGAAGTCGGATGGAAAAGACCCTTTGGTTGCCTTGTGTTTTGTAGGAGATTTTCCATCAAATATCCCTTTAAAAAACTTTTGCTCATTTCAACAAGTCAAACCTCAATATTTCTTCGATTGCAAGTTTGGAGATAAGCTCCATTGTAAATTTATAACCTTTAAGATATTTAAATTTAAACAGCAGACAAAGCTACTAATAAACATATTCTTGCCGAGGTTAAGTAATACGATTCTTTTAACATCAATATACTCTTGACTGGAGTTGCTGTGGGATAAATTGTCGACAAATATTGAAATGGAACATTCTTTATTTTGCAATTTGCGAAATGGTTTCCCTGTTATAAATAATAAATTACAGGAAGTGAATGGATGAATGCACGATCAAATGCCAAATTTAGATTAGATTATGAGTTCGTCATAGGTGATCTCAAGAGTGCGGTACATCGTAATTATGCTCAGTGGGAATCCTATCACCCAACAAGTTAGTATTCATTCATTTGTTGATGGCACACAACACGACTGCCTGCGTCTGGCGAAATCCACCGACAGCTTATACATCTCCAAACAGTCCTGATAATTTATAACAAGAAGTCATGTACGATTCTATTCTTACTCTCATGGATAACTTCACGTTTGGAAAAGACGATTCTCTTTTCGTTCTTGCAAACATCAGTGATGTTGCTCCTGGTGCAGAAGGCAGTGGCTTTATGCGCATCTTTACCGTGGTAGGGCTTGCCTTGTTGTCTTTGTCTGGGGTAGTTGGCAATACCTTAGTTTGTATCGTACTTCAAAAAATTCGCAAGAAGTCCTCGATGGACTGCTTGATCCTGGTTCTTGCACTGGCGGACCTCGGGATTCTCATAGTCGAAGTTCCAATCATCCTTATTCGAATACAACTGGATGAGATATGGCCTCTGGGAGAAGCAACGTGTAAGCTGGTCTACCCAATACAAGATGTTTTTTTCGGTATCTCGATCTGGGTGATAGTCACGATTGCGTTGGAAAGATACCAAAAGATAGTACACATCGCTAAGGGGTTTGTCCGCCGTCTTCGCAGAGAACTCTATCTCATCGTCGTTGCCATTATTGCCTTAAACTTTCTTGTGTTCTCGCTACCTCTCTTCTTTCTGGTGGATTTTAAAAAGGTCTCAGGGTCCTGGTATTGCGTAGTCCAGTGGCCCGAATGGGCGGAGTTGCCAGGACACATGAACATTGCCTATCAGGCGCATACTATCCTAATTGTCATAGCAGGTTACCTGTCTCCACTGGGCATAATACTGGCAACGTACGCCTCGATCTCCCGTCATCTTAAAAAAAGCAATTTCTTTCTTCGCCGATGTGTCCCTACTTGCCCCGAACAAGCCCCTATACCTGGCCAGTCATTGAGGTTAAAGCAAAATGCCCGGGCCAAACGTTTATTAACACCGGTTGTTGTTGCTTTTGCTGTAACAATGTTGCCCCTAAACGTGCTGCGGCTTGCGGTCATTTACGTTAAAATTCCCAACTCGGCTTTCAGGGTGATTTTCCCTGTTGCTTGCGCACTGGTGGCAGTGAACTCGGTTGTTAACCCCTTTATCTATACTTTTACCAACAAAAACTTTAAATTAGCGGTGAAAAGGTTGTTTTGTGGGGGTGTCAGCAAAAACATGCAGTGGACAGGGATTTTCTCTTCAAGGCGGCAGAGACAATATGAAATAACGCCTGCACCAGCCAGTTCTGTGTGAAGCTAATGTGACGAGCAGAGCAAGAAACAGCATGGTCTGCCTTGGCAGCGTGTCTGGAAACTGGACAAAAGATAAAAAGAAATCAACATTAGAATAGCGCACGAGCGCCCAGCTAGATTAGAAAGGACAAATGAAAAAAATATCCATTCAACAAACCACAAATTTAACTAAATTAATTTGAAAAAGAAAATAGATGAAAAATAAACGCAAACCTTTGAATAACGAACAGTAGAATATTAAGTTTTGAAAAGAAAGTATATGCAAAAAGCCTAATAACTGACGATTCTTTCAATACGAAAAGACCGCTCAATAGAAAGTAGAAAAAGATTAACACTATAGTGACTACGGCTTTATTTCATTTCTATTTCCTTCATGTTACTCTGTATTGTGTATCGCTAACGGACTTCTTCCTACATTAGTAACTGAACGTATGGTCCAAGATGCAATTTTACAATTTCTTTTGAAATTAGTAACCGTATCGGCTTACTCATATAGCTACTTTCATCTCGACAAACAGAGCATATAAAAAAGAAAAACAAGGAAGGTAGAGGTCCCAGTATGTAAAGAGCTTTCATCCCTGGCTCCGTGACTATGGCTGCAAGCTACATTTTTATTCGTGCATTTTATTATATGATTGATTTCATTGCCGACTGATTTGATATAAAAGCATCCGTGTCATTATCTTTTTTATGACGGTAGCCGCCAATTTGCAGAAAAATTAGATCTTATCAGTGAGCGATATCATTTCCCCAAGCTAGAGAGGTGACATATTCAAAAGTACCGTTAGTATTTCTTGATATCATTGTAGAAAGTTGTAGAAGTAAAATAAAAAATAAACGAATCTGATCTATTTATCTGTTGCTCTTGTTGTTTTTTCTGCTGAGATTGTTGTTGTTAAAGTGAAATATGCACTTGGCTATTTTCACAAAGCTATAGACCATTGTGTTACATATCAGTAGCTTTGCCTCTGGATTTGCCTGATTGTGGTTGCCTTTTATCGATGCGTAATTGACTTTTTATTTTCTTTTAGTTTTCAATGTTTATATTTAGACTCGATGTTCTAGATGCGATTGATAAACGACCATGGGCCCGGGGGAGAGATCTTTCTAAAGCTCTCCACCGCCCCGATTTAATTATACGTCTTATAGCGGAGCCAGCGCGGAGCTCTATAGGTATAGAAATATGGTATAGCTATGCGACTTGGTTTTGTGGTCATCGCGCGCGTACCCTGTAGTGTCACTCGCCAGCCAGCCAGCCAGCCGCGCAACTTGACCCCACTCGACCGCGAAATGGCGATTAAATACAAGCACGGAGCAAGGGAAAAAGTTCTTGTCGATTATGCGATAAATATCTTTTTTGCCTCAAATTTTGTGACTTAAGGATAGAGTCAACAGAGGAGATCTACTAACATGCATTCACGCCAAGATTTATGCGAGGATATGTCTGGTTCTAGTTAGTAAATTTAAGTAAGTAACAGTTCACATTAAAGTGCATCTGAAGGGATAAAAGCAATATCCTCCAAAACGGTTCATCCATCGATATATAATATCTCCTATGATAGAAAAATCTTTATTACCAAAAATCCCCGATTTCCTATAATCCCCGATTTGTTTACAGCCTTTTGAATATACCAGTCTGTAAAACACCTACTTGCCCAGTCTCCTCACGGATAAAGCTCAAGTTGGCGCGAAATGATCACCATATAAGGAGAATTGCGAGAGCTTGCGTGAATTCGCGTGAGAGAAAACAATTTTGGCTACATGCGTCCTTGCAACTTTATTAGACGTAGAAATAAAAGGATTTTCCTCTTGGCTTAGCTGGCTTAAAATGTAAATATAACCTTATACAAATATAAAACGTATATCCTGCTTGCATTTTAAAGTAACCACTTATTGATAATTTAAATGATTTTTCAATTGAAGCCATTTACTTTGCATTACTTGCCCCAACATGGTGCCATTGCCGCTATTATAGTTTTTACTAAACTAGTTGTACGAAATGCTGATTATCTCGCTAAAAGATGGATCCTTTAGATATCAATATAGCTAACATATAATTTAGATAATGTATAACCCCCAAAACCTGGATGAAATGCTAAAGGACCCAAATTTTTTTTGCACAAACAGTGATATAATTTCCCTTGACATTTTTGCTGTGTAGGTAAACATCACATTTTGTTTCGTCTCACTAGAGATGTAGAGATGTAATAATCCCTAAATCCTTTTTTCATCTTTTCCTCTCAGTGCTCTGACCAAATATCAATATAAAGCATTAAATATGCGCTTTTTAGACTAGTCGTGAATGAAAATGAAGACCCTTTGAACAGTCTTATTTTTTCTAACCAATTCATCTCATCGTATTTGCGTGACAAAAACACGGCGCCATTTTGGTGAGGGTAACAGCAATTCCACCTAGAACTAAAAATGCTTGCTGTCTTGCTCAAAGTTGGGTCCTTTAGCTATTCGTATAGATCACATATAATTTCAATGATACAAGATCCTCAAAACCTAGATGAAATGCTAAAGGACTCATATTTTTTCGCACAAACAGCGATCATATTTTTGTCTCGTGTATGACATCGTATTTTGTGAGCCGTGCGCTCTCTGCCTTTTAAAATGTAAACAATACTCCATGACAAAAGAATGCAAAAAGCATTTGTTATATACAGTATGTATGTGCCTTTCCAAGGGTACTAGATTATCAATCGGGATTCTTAATCTCATAGCATCATTTGCTTTAGCCACAAAAAGTTCAATTTCACCTCGCACAAAATGCTTTAAATCTTGCTTAAAGTAGTAATAATTTCAATGATATACGATCCTTAAAACCTAGGTGAAAAGCTAAAGGACCCACATTTTTTTCGCGTTATAATATTTGCTTGTAAATGTTTAATTTTTTTTTAAGTGCTCATGTAAACATCTTACAAAATACTCATGTCAAGTCAGAAGACGAGTGACGAAAACAGTTAAATCGTTTAATTATATTTCAGGGTCGTATATCCACCATTTTAGAGACGGTATCTGAATGTAAAACTTGCTGTGTTCAAACAAAAAAGGTAGCGTAGAATCGAAGACCAAAGCGAATAATTTCGTAAAAAAATTCTCAAAAACAACAAATTATAGCGAACAGTTGTACTCGCGTGATGTAAATAACTTTATGATGTAAGTTAACGGACATCCGTTTGTTCATATCTACAGATATCACACTCACGATTCTACTGTTGTCAAACCATTTAAACGGGTGACAAGCTTCTCCTCTAATTCCCTTTTCGCTTCCTGTATTTTTCGATAATTCGACATATATCTATTTATATATATCATTATAATATATCATTTAACCGCAAATGCCTCGTCTTGGTATGGCAAAACTACGTTGCTGTATTGTTGTTGAGTCGCTTTCTCTGTCTCGATGTCACTGGCATCGTTTTCTCACTCGGCAGAGCTTGTTGTTTTACAGGGAGAAGCGCTAATTTTGTGAATGAAGATGCAAAATTGGCGAATATGGGAAATCGGGGATTTTTGGTACTGAAGATTCTTTTAGCATAGATATTCCCTATATTCCTTTAGATGCACTTTAAAAAGCGAACACAACCACAAGAAAGCTAAAAAACAAAACAATGCAAAGTGAGTTTCGGACGACGATTTGTATTGTCTATTGAGGATATGACAGTTATTGGGCTTTTTGTTGTCCTTTTTGTTTGCTTTGAGAATGCGACTAGTTAACTTAGTAATCAAATTATTTGAGCATAACACCTTTTGTTTTGACATTCTTCGTTCTATTTATAAGTTATTCTTGATTGTGTTGAGATATTTAATAAAGGCTAACGAATATCGTGTTGCATTTGTCATATACTGCTGAAGGAAACCCCACCTTAACCCCTGACTTCCCCGGGACCATAAGAAAGGGGGCTCAAATGACTAGGGCATTACTATGTGATTCAGCAGTACACTCAATAGTTTTTTTTTAGAACAAGATACTTATATTATATAAAACTAAAAACAAACTTTTGCTTTTTAAATAATAAATCTGTAAAGGAAACAGTTTTGTAACAACCTAAAGATAATGGGAAAGGGGATATTTTAGGAAAGTACCGAATATAATTATCTCATTATTTTCTTATCTTATTTTTCCTTTTCCTTCTCCCTGTTGACTATTTTTATGCAATTTGTGCTCTTTCCTATTTCCCCTCTACACCAAAAATAAATTAATGAACAGAATTGATTTTTAACTTAGAAATATCTTCTTTTAAGGATTTCCTTTCCAAGTCAGTCTCTTTCCCATTACATTTATTTTAGAGGTTTAGATTTATTTCATTGGAATGGTTGGATCCAGGGTTTCTAAAAACACCAAGATATAATGCATTACTGGATGTATATTTGTAGATATTAATTCTCATGGCGATGGGAAATCACCACTTAAAATGGTACATTAATACTTAAGTATTGCATCTCATCTAAAAATGTGTCTGACACTATATTCTATCTTTGAAATCCTGTTTCATCCATTACTTGTTATTCGCAAGGACAAAGCTTGTCAAAATGTAGCTATACAAATTTACATGAAATGTAATGCATGAAAGGAGATATATTTATGGATTTTAATATCCAGACATTTTTCTAAATATTCAGTCCAATGAAGGAGAGAATCACCACTAAATCGCTAAATCGATACATAAAAATTACATTATGGCATCTAAACAGTCTAAATATATTATTTGGAATTTTTGGAATGCTGTTACATCCATCACATATTCTGCACAAGGGCAAAGCTTGTCGGAGTTTTGTTTTAATTAAAAAATATTCATAATGGAACTTCTATAATGGGACATAAGAATTTACCATTAGACTCTTGACAACTTTGACAGCCATATTCACACCAGGAATTGTGTTTGTTAACTTTGATGTACTGCATAATTTAAATTATTGAATAACGCCTGGATCCATTTGTTTGGTCCAATAAATAAATCTCAGTAGAGAGCAGGATCCTAGACCCCCCAAAAATACCTCGATCAGTCAACACAAAAGGTGTTCAATGCTGGCTCCGCTTTTAGGCAGTGCCTAAATCTATATATTATAATACAATTGGGATAAAGACCTGTAAGAGCAAAAATTGGGTGCGTCTGTTTTTTTTTATTGGAGTAAGAATCTATTTCTTCATCTCTCTTCTTTCTGCCGGGCTTTAGACGTCTTCGAGTTTTCCCTTTGTTGGAAAATTACTCTAAAAACAGCGCGAAAAGTCTACACGAACAGCCTCGAGTAAAGTTCAAAACGTTAACAGCGAGAGCCGCCCGTGGGGGGGGGGGGGGGGGGAGGGGGAAGGGCATGGGATGCTAAAGGGCCACATGGATCCAAAAACAATTAATATTATAACATTTCGTACAGTAGCTTTGCATATACATGTCTTTAGCCAGGTGTGTGTACATCATCTTTATTTTTAGACATAGAAATTTTCTGCTTTTTGCATGATATCTATGTCAGGGCACACCCCGTTGACAACCCATGGCTGTGCTCCAGAAATCTAAATCTGAAATACACAGCAAGCCAGGTTAGGACCTACTATCAAATAATAGCCCATCTCCATATGCCCAGGTTCCTAAAATGTGAATCTTTATCTTTACAAAATTCTTTTCATAATAATGCATTTTTTTATGATTATCAATATCAATATTTTTACAAAGCATTTATGTTACACTACGTTACGTTACATGAAATGGTGTAAAAAATGATAAAAACAAGGCGAGAAAAACAAACAAACAAAAAGACTACATTTTAAATACTCAATTTTTTTGTCTTATATTTCTCTCGTTGAATATATATTTTTTTCCTTTTTTCTTTTCTTTTTTTTCCTTTCTGTAGGTAAGCAAGCAGACTAGATACCCTTATTTTTCTGGCAAATGTCAGCTGTTTTAATATCTAATTGTGTATTAAGGTATATTGAATATGTTTTAATAAACATTTTCGTTTTTCTTGTATGCATAGACTTAGTGGTTGATTCGCTGTTTTTTTTCTGGGTGGAAGCCATAAACAATATACTTATATTCTAATGCAATTCCTTCACTATTTTTGTCAGTCCAACAATTTTTAAAAGCACTCTTAACCTGTTTGCATTCAACAAACAGATGCTGTAAATCTGGATTTCTTTGCAAAGGTAGCACTTGTTTGAGTCTGCAATTGTATCTCTGAAGAGAGAGGCGTTGGAGGATGTAAGTTTTAACTGTGCAGCTGAACGTCCCCGGTAATGAGAAACGGGAGCACGTAGATATGGGCGAAGTTTTCCTGAGTGAAACCAAATTTAATAATTCTTTTCTGGGCTGTTGGTATTTAGAACTGCTTATCACATACAAGTGGGCATTTTTGGAGTTGGTGCAGTTGTGTTCTGAGGCAGCGGTTCTGTTTTCATTAGGAACTTCCACTTTCTCAATGCGAAAAGTGTTAGTTACTTAGACATAAACAAGTTAGACGTATATAAGCGCATTAACTCCTTTTCTGAAATCCAAATTCGTTGTTCATTTATTAATTGTTTGATTTGAAAAATTCCGTGTTTTCTTGCCAGTTCGTGGATTTTCCTGCAATTTTTACAGTGCTTATTGTTCCAAATATTTTCTTCAAACACCGATGCCTTCTCATAAAGCTCTAATTCTTGCCAAATCCTTAACACATCTCTGTAAAAGCTTGGGAGTTTAGGATTAAGAGGTAATGTTTTTACATCAAAATCACAATCGAAAAGGATAGTTTCTCCAACGGATTGTAGGAGGAAAATAGGGATGCGCTTCCAACTCTCCTCTTCTCGCTCGTCTTGAGTGCGAAGTCGCTTGATCCAGCTTGCTTTCATTGATAGCCTTATTTATAATCGAAAAATCTGGCATGTTGAGACCGCCTTCGATTTTTTTTTCCAATCATCGTTTTCGATGATTGGGAGGTTTTCCGTCCCAAATGGAAGACCAAATTATTTTGTTTCCTTCAGTCGTAAAGCCTTTGTCAATTGATATCAGGGAAGCGACGTATGTAATTTTTGATAGCGCCAACGTTTTAACGATATTAATTTTTCCTTCTATGTGAGGTTTCTCAATTCCCAGATGTCATGTTTTCAAGTTAAACACTTTTATTTCTTTTTTTTAAAGTAATTTTATCATAAGGTAAGTGGATGCCGAGTGCGTAAACTGACTTCTTTGGCCAGCGGATGCCAAGAGGCGTTTCTTCACAATGTCTGTTTCCACCCAGCCAGAGGCCTTCTTGTCAGGGACCTCAAATCCGATAGTGCCCCGGAAAAATTACACAGACAGTCAGACAGACAGATTTGTTAGAGCGCCGTGAACAGATGTACATAGGCCATTATTCTCTCACATTTATAAGTAGATTGTCTAATTAAAAAGCAGTCATAAATGTATTTAGCTACAATGCTGTGGTGTTTTGGGGGGCTATTAAATCTGTTAAGCTTGGGAAATACCTATTTAGTTGTTGGGAAAGAGTATTTCTAAGTTCTTTTTTTTTAAATTGGGCACTAGGTCCACATTTTCGGATTTTGCACCCCCAAGAAAAATCCTAGGTACGGGCCTGAGCATCCACTGAAATGTTGAAGCTGACGAGTGGATAGTAACAATACAATTAAAAATGGCCGACAAAATAAATACTCATCCACTACATTTAATCGAAGGAATTCTTTAGTATTTTCAGTAGATGTAATCAAGGAAATCGACCTCTATCAATCTTTGGTTTGAGAAGTTTTGTTGCAATTGGTTTTATGTTGAAACGTAGATTCCCTGGACTTAAAATATGGGGTTGAGTCGCGTTAGCAGAAGCGGATGCAGAATTATTCAAGGGTTTATCACTTTATTTCTTCTAAAAAATAAAGATACTTTAAGTTGGATCAGTAACCATACAATTTATCAAGACGTTAGTAACTTGAGGTTAAAACTAGATAGTCCCCTCCCTTTATTTCTCTTTTAAATAATTAAACTTCTTTCAACTAAATGTGAAGTTCCAGAAAATATCCATACCCCCCCCCCATTGAGGGGATTAAAAATTCCAGGAAGGTGGGGGTTAAAACGCCCAGGAATTTCCAGAGGGGAGGGGGGGATAAAATGCCCTTTTTCCTTAACAGTTACTGTATTTTTTTATTTCCAGGGGGTTGGAAATTCCAGAGGGGTGGGGGGTCATACCTCCGACCCCCTCAGTAGGTATGGATATTTTCTGGAACTACACAATCTAATAAATCAAGATTGGTTCACGAAATGAAGGAATGCGTATCATTTCCTTGGACGCAAAAACACGTTTTGTAGGCGGCGACCACATACTCCGGGCATCCTAGCGTGTGTTTTATTTCCTGAGTTCTGGTTTCTCTATCCACAGGCTTAGCGTGTGTTTTATTTCCTGAGTTCTGGTTTCTCTATCCACAGGCTTATGACTTTTCTTCTTGTTTTTCGTTTTTCACTATTGGAGGTAACTTCACGGTGGATATCGATCCTTTTGGTGCGTCATTTTTTCTCTTCCCATCCTTTTGTTTTCTCTAAAAGATAAATAAGCCCATCAATGGATGTATTTTTTTAATAAGGATTCTATTCAACTTTGGTTATGATTTGTTGTCCATTAGTAAGCGATTTATCTCTGAAAGGGGTTGTCCCAGGAAAAAAACCCGATTCTCGTCCTTTGTCCTTCCGTTTAAGGGCCTATGGTACAATCTTTTGAGTCCGTTGCTAGGGAAATTATAAAAGCTTCTGCTTTTTGTCAAATCTCTTGGAACTTTCAACATAAGTGTTTTAGACATAAATGACACAAGTGATGACGTCATCTGACCCCTCCCATGGTCACGTGACTCAGAACAGAAAAACGTGTAAGAGAAGCAACTGTTCAAATTTTTTTTGCAGAAATATTTAAACAGCAATATTTTCTAAAACTTTATCGGATTTGCGAAATTTTGATACCGCGAGAAATGGTGAATTTTTATGTTCTTCGAAAACCACATATTTGGTGATAACTTTTTTATTTCTTCAAAATCAAAAATCCCATGCGCTAAGTTGTTAGGAATGGTGATATCAATGGTTTGAATGAAAAAAAATCACAATTGTTGTAAAATGTTCCAAATTAACGTGTTTTTCTCGCGCGGATATGGCCGCCATCTTGTTTTTTCGCCATCTATGTTTATTCTTGAAAAACATATAAAAATTGCATTTTCTTCTACAAAATGTCGAAAGTTTTTTTCAATATCTTGGAAAAAAAGAAAAAAGAAAATTAGAACTGGAGTTTCGAAGAAAATAAAAGTTTACAAAAGACTCGCCCTGGATTAAACTCGGAACGCTTGCTTACGAGTCAAAGGTGCTAACCACTGGGCCACGGAATCAAGTTGGAAAGCGCGCGGCGATCTTAGTCTATTTAACAGAATAAAGCGCTTTTCCCTTTCGTAGCAACGGAGTTTCGTAGCAACGAGATAGTACCAAAGGCCCTTAATGTATGGAAAAAGTTATCATTTTATCACGGCCTAAGGCAAACTTGACGCGCAACTGATGATAAAACACCACCTTGACACGCCAATATCCGAAATCTTCAATTCCTCTTTACGAGGAAGGTATGGATTTTTCCGGAGTCGCGCAGTTATTAATGGCAAACTCGTCTGATATAGAAAGGTTCCCGCCAGATGAAATCCTTAAAAAGGAATGGAAACTTTGAATTTCTTGATATTCCACCACTAACCCACATATTAAGTGACGTTATATGTATTATATAAAGGTATACCGAGAAAGTAAAATCACCAGCATACGTCGACTTTACAGGCGCATTCCCAGGTTTGGCTGAGGGGGAGGGGGGGGTCGGGTTGCGCAGTCATAGGTATCATAAGCAAAAGTTATAGTACTATAATAAGAAATGACCCACTTTTTGGACGCCAGGGGGGAGGGAGGCTGGTTGCGCGCAAACCCTGTGCGAAGGCGCCAGATACTTACCTTTTTTTGTTTACGATGTGCTTCTCCTACGCCCGGGAGAGGCGTCCGCTGATGTGTCGCGATGTACATTAATCTTTCAAGGATTTTACGGTTTTCTCGATCAATGATGGCCTGTCTTCGCTCCTCCGCCTGTCAGACACAAAATCAAGCCGGTCAGACACACAATCAAGCCTGTCAGACATACAATCAAGCCTATCAGACACACAATCAAGCCTATCAGACACACAATCAAGCCTGTTAGACACACAATCAAGCCTGTCAGACACACAATCAAGCCCGTCAGACACAGTCAAGCCTGTCAAACACACAATCAAGCCTGTCAGACACACAATCAAGCCTGTCAAACACACAATCAAGCCTGTCAGACACACAATCAAGCCTGTAAAACACACAATCAAGCCTGTCAGACACACAATCAAGCCTGTCAGACACACAATCAAGCCTGTCAGACACACAATCAAGCCTGTCAGACACACAATCAAGCCTGTCAGACACACAATCAAGCCTGTCAGACACACAATCAAGCCTGTCAGACACACAATCAAGCCGGTCAGACACACAATCAAGCCCGTCAGACACACAATCAAGCCCGTCAGACACACAATCAAGCCTGTCAGACACACAATCAAGCCTGTCAGACACACAAACAAGCCTGTAAGACACACAATCAAGCCGGTCAGACACACAATCAAGCCGGTCAGACACACAATCAAGCCGGTCAGACACACAATCAAGCCTGTCAGACACACACACAATCAAGCCTGTCAGACACACAATCAAGCCTGTTAGACACACAATCAAGCCAAGCAAATATCTATCAAATACAACTAACATAAAATATATCATCATGAGTGGCTGTCCGAGTCGTGTAATACTTTTTTAGACGATCCGACCCATAGTATAAGATTCCTCCATTATTCCCTCCTCTCCTTCTAAATAATCCAAATGGTGGCCTCCAAAATGAGAATTGTTATCATTAAATGGCCAGTGATTATACTAATATTAAAAATTACATGGACACCATCTTCTTCATCATCATTTCATATCTTCTCACCACTATCATCATCATCTTATCGACTCACCACCACCATCATCATCATCATCATCATATAGACTCACCACCATCATCATCATCATATCGACTCACCACCACCAACATCATCATCATATCGACTCACCACCACCATCATCATCATCATATCGACTCACCACCACCATCATCATTATCATATCGACTCACCACTACCATCATCATCATCATCATATCGTTATCATTATCATTATATCGACTTACCATCATCATCATCATCATCATACCGTCATCATCATCATGTTATATCGTCTCACCACCACCACCACCATCATCATATCGTTATCATCATCATGTCATATCAACTCACCATCATTATCATCATATCGTTATCATCATCATGTCATATCGACTCACCACAGCCCGTCTGAGTCTCATCTGCAGCTGAACCTCCTCGTGGTTGAAACTGAGCCGATTTTGATGGTCTATAGTGCTTTTGATGTCTTTAAGCTGAAACAGAATTAAACGATGCTTTTTTTTAGAAATAGAAATAGAAATACACGCTTGGTTTCTGCGCTGGTGGTCTACAACTGTGTTAGAGGAGTGAGCGGGGGATTGGGTAGAGTAGATAAGCGAACAGCATGCTCGGACAATTTTAGGGGATGCAATTCAACACGGCGGCGAATGATCCCAATGTTAATGTTATGAATCTAACTAACAAAGATAATCCGGGAGAAGAACAGCCATTCAGTGTTTACGACGCCATGTTGAATTGCGTTCTCTAAGGGACGGGAGGTTTCAGGAGGGGAGGTTTCAGTCATGCATGTTTTTTTCCTTGTCTCCAAGACGTGCAAAAATTGTTTTCATCAATGTATGCATTGTTTTCTGTCTGGTTTGATCTGCATGCATTTTTTTCCAGGCTTTTCATCGTGAATGAAATTCTTTTGTTCCTTACCCCCGTTCACTTTTCTAATGGTCTGTCCCTTAAGTCGTCCCAGCATGCTGTCGCTAATAAATTCGACCCAATCTCCCGCGCAACGAAAGAATGGCCAATGTGAAATAGCCTGACGTCCATACGACCCTTAGGCCTTGTTAAGACGCAGTTCTTTTCCGAAGATCGTCAAGAATTTGCTTTAGGAAAGGTAATGAAAAGAACGGCACCTGTGCCTCACTTAGCCATCTTGGCAGCATGATTAGAAAAAAGACTCAGAGGTTGGTATCTCTTCGCTAAAAACCGAGTAAGTACCATGACAAAACATTTTTTTCTTGATCGCTGACCTGAACCGTGGGAGGTTCCACAGGATGTGTTCGCACCCCAACGCCCTTCCCCCACTTAACCAAAGAGTTCACTTTCGAGGGGAGGGACGAAGCTAAATACCAAATACCGTATTTTCCCTAGATGACGTGTTTTGCTCAAATGTTGAATAGCTCAGGTAGTTACTTCAACGTACTACAAATATGTTGTCTCATGCGTGTCTCTACTGTAAACTGTGCGCATGTAGCACACAGGCAACCCATCAACTTCAAGGTCGCACGAGGCCGTAGCAAACAATATCTAAGATTCATTTGAAACTTGAGGATGCGAGATTACGCATAAGAAATGATACACCGCACAGACTCAGAAAAGCTTCATTTCGCCCGGAACTTGCCATGTTCTGTTGGAAATAAGGAATTAAAAAAAGCTTATGGCATATGGTTTATATGCGCTTTCAGTGTTTCGAGGCCATTTAACCCCCTAAGACTCCCTTAATACGGCCTTTGCACCTCCATCTACCAGGCAAACATAAAACCCGAGACTAGAATATCACGTGCATTTGTCATCATTCCCGTAAAGTTCGTAAATATTCGTTTTAGCGTTTATGTTTTTTTAATCAAAATATCAAATACCTTTTTAAAAATATATTAAGAAATATTTATTTCAAAATACTTGAAATAAAAAGACATAAAAGTTAAGTCTGACTTTTGTACCCGGTGCGAGTTACCGCCCTCTTGTGGCTATAAAAACAGAAATAACTATAATTTTTAAAGCGTTTTTTAGCAAACATGATGCACTGCGCGGACGAAGAAACGTGATAAATAATCGATACACCCTTAGACATTTTATAATAACTATACAAAAAATAATGTTTTCTTTAAGCCAAAATTCCATTTTTAAAATTTTATTTTATACGCTCGTATTGGACTGAGTATAAATAGGACTTATTCCGGGTATAAATAATTGTAAAACACAACAATCACCATACACTAATAATATTCCGACATTTAACAACAGCTAGCACTGCAGGTGTCAAAATCCATGTACCGTTTTAGTATTCTCTTGCGATTTTTCGTATTATTACACATTAATTTTCTTCTTTTTGTTTTGAGATACATGGATACAGGCCTCGGGGCAATTATTCCGAATAATTGAAACGACGGCGGCAATAACAACTTATATTATTAGAGAGCAGACAACTCAAGAGTGTGGATTCGGTTTTGTGTGTTTCTCCCGTTTTAACGGTACAGGTATAGGAGATTTGTACTATGCCCATAACGTCTGTGGTTATAAAATGGAAATAATGTTTAGCGTGTATTAAGCAGTTAGCTTATATAAACAAAGGCAACTTTTGATCATTAAAACAAAATCAAACAAAGCAACAGCACAAAGAAACATCCTCTTTATGCATTCCCCTTTGTGGTTTATCAGAGCCTCCCTGCATTTATCGAATGAAGTGATAAACACCCAAAAAAGATATAATATATAATTTAGATTTGATGCTCTCAATGAAACATTTCTCTTAAATAGAATAACCCTTTTCAAATATAAAGCCTGGTTTATTTAGTTTTATCCTACAACATACTGGATTACTTTTCCGTCTTTTGTTTGTATCTCATAGCCGATAAGCCAAGTACAATAATGTTATTCCCATTTCGCATAATATATACACTCAGTAGTGCGAAGTGAATGTCGTTTTAGATCCTTACCCGTTTTTGATGTTTCTCGTAAGTCATTCGCTGCCATCGTTTGTCTAATAGATCATTCGCTGCTGTAGATGTTGTCGTCATCTTACTTCGATGCATTTGCAGTATTTCCCACTTGATACAAATTAGACGAGTATTTCATATGACATCTTTTGCAGCACGAAACCCACACGAAAAGGATACGACTGCTGATGCCTTCTATTCAAGCGTGGTGGGTGCCTTTGTTAATAAGTTAACGAACAACAAAGAATGTAGCGATTTCAACCGAGTTTTCATCCAGGGAGATTATATACGAGATTCTACAAGATATACTAATCTGCTAAGGTGCAGAATAGTATTGGGTGGTCACCATAGAGACGCGGTCTGGATGTATAGGTGCGTATTTGAATTGAGCTGAAGTGGATTAGTGCGGGTGCTTGCGAATGGAATCTACTAGGTGCATAAGTGCACTGTGATTGGTCAATGAAATGTAGTATTCTAAAATGTCGTGTCACTTTTACGTATAATGTAAACATCTTGTATAATGAGCCGCTAGAGGCATTATAGAAGCACAAAAAAATTAATACTAAGATCACCCGGTGTTTATCTATGACTGGGCGGCTAAGGGCGGCTATGCATATGAGGCTGGGTATTACTTAGAGCATCACTTAATCAGTCTGTACACTTAATAATTACTCTGTAATGAACCTTAATAGATTTAGATTTTCTGTTTTGCTTCTAAGCCCACTAATGAAAAGTGAAATGGAAAAGAGCTTTTTTATTCAAGTGTCTTGGACGTCAAAAGTTTTTCATGCTATTACTAACTCCAATATGCAGATGAGGTAGTTGAATTGATATAAAAAATTAATTGCTTTTGAATTGTGCGCTCATTTTTCTCAACTATTTTTTTTAATTTTTGAATGGAAATGAGCTAGATAAAACTGAATAATTGGTAATGTTTTTTTTTGTATTAGCGATATTGTAGAGCTGCAAAGTGCTACTATTCTAATACTTTCAAATAGTCGCGCACGATTCCGTTTCTTTTCTTCCTCTCTCTACACTCACTATTAATAAACGACCTAAATTAACTGTTATTCGTACGCAATTTGAGTCCTGTACAATACATTGATAGTTTACTTGACAAGGGCCTTCTCCACGAGGTGTTTAATATGCGGGAGACGAAAAGTTAAACAAACTCGCACAGATATTATTGACTTAAGACTAAAACTGTTAACACGTCACATAACCATGACAATGCTGTGTTTTAGAATACAGCCTGCGTCTTTCGAGGTTCGCTGAGAGGACAAGGAAGACCTTTTAAGGTTAAAATTGCGACAAAGTTTGAGGGATCTAAGTGCAAGATGAAGTGGGACAAAGCCGCCTTCAGGTGATGATATCTTCCTAGACGCTCGTGGCGTCCTACCAGGTATAAACATGAGGTGTCGTCTTGAATGCGAATTCGTTTATAGAGCAATCGATTGATTATTCAAAAGACAAAGGTCTTGTTTAATTCAACCTGTTTACAGCAATATACACAGTTCATTACTTACAAACGCACTTGTGCACTTTTGCAGATAATTTGTGAGATGCACGTTTTGTTTCCATTTTATTAATTCTAAGGTTGTAATAAATTAAAAAGCTAACGAAGAAGCATTACAGTACATAGTGGATGCAGATATATATAAAAAAGATCTTTTAGATTCGCACCTCTCTGGTGTTATTGTTGTTTGTAGTTGTATTGTTCAAAGTATAATTGTTTGTAAACCAGGCACGGGTGAAATCAAGAGGTAAAAAACAAATTTCATCCCACAAAAAAGTAAATTCAAGGTAAATATACAATATATCCTTTATAGTTTTAAATTCGTTTTGTTCCCGTTTTCGCTCTTGGGCTATTTCTATAAAACACATCAACAACTTTTTGCAAATGAATAGTATTTTGTAAGAGGTTTAATGCCAACTCATGTAAATAGTTTTAATAAAGCCGTAAGCTGTTGAACAGAAAGTCAAGGTTTTGGATACTCGCTTTCCAAGAAATAAATATGTATGTTCTATTTTGCTTTATTTAATATCAGGGTAATAAGACATTTACGATCGTAGAGAGAGCGAGGGTATCTATCTGCGGACGGAATGTTAGCTACAAACTCTAAAGAGTCGCAACGTAGCGTGATCACACACTTTGCGCTACCTGAGTTGTAACAAAAAACTGTGGAAAATTGAGACAACTTTGAGTCTCAGCCAGCGAAAAGATCATACAAACTGCAGTAGAACCAAGCAGGATAACATGACTAGACAAAGCTTGCGTTTTTATTTTGTCTAAAAATAGATGCAGTTTTGTAAGAGGAAATTATAGAATTAAGACTTAATTTCATGGAACAAAAAAACTTCTGGTGAATTCAAATTATTATTCAAATTAGTCTACATACAAAGTAAGGCGTTGTGCTTTTATAGTTATCTTTCACAAACAAGTTTAGTCGTCTTAAGAAGGCAAAAATGTTGACTTATGCTAGCACTGTAATCTCTCTTTGGTTGAGGAATGACTTCACAGACAGATATGGGAGAAAAAATGTGTAATGCTGGTGTCTAAAATTAGAGTCATTTGTCAAGGTAGGGGTAAAAACGTAAAAACAGAAAAACGGAACTTAGCAATACAATTCCTTAGCAACCTTTACTTGCAAACATTCGAAAGCATAGCATTCATTATGCCCCAGTAGACTTAATAACGTCCTAGGGAAGTCTTCCAGTGTGCTAAATGCAACTGTAATCCCATCATCAAAATCATATACGAAGCTGTTTTGCAGTTTTGCTTATCACCAGAGTACCAGAGCAGACGTGAAGATTGACTACATGCATTTGTATCTGGCTACATAAAACTCAAAAGGAGCGAAGGTATCTGATTTTACTCTGTTTTTTTTTTTGTATGTATGTAGCTAGGGGTGAACGAGTCGATAGGTTTAATGAGTATTCACAGATCATTATACTATCCTAAACATCCCCTAATTTTGAAGCCGCGTTGCAGACCTTATACATTATATGATTGTATAACAAAACGTCTTCCCGATATACTTTCGGCTGGCTCGTAAAATCATCCAACAATAAAAGCAAGTTTTTCTTAAAAAAATATTGCAATCATGCTGCAATTTTTCGCCAGTCAAAAAAAGAAACTAACATTCTTTTAATCAAATACAGTTGATTAATCAGACTTCATTCGCAAATGGCTATTTTAAAGTTTTCTTGCAAGTAGGAGACGCGTGACCAGAGGGAGGGAGGGAGGGAGGGGGTCCAAGTGGTCCGGACCAACACTTCTGGTGAGACGTGGAAATACGTCGGGAACCAACAACTAGGCAAATCTAACTAATCGAAGAGTTAAGAAAGTGATCAAGTTATGACTATTGTGTGAATTTAAATTGGATCTAGTTAGGTCTAGTAACCTATTTTCCGGAGCTAAGGAATGGCTTTAGAATGTGAGAAAACCATGAATATGTTTGTACCCCACGCTCCACTTTGCTCTTGAAACGCCCCTGTGTAGACCGTTGTATTTTAAGATGTATAATAACAAAGGAGTTGTTGAGTGATCGACCTTTGTTGACAGGTACATCTTGCCGTATCAAACATGGTGTATAGTCTGTACGCGTATCGACATGGTGGCTTCCCGCCCTCCAGCAAGCTCCTCGACAAGTTATGGCAGAGCAGGCGATACAAAGTACACAAGAAGAAGGTGAATAGACTGATGTGATCAACATTTTCCATATCTAAGACTCAACAAAGGTATGAAAATTTGCATATTATGAATATTATGATACTTAAAATAGGTAAAGTAATTTCGCAAAGGTCTGGGGCCGAGTCGGTAACAAGATTCTCTTGATGATCTCTGAAGCACTAACTTTAAAAGGCAACGACTGGCGCGTACCAAGGATTAGCTGAGAGGGGGGGGGGGGGGGGGTGCGCAGTCATAGGTATCATATGGAAAAAGCAGAGTAATTAAAGCTTTCTTTATAAGAAATGACCCACGTTTTGGCGGCCAAGGGGGGGGGGGGGGGGCGTACCCTGCGCATGGGCTAAATGAGTGTAAGCCTCATATTCAGTTTCCTAGAGGCCCGCTGTAAACAATAGTGTTTTTTCGTATGGCTATTTATTTCAATCAATGACTAAGAATCCTTGTTCAACTTTTATAACAAAAATATGTTAAAGGAAGGAAGAGCCTTGCTGGAAAGTCATCAATAAATAAACAAGAACAGACGCATAACTGAAATAAAATAAAATATTAAAAAAAACTTGCAATAATATAAGTAGAAAACTATCCGATAATGTACACCCATCAATACTTCATCATAGCAAACAGGCGAGGATTTAGTGAGAAAGGAGGGCGGGGTGCGCAACTAAGCCAAGGGGGTGGTGATGGGGATTTAAGGGGAACTCGACTCGAACGACTGGCTACTTGCTATTTGAACCAAAAGCAATTTCCATTGGAATTGGATGAACTGTATTTTTACCCTGAATAACGCAACCTTCGATAGTCATACTTAAGAAACACATTTGCCCCGATAATCGAACACAATACTACTGTTTTTTACATCTTCTACAGCTACTTGTATCCAGGTATTGGCCTTTTTGCTTGTGATTGTCACGTTATCATTGTTTGGTGGTAGACACTTGACGTTTGTCAAGACAGCAAGCACCATCAGTTACGCACCACTAGACAACTCCTGTTAACTCGAACTCGAACTATCGTTAAGTTACTATTTCGGGTTCTCTTGAAAAGGCTCACGATATCGGGAGTCAAATGTATTCATTACCGAAACTTTCTCGATATGAATTAAGCGATTGTTTGTGTCCTGTGGCGGGGGTGCCGTCACGCATTCTACCTTTTATTGTATTAGAAATGAAAATTACCATCTCCATAACAAATCTGTCGGCCCTGGTTACGCTAACAAGTCCCCTAGGTCCATCACGAAAGCGACGAGTTTTTGTCGAGACACACGTTAAGCTTAACTCTTTTATGTCAAACGTGTCAGAGATCGTCACCATTTCTATGCCTTATTTCACATTTTAGTGACGTTTTGAATGTATCAAGCGAGCCGAGGTCTCTTATCGCTATATAAACAGAGAAATTATATAGACAAATACAAGGACTAATATTTGACATCAAAATTACGGAAATTCAAACATTTCCCTTTGGATTATTTTTTACCAAAGAGTCGTGTTACTCAAGGGGCTATATCGAGGAAATCGAAATCATATTTGACAAGAGAGCGGAGCAGATACGAGATGCCGGATATTAGAGTTTTGCACTAAACTGCTAGACGGACTTGTTTATTTGGAATATCAAGGAGAGCGAGGAGCTGATGATTAGCTGGGAAAACACTCCGGAGTAGAACGTGGTCTCTCGAAATGGCGGCAAGAACAAGTGTAGTTGATCGCAAAATGAAGAAAAAACACGAAGATGAGTACAAAAGGAGGGTGCGTAAAAACGGTGAATTAAACTTGAAAACGTCGACGGAGAAATTATAAATTTTGGTAATTATTCGGTTGGCACATGACCATAGTAAAAAGGTTTGGAGTTTTGTGTATGATATGCGTTAAAATGTTAACTCACAATTCTCAATGTGACAATTACTTATATCAATACCCCGAGACAGACAATTTCAAACTAAATAATTATACACTGTTCTTGTATTCCTCACTATACGCTACTACTTGACTTTTTTAAACATAATCCATTTGAATCAAGCCTTGTCTTATCTTAGAATAACAGTATTTTATTTATTTTGGTAGCAACGGTTTATAATCATTTTGCTGCAGCTGAAAATGTCGAAAGCATTCATTACCATCTGAAAATAACTTTTCCCTATTTCAATCTGTCTGTATGTACTTTTTGAACCAGTACTTACTAGCTGAAGTTTGAGAAAATTCATGGTATTATTCCATTATAAAATTACTTAAACCTTAGAAAAAAATACCCCTATTCTGCTCATTTTTAAATGTCTTACAAACTCTGGAATAAATGCAATTATTAATCTAAACAAAAATAAATTCTCAAACTCAAAAAAAATTTTTAAAATAAAATTCTGCTGCATTTTTGCAGTACTTTTGGGCACACAACTGTTTCCAACTTCGTCTACATTTATTTACTTTGTGCTTACTAACAATATATGATATTTACTTGTGCTCATTTATTTGTAAAGAAAAATTAAATTAAGTAAAATAGAAAATATTATTTTCTCTTTTCTTGACCATTCTCTGCTGAAAACAATAATTTATTACTAACTGCCTGCCATTTTGTCCGCAGCTGAAAAATGTAAAAAGCACCCTGGACTTATCCCCTCCGCGCGAGTTTATGCATCTACAACTAGAAGTAAAACGATTGCAGGTAGTAATATTATGTATGTAATATGAAAACATGGCTTTAGACCACTAGATAAGGGGCCAATATATGGATTTTGATTTGTTATTAAAATTGCCATCATTATTCATGTTTTGCATGTATGTTTTTGTTTGTGTTTACCTTCACAACAAAAACAGCTGTTGTCTTTTGTCCAGAGGCTAAGTGTTAATTTGTTTTTTTCCTTAAAAAAATTCTGAGCAATAATCTCCGAAACAATTGCCTCCTCCCTATTCAAAATTTACTTCTTTCAATTTTGCGCAAATTTTCCTTTCATTTCAGATTAATAATTTTTTCTTATAAATTCTACATCTTCTAAATTCCGAATTATTCCAAATTTTTCCTCATAAATTCTACCTTCTAAATTCCGAATAATCTTATTCTTTTTCATTATCAGAAAGAAAACTCTATTATTTTTTCCCATCTGGAAATTTCCTCTGCTTTGAACACTACCGTTAATTATTTAATTTTCCCTACACCTTTAACCATGGTTCTGTTTCGCATTTAAATAGGTGGAACAAGAAAAACAAGCGGAAATTGATCGTCAGAACCTCGTCATAATCGATAAACTATCGGAGATCAAGACATCGCCTGCGCGAGTCGACGCGTGGAACAAGGATTGGAAGCCAAGGTAAGCCAGGTTACTATAGCAACAGAGTGACAGGGACTGGAGTCACCTGGGTTTTTATGTGTTTCGAGGTTCGTAGACATTAATATGCAAAATATAGACATAACATACGGCGATTCTTCGAAACGTTTCTACTTTCATATCTATTTATGAGGCTGATGACTCACTCACTGCATTTTGCATAACCCTATACATGTTCATCTAGTTGACCAACACCGTAATGCCTTTCATTTTTTACTCGCCTTGCTAGGAAGCGCTAATTAGAGAATAAATTTAGGATTATGGCTCTTCCTGATTTCGGAGTAAGAGTGCATGCTTTTGCTCAGAAGCTCAGATCACTAGGGCATATGCAGCGTAAGGGGGTACAATTTGCTTTTTAAAGCTGAAAATTAGCTGGCTACTAGGCCATTCCTACATATCTGGTGGCGATATAGATGGTGCTTTTAAGTATTAGAGGGGAGGGACGGCGGGCTGGGGTGTGCAGGTATACTCTGTATATTTTGTGAAAATATGTGACTGACAATAAAAACAGCTGCAAGCAGACTAGTTATTTACTAAATATGAAAATACACATTTTAGCGAGTGGAAGAAGAGTTAGCCAAACATCCTGCGCGCACCAGCTACGCGCTACCTTAGAGGGACGCTAATTTGAAAAGAAGTGCTGATTTAAAGCTGGTCACTAAATGAGCATTTATGGAATTTGCATTGTGGTAAGAAATGCATTAAATGGATCATTTGATAGATATTTATTGTCTTTTTAAGTAATGACCGACTGAAGAGATTCAGAGACCGAAGGCAGCGCAGAATAGACGAAGAGAATCGGGTAAATACTATGCTAATCAGGCGACATACATACAACTTAGTAACGCAATCCAGTAACGCAATCCACTGCTTGGTCCCACTCTCTGACACCTTGTTTTAGGAATACAGACGTCCTGGATTACATATAAGTAACACAATCCATGTATGGCCAATACGAATGGGGTTTTGGTCGAGAGACCCACTTCTTAACCCTGTTGAAAATGATGAAAATTTTTAAATAATTCTGGACGGGCGGATTTTGTAAAAGCAGACTTGGTGCATATAAGCACTTGAATTTACTGAAGTACTAACGATTCGAAAAATATGTATGCATTCGGGAAAGACATAAATGTATGACAAAATATACGCGATTGCTTTCTGGCAGCTATATAGTTTATAGTACAATTCTTATACCATGTAGGGATGTTAAGATCTTCAGGCGTTAAAAAGTGTAAGTTATGTAATGGTCGCACCGCTGTCAGGTGTGTCAGATGTGTCCAGTGCCCACGTCTTGCACACACATCTCATATTCTGTACCAGCGTATTTATTGAAGGCCTAATTTTATTAATTTAAAGTTGATGGCTGAGAGATTGAAAAAGGTTGAGTCTTATTACAGAAGCGAGGAATGGGTAAGTCTCAGTTTCTTCTAACTTACATACGTTAAAAGGGGAGTAACTCCGTGAGGCATCCGTTTGGGGAATCCTGGGACCAGTCCCTGGTAGAATTATAACTTACACAGCAGCAGACCAAAGGAATTGGTGTGGGTGTTACTGAGCTTTATGTAAGCAGCATTACAAGACTATAAGACATTATATCCCTAAAAGGGAAAGAAAGGCCAGTTAAGTTTGCGATCTCGTTATTGCTGGAGTTATCGTCTGAATTTGCCGTTGGTTAAATCTTTTTCTGTCCAGGAAAAGGACTATGAGAAGCACTTGTACTACATGTCTATGATTGAGGCGTCAACTAAGGACTACGACAATGTTGAAGACGAGGTGAGACGGGTATTTCATACCATAATATATTATTGATAACTTGCAATAGAAGTGTCAGGGCTAATGGCTTTGCGAAACATTGGTTCATGATGTAGGCATCTACTAAAGACTTCGGCAGTGAAGGAAAGATAGATGTGTACATGGTATAAAGGGCAGACAATAGTATTAAATATCGAGTCTTAAATTCAAAACACATTTGTGTGGAATTCCAAGTGTCAGGCGGACAGTATAAAGAGTAAAAAGGAAAGATGGAGGTTTATATAAGTGAAAAGATGGGAGTAGGACGGTTTGGGTTGACCACTAGGGCGAGTCATATGAGAGGGGGGTGTCACAATAAAGCGTCACGTCCTGGACGCCAGATCACGTGGACATTAACTTGGGGGATTCAGACAATATCTCAATGTGAAATAGCGTAACAAGGTATACATCTTGCACTATTATGCTGTATGTGCAGCACTAATAAACATTCTCATGATAAAAAGAGTTCTACTTTATCCTTTCCAGGATGCAAGTGATGACGATTTCGAGAGCGATGACGATGATAAGAATTCGTTACCTCCTGTGCCGCCGGTAAAAAAAATGAGTGCTAAATTTTCAATAAGATTTTTGCATCGCTAAATTCATGTATTCTCGCTGCAGCTCACAAGGGCAAAATTAAGTATAAGATATTATAAAGTTACAAGATAATATGACATTGACTCCCGATTACTCAAACCAGCAAGGGAAATCAATCAATCTTTTTTGAGAGCAGGCATTCATTACTGATGATACTAAAAATATTGAAAATGTCACTGCGATTTTGGTTAATCTGCGAACCAAATCAAAATACATTTTGGCTTCCGTCAGTCAAAAGCGCTGGACTGTTATTTTATTGGCCTGAAATGCGTCACAGTACAGACGGTACCAAATGTGATTGATGGGAGGGAGAAGAGGTTTTAGCGTTACAAATCAACTCTACAAGACATTACAATAAGAAAATAGAAGATTCTTGTTACGGGGATTACTTTGAGTTGGCAGGGCCTAAAGCTACCAAAGATAAGATTCAGTCAGGGTGAGATATCTAAATCTTTTTCAGGCCCACGATTGGCTGAGGGGGGGGGGGGGGGTTCGCAGTCATAGGTATCATATAGAAAAAGCCTAGAATATGAAGATTCCTTAATAAGAAATGACCCAGTGTTTGGGCGCCAAGGGGGGGTTGCGCGCGCACCCCCCTGTGTACGCGCCTGCTATTCAAAGGTGAATATACTTGATTAGAGTTAGCGCGAGGATATAGCTGCAAAGGGTTTATCGGAAGTCAACTGCATGTATATATTTGTTCATCGTAGGCTACTCCCAGTCCATCAGAGGGTAGAAGAAATAAAAAGGACAGTGACAGCGATGACAACATTAGCCTTCCTCCCATAGACAACAAACCTTCAAGCGCTGAGAAGAGCAAGAAGAAGAAAACTGGCTACTCAGAGCATGAGGCGATAATGGACGCCGAGGAACTCAAAACGGCCATAGAAGGTAATTGATACTTCTATTACGGAAGCAAACTCATCCGTTTGTTTTGTCAGGGGCGGCGGAACCCACTTTTCTGAGCGGATGTTTCTATATGAACGTTTTTTAAAACCAAGCGGTACATATGGAACCGACAACAAATTTGTTGAACAGTGCATTAAAACCTAGGTTATCCCTGCGTTCTTATAAATAGCGCCCAAGAATTTGAAACCACCAGCCACCCCTCCCCCTGAAACCACTACCCACCTCTCCCCCAACCCCCCCCCCCCCCCCCCCGCCCACTAATGGGACCACTCCGCCGCCCCTGGCCGTAACAGGGAATGTGGAACGAGGTGCGTGTAAACTACATGGAATTGTGGTGTATGTTTTAGAAAATGACAAAGAGCGAATAATGGGAATCCTTGGTCGAACATCAGAAAAAGACAAAATGAATAAGCTGGAAGACAAGTACAAAGACTTATACAAAAAGGTGGGTGAAACATCGTCACAAGGAAATTTCGGCTTATTGTATAGGGTTAGGTTGTAATGATGATGATGATGATGAGTCATGGTGGTAATAGTGGTAGTAGCGGGTCGGTACGATGGCAAACATACTGCTTATGATCACTGTTATGGTGTCTGTGATGGTAGCGATGGCTTAATCGGCTAACATGATAATATGCAGGATTTGAATGAGGAGCTGAAGAGTGTGCTGGATGAGGAGATCATGAAGGCACTCGAGTCACTTGCGGAAGAAGCAGCCATGAAAGACGCCAAGACTCTTTACGAGGCCACCAAGGTACATGTATTGCAAAGCAGGTCTCGAAATATTGGGGGGCACAATACAGAAATATCAAAAGGAGATATATGGCCCCTACTTGTCTTTTCCTTATAAGTTTTGATAAAATTAGTCAAAATTACCCCATTTCCTGATCATTTATGCGCTTTTTTGATGTGGAATTTGGAAATGGCTGCATCAAGCAAAAATCTGTGTCTATGGATGGAACATTTATTTGCTCAGAGCACCTGGTTTATTTCTGTTTTATGCTACAGGGCTTTGGTACTGACGAAGACGCACTTATCAGCATTCTCTGTACAAGGCCAAACAAGGTAATCTTTAAATGACTTAGTCTAAACTTGCCGACTTTTAAACGCTCACTATGATACGTATGTTTGGTTTTAAGGAGCTGGCTGCAATACGGGAAGCATACAAAGAGAGTAAGTAGAGCACTTCACTCCTTTACCCACCAACCTTTCAATTTCTAGCTATATAGCAACACCTTCTTCCCCTCACCCCTAGATCAGACTCTGCAGATATACTTCCCTTTTTTGGGTGGCCATTTTGAACTATTGCTGCAAACTACTACAGTTTGCTTTTATACATGTGTTAATGTTTATTCAAATGTGTTAACGTGAAAATGACTTTGTATGATAGAGCATAATAACAACGTTTATTGACCATAATTGCTTATTTTCTAAACGCGTTTGTATCGATCAGAGTACGACCACACCCTAGAGGAGGACCTCCGAGGAGATACAAGCGGTGATCTAGAAACATTATTGGTCGAACTCAGCAAGGTACGTGCGCATGCGTGATACTTATCACATAGCATGTACGCCTCGGGCGATCTCCTAATGTCGATGATATTGTATAACATCCCGCGAACAGTTTGTGAACAACGATGCTACCACCCTTTAAAAATATTTCTTGTTTTGCTCAGGGCCAGCGTGACGAGTCCAAGGAAGCAGACATACACCTCGCCAAGAAAGACGCCAAAGACCTTATGGAGGTAAACAATGATGCTTTAGAGAAGCTATAGGCATAAAAGTGAAGATAACTGGTTACGTTTTTGTTGCCATAGTGCCCTATAACATTCCAAACATAGAGGCGGGGGCTCCTTATTGTATTTAAAAAAAATTACAGTTGACGTGTCTTGGTGCCTCGCTTACTTCTACGGCACTGGGCCAAGAAAGTTTGTTGTGAGATAAAAAGGGATAAAATCGAGGGAATGACGAGAGACTGTATTTTGGACATAATTTTCGTTTCAGAAGTTTTTAGGATGTACAGCATAGCATCACGCCATCAGCATTGCATTCCATTCCTGAAAAGACAATGTTTGAATTTAGAACTTTAATTTAGAAGGCTCCTCTTTTAGTGAAGTAAAACAAAGGTCAATTTATATCCTTTTGTTTTTATTTTAATCTGCCTTTTGACCTGCTTCAGGCCGGAGTAGCGAGCTGGGGGACTGATGAGGGAGCATTCATACGAGTATTCACGCAGAGAAGCTTCACGCAGATATCCGCCATGTGTGCAGAGTACAAGAAGGTAAGCCCATGTGTGCCGAGTACAAGAAAGTAAGGCCATGTGTGCCGAGTACAAGGTAAGGCCATGTGTGCCGAGTACAAGGTAAGACCATGTGTTCCGAGTACAAGGTAAGGCCATGTGTGCCGAGTAAAAGAAGGTAAGGCCATGTGTGTCGAGTACAAGGTAAGGCCATGTGTGCCGAGTACAAGGTAAGGCCATGTGTACCGAGTACAAGAAGGTAAGGCCATGTGTACCGAGTACAAGAAGGTAAGGCCATGTGCGCCGAGTACAAGAAGGTAAGGCCATGTGTGCCGAGTACAAGAAGGTAAGGCCATGTGTGCCGAGTACAAGAAGGTAAGGCCATGTGTGCCGAGTACAAGAAGGTAAGGCCATGTGCGCCGAGTACAAGAAGGTAAGGCCATGTGTGCTGAGTACAAGAAGGTAAGGCCATGTGTGCCGAGTAAAAGAAGGTAAGGCCATGTGTGCCGAGTACAAGAAGGTAAGGCCATGTGTGCCGAGTAAAAGAAGGTAAGGCCATGTGTACCGGGTACAAGAAGGTAAGGCCATGTGTGCCGAGTACAAGAAGGTAAGGCCATGTGTGCCGAGTACAAGAAGGTAAGGCCATGTGTGCCGAGTAAAAGAAGGTAAGGCCATGTGTGCCGAGTACAAGAAGGTAAGGCCATGTGTGCCGAGTACAAGAAGGTAAGGCCATGTGTACCGGGTACAAGAAGGTAAGGCCATGTGTGCCGAGTACAAGAAGGTAAGGCCATGTGTGTCGAGTACAAGACGGTAAGGCCATGTGCGCCGAGTACAAGAAGGTAAGGCCATGTGCACCGAGTACAAGAAGGTAAGGCCATGTGTACCAAGTACAAGAAGGTAAGGCCATGTGTGCCAAGTACAAGAAGGTAAGGCCATGTGTGCCGAGTACAAGAAGGTAAGGCCATGTGTGCCGAGTACAAGAAGGTAAGGCCATGTGCACCGAGTACAAGAAGGTAAGGCCATGTGTACCGAGTACAAGAAGGTAAGGCCATGTGTGCCGAGTACAAGAAGGTAAGGCCATGTGTGCTGAGTACAAGAAGGTAGGGCCATGTGTGCCGAGTACAAGAAGGTAAGGCCATGTGTGCCGAGTAAAAGAAGGTAAGGCCATGTGTGTCGAGTACAAGAAGGTAAGGCCATGTGTGTCGAGTACAAGAAGGTAAGGCCATGTGCACCGAGTACAAGAAGGTAAGGCCATGTGCACCGAGTACAAGAAGGTAAGGCCATGTGTACCAAGTACAAGAAGGTAAGGCGACAAGTCTAACAATATCAGCTAGGCGCGTACCCAGGATTGGCCGAGTGGGGAGGGGTGCGCCGTCATCGGCACTAATGAAAAAAGCATAGTATTTGAAGGTTCCTTACTATGAAATGGCACACTTTTTTACCGCTAAGAGGGGGGACACCACTGTGTACGCGCCTGTCAGCTTAGTTTGATTGACAATCACACAAAAATATAACAATGCTAATCAAACATCTATCATTTGAACAACATCATCAATGGAAAATTGATTTAAAAAATTGGTATAACTAGGAGTATATTATAGAAAACGCTTTTATTATATAACTATAAGAAGCGCATAGCAAATCCAACAACAGTGACGACGGACAATTCTTGATTTAATAGCCGTTGCTTGTCGATTTGCAGCTGACCAAAGTAGAGATTGAAGAGTCTATTGATAAGGAGATGGATGGAGACATGCAGAAGGCTTTCTTAACCTTAGGTTAGTATCATCATCATCACTATTGTCATCACTACACCTCTGCAATCAGTATCATAATTAACACTTCGTCATCCCGGTCGTCATCGCCAACATCACAATCATCATCGCGGTCATTACCATAATTGCCATCATCATTACCATTATTGCCATCGTCATTAGCATAATTGTCATCGTCATTACCATAATTGTCATCGTCATTACCATAATTGTCATTGTCATTACCATAATTGTCACCGTCATTACCATAATTGTCATCGTCTGCTATAATTGTCATCGTCATTAACGCAATTGCCATTGCCATTACCATAATTGTCATCGTCATTACCATGATTGTCATCGTCATTGCCATCTCGTCATCGTTACCATGGTCATTATTATTTCCATCATCATGTTCATTATCGTTCCAAAACCATTTTTATAATCCTGAAAGAACAATTGAAAAAGTTGACCACCACCTAAAACAGCGCTTGGCTAACTACCAATTTTGCATCTGAAATATTGCATAGTCATGCATAATCTAAATTTGGTATCTTGCAGTCAAAATATCACGTGATCCGACCGGGTTCCAAGGAGACAAACTGAAGGCCGCCGTAAAAGATGGCCACTTAGGGGCGGTGGCGAAAATACTCCTGCCGATGAATAAGGTAATTGCTGTGATACCTTATAAACCTGAAAATTTTCTATCAATCTGTATGGATTTTGGATTAGCTCTAATAAGCCACTTCCCCCAAAAAAGATGGACCCTTGAGCCTAAAGATATAGATCTCGATAATAACACGTTATTCTCCTTGATGCAGGCGAAGTTGAATGAAGTGAGCGCGTCATATAAGAAGGATACAAAGCACGAGTTGGCGGACGACATACAGAAGATCTCAGGCGAGAGTGACCTTAAGGCATTGCTGCTGGCAAAGCTAGGGAAAGGTAAAAGCAACAGTTACAAGCTCAAAACGGCAACAAACTTATCATCACCATTAACAACAAAAAACCAACAGAAACAAAAACCAGCAATGTCATGAGCTGCCAGATGATCAGGCATGGGTCTAATGGCGGGTGCTCGAGGGGCTATGAGGCACGTGCCTAGAGAAGGGTCCAGATGATCAGGCATGGGTCTAATGACGGGTGCTCGAGGGGCTATGAGGCACGTGCCTAGAGAAGGGTCCAGATGATCAGGCATGGGTCTAATGGCGGGTGCTCGAGGGGCTATGAGGCACGTGCCCAGAGAAGGGCCCAGATGATCAGGCATGGGTTTAATGGCGGGTGCTCGAGGGGCTATGAGGCACGTGCCCAGAGAAGAGTCCAGATGATCAGGCATGGGTCTAATGGCGGGTGCTCGAGGGGCTATGAGGCACGTGCCCAGAGAAGGGTCCAGATGATCAGGCATGGGTCTAATGGCGGGTGCTCGAGGGGCTATGAGGCACGTGCCTAGAGAAGGGTCCAGATGAACAGGCATGGGTCTAATGGCGGGTGCTCGAGGGGCTATGAGGCACGTGCCTAGAGAAGGGTCCAGATGATCAGGCATGGGTCTGATGGCGGGTGCTCGAGGGGCTATGAGGCACGTGCCTAGAGAAGGGTCCAGATGATCAGGCATGGGTCTAATGGCGGGTGCTCGAGGGGCTATGAGGCACGTGCCCAGAGAAGGGTCCAGATGATCAGGCATGGGTCTAATGGCGGGTGCTCGAGGGGCTATGAGGCACGTGCCCAGAGAAGGGCCCAGATGATCAGGCATGGGTTTAATGGCGGGTGCTCGAGGGGCTATGAGGCACGTGCCCAGAGAAGAGTCCAGATGATCAGGCATGGGTCTAATGACGGGTGCTCGAGGGGCTATGAGGCACGTGCCCAGAGAAGGGTCCAGATGATCAGGCATGGGTCTAATGGCGGTTGCTCGAGGGGCTATGAGGAACGTGCCTAGAGAAGGGTCCAGATGATCAGGCATGGGTCTAATGGCGGGTGCTCGAGGGGCTATGAGGCACGTGCCTAGAGAAGGGTCCAGATGATCAGGCATGGGTCTGATGGCGGGTGCTCGAGGGGCTATGAGGCACGTGCCTAGAGAAGGGTCCAGATGATCAGGCATGGGTCTAATGGCGGGTGCTCGAGGGGCTATGAGGCACGTGCCCAGAGAAGGGTCCAGATGATCAGGCATGGGTCTAATGGCGGGTGCTCGAGGGGCTATGAGGCACGTGCCCAGAGAAGGGCCCAGATGATCAGGCATGGGTTTAATGGTGGGTGCTCGAGGGGCTATGAGGCACGTGCCCAGAGAAGAGTCCAGATGATCAGGCATGGGTCTAATGGCGGGTGCTCGAGGGGTTATGAGGCACGTGCCCAGAGAAGGGTCCAGATGATCAGGCATGGGTCTAATGGCGGGTGCTCGAGGGGCTATGAGGCACGTGCCTAGAGAAGGGTCCAGATGATCAGGCATGGGTCTAATGGCGGGTGCTCGAGGGGCTATGAGGCACGTGCCTAGAGAAGGGTCCAGATGATCAGGCATGGGTCTGATGGCGGGTGCTCGAGGGGCTATGAGGCACGTGCCTAGAGAAGGGTCCAGATGATCAGGCATGGGTCTAATGGCGGGTGCTCGAGGGGCTATGAGGCACGTGCCCAGAGAAGGGTCCAGATGATCAGGCATGGGTCTAATGGCGGGTGCTCGAGGGGCTATGAGGCACGTGCCCAGAGAAGGGCCCAGATGATCAGGCATGGGTTTAATGGCGGGTGCTCGAGGGGCTATGAGGCACGTGCCCAGAGAAGAGTCCAGATGATCAGGCATGGGTCTAATGGCGGGTGCTCGAGGGGCTATGAGGCACGTGCCTAGAGAAGGGTCCAGATAATCAGGCATGGGTCTAATGGCGGGTGCTCGAGGGGCTATGAGGCACGTGCCTAGAGAAGGGTCCAGATGATCAGGCATGGGTCTAATGGCGGGTGCTCGAGGGGCTATGAGGCACGTGCCCAGAGAAGGGCCCAGATGATCAGGCATGGGTTTAATGGCGGGTGCTCGAGGGGCTATGAGGCACGTGCCCAGAGAAGAGTCCAGATGATCAGGCATGGGTCTAATGGCGGGTGCTCGAGGGGCTATGAGGCACGTGCCCAGAGAAGGGTCCAGATGATCAGGCATGGGTCTAATGGCGGGTGCTCGAGGGGCTATGAGGAACGTGCCTAGAGAAGGGTCCAGATGATCAGGCATGGGTCTAATGGCGGGTGCTCGAGGTGCTATGAGGCACGTGCCTAGAGAAGGGTCCAGATGATCAGGCATGGGTCTGATGGCGGGTGCTCGAGGGGCTATGAGGCACGTGCCTAGAGAAGGGTCCAGATGATCAGGCATGGGTCTAATGGCGGGTGCTCGAGGGGCTATGAGGCACGTGCCCAGAGAAGGGTCCAGATGATCAGGCATGGGTCTAATGGCGGGTGCTCGAGGGGCTATGAGGCACGTGCCCAGAGAAGGGCCCAGATGATCAGGCATGGGTTTAATGGCGGGTGCTCGAGGGGCTATGAGGCACGTGCCCAGAGAAGAGTCCAGATGATCAGGCATGGGTCTAATGGCGGGTGCTCGAGGGGCTATGAGGCACGTGCCCAGAGAAGGGTCCAGATGATCAGGCATGGGTCTAATGGCGGGTGCTCGAGGGGCTATGAGGCACGTGCCTAGAGAAGGGTCCAGATGATCAGGCATGGGTCTAATGGCGGGTGCTCGAGGGGCTATGAGGCACGTGCCTAGAGAAGGGTCCAGATGATCAGGCATGGGTCTGATGGCGGGTGCTCGAGGGGCTATGAGGCACGTGCCTAGAGAAGGGTCCAGATGATCAGGCATGGGTCTAATGGCGGGTGCTCGAGGGGCTATGAGGCACGTGCCCAGAGAAGGGTCCAGATGATCAGGCATGGGTCTAATGGCGGGTGCTCGAGGGGCTATGAGGCACGTGCCCAGAGAAGGGCCCAGATGATCAGGCATGGGTTTAATGGCGGGTGCTCGAGGGGCTATGAGGCACGTGCCCAGAGAAGAATCCAGATGATCAGGCATGGGTCTAATGGCGGGTGCTCGAGGGGCTATGAGGCACGTGCCTAGAGAAGGGTCCAGATGATCAGGCATGGGTCTAATGGCGGGTGCTCGAGGGGTTATGAGGCACGTGCCCAGAGAAGGGTCCAGATGATCAGGCATGGGTCTAATGGCGGGTGCTCGAGGGGTTATGAGGCACGTGCCCAGAGAAGGGTCTAGATGATCAGGCATGGGTCTAATGGCGGGTGCTCGAGGGGCTATGAGGCACGTGCCCAGAGAAGGGTCTAGATGATCAGGCATGGGTCTAATGGCGGGTGCTCGAGGGGCTATGAGGCACGTGCCCAGAGAAGGGTCTAGATGATCAGGCATGGGTCTAATGGCGGGTGCTCGAGGGGCTATGAGTCACGTGCCCAGAGAAGGGCCCAGATGATCAGGCATGGGTCTAATGGCGGGTGCTCGAGGGGTTATGAGGCACGTGCCCAGAGAAGGGTCCAGATGATCAGGCATGGGTCTAA
Source organism: Nematostella vectensis (assembly GCF_932526225.1). NCBI lineage: Eukaryota > Metazoa > Cnidaria > Anthozoa > Actiniaria > Edwardsiidae > Nematostella > Nematostella vectensis. The sequence continues at coordinate 16,596,578 of NC_064040.1, read as the reverse complement.
TGGCGGGTGCTCGAGGGGTTATGAGGCACGTGCCCAGAGAAGGGCCCAGACTCCACCCTGCTCATGTGACGAGATTAGCTCGACTCCGGTTTACCCCTTTGTTGGTAGTTAAAAAAGTTTAACTATATATGTGCATTTGGATAAAGAAAGTTATTGATTGATCTGGTGATTTAACATCAAAGCTAAGAATGCCGATTTGAGCTTGATTTATCCGTGGTCATTGAATCACTACTCTGGACCCCACCCAGCGTTTTTCTCGAAACACGTTCAATCAGCTCTATCGTAATTAAGCACTTCAGTAGCCTCTCCAGTTAATTTATCCATGCAAAAAACTCTACAATTTATTTATCCATACCAAAAACTCTCCAATTTGTTTATCCATACCAAAAACAGCAAAGTAGGACAATAAGATTTAAGCGATGGTACTTTCGAGAGCAGCTGCAACTACCATAAACATTGGGTACATATATGATCATGAAATACCGGACGATAACATATTTTTTTCTATTTCAGAGCAAAACAACAAACAAAACAAGGTAAATTAGAATTGGGAAATTTAATATTTCTTAGTATATGTCATTTTAATATGAAAACGTAATTGAAAGTCTATTTTAACGATATGTTTTAGAACCAAAATAAGAAAGCAGCTGGGGACAAAGGTCAAGGTCAGAAAGTTGAGAAAGCCAAGAAACAGGAGAAAGGCAGGAAGGAAGAAAAGTCCAAAAAAGAGGAGAAAGAAAAGAATAAGGCTGGTGGCAAGGAGGCAAAGAAAGATAAGGCCAACGAGAAGGATAAGGATGCGAAAAGTAAAGAAGAGGAGAAGAAAGCGGAAAAGGCTGCTAAGGAAGATGCAGACGAGCTTCACCAGGCGATACAAGGTATGGTCAGCGGTATGTTATTAAAAGTTGCTGCGCGTGCTCGGACTAGCGATATGTTTAGTCAACACAGACGCACAAGCTCTTTCGAAAATGTCTAGAAGGAAATCGTAACATAAAAGAAGTACAGCTAACAAGCGCCTTTGTTTTCATGCGCATCATAACAACCATACAAGACCTCTCTCTACTACCTGTTCGGTAAGAAAAATTCATTACAAGTGCTGCGGGAATCAAATCCTTTTTAGGCAGGATAATGGTATTTCTCTTGTTTACCATCCCTAGAAGGTAACAAAGACGCAATTATCGATATTCTGGCAAGGAACTGTGATGAGCGAAGCAAATTGGATAGACTCAAGGATAAATACAAAGACCAACATGACCAGGTACCTCATGACGTTGATGAAAGGGTTATGATAGTGCTTGAGCACAGGGATTATACTGCGAGACTTCAATGTAATACATATCTACCGCTTCTTCGGTACATCGGTATACAGAACTCAAGACTTCCTGTAACCTGCCTCGGTTGATTTTTTGTGTCTTGCAGGATATCTTAGAAGCGTTGCAGCCTCACTTAGGCGATGACGTGAAGGACCCGGTTGAATCGTTCTTTTCCTCTAGTAGCGCATTCGATGCCAAATGTCTACACGACGCCATTAAGGTAAGACGGCATTTTATTTTTGATTGAAATACCATAAAGATCAGAAGCCATTTGAGGTTCTATAATGGTAAAACGCCATTTGAAGTTGTTACCTAATAATGGTGAAAAGCCATTTGAAGTTGAAATACAATAATGATGGCGAAAAGCTATTTGAATTGGAAGTAAGATCATGGTGAGTAGCTCTTTAAAGTTTTGTAACAATAATGTTAGTTAAATGATTATGCTACAATAGTAGATCCAAAAGTGGCGAGAAGCAATATGAAGATGAGATGCAATTGTCACGGAGGAAATTAACGTAATAGAGAATAACGTAATAGTGACTTTTTTAAAGTGTTTTTTTTTACGTATGTTTTGTAAAGTCGTTCCTCCTTAAAGTCTGAGCGGTGCCGGGACAATAAAACATACTAATGTGCACTATTTGCCTCTCAGGGTCTTGGTACCGATGAAGATTTGCTCATAGAAATTATCTGTACAAGAAAAAATACGGTTAGTATCCTTATTTCTATCGTTTTATCCCCCTTAAATATTCGCTACCTTTATGAACTATCTGATGCAGCTAGGGCACCGATCTTGAGGTTTGCTTTGACGTCTACTTTGCTCATTTCAGGAGATAAATGATATTAAAGAAGTCTACAAGAAAAGTGAGTAGAATTCGGTGTAACATCAAATATTTGAGGTTCCAAGAATAGCTTGTGTCCACATGATAAATACCATTTACCTGAAACTCTGTAGATTACGACACAACACTAGAAGATGACGTCAAGGGTGATACAAGTGGAGACTTCGAAGATCTTCTTGTCAAGCTACTGCAGGTGTTTTAAGAAAAATAAATAGATAATAATTCTTTATAAAGCTTTGTCATGCAGGGTTTCATTAAATTTTTACATTTTAGCGATTTGCACGGTTCTGTTATAACATCTGCGAATGTCCGTAAATTCGATTGTACCTCGCTGTACTCTATATTGATGAGGACCTAGTTCAACTAAAACGAAGGGAGAATGGCTCATGTAAATCAGTACAGTGTGTATAAATTAATTTCAATCGCTGTCATTAAAGGCCACAAGAGTTAAGTCAGACAAAGTCGACAAAAAGCAAGTCAAGGCCGATGCAGAGTCACTACAAAAGGTAAAAACATAAAAATACGGACATAAAATCATCGGACAGGCTTCGTAGGCTTGGAGTATCGTGGTAGGACTGTATTTTTGTTGTTGTTATTGTTGACGCTTCTCTGATGATGATAATGTCATCATGATAGGGCTGCTTTTGCTGCTGGTGATGATGATGACGATGATGATGATGACGGTGATGATGACGATGATGATGATGACGATGATAATGATGACGATGATGATGACGATGATGATTTCCACTGTGGCAGTATTACGTACGTTTAAGATGATGACTTCGAGTTTGGGGATAAATATCTTTACGAAATCCTGAGTCTAAACGTACGCACAACGCAACAAACAGTAATTTGAGTTAAAATTTCTTTGCCAATTTTTTTATGATGATGGTGGTGGCGATGGCGATGGCGATGGCGATGGCGATGATTATTGCGATGGCGATGGCGATGGTGGTGGTGGTGATGAGGTGATGTTAATGGTTGATAATGATGGCTTTTTGGGATCTAGGCTGGCGTGAAGTCTTTCGGCACAGATGAAGACGTATTTGTCGATATTCTCACACAGAGAAGCCACGCCCAGCTCAACGCGATATTCGCTGAATACAAAAAGGTATTTTATTCATATAGACATGTATTATTAATTATTTACTGGGTAACATTTGATGGGTTAAGGTTATGCTTCTATTTTATTTTTGTATATTATTTTGCTGAAAGTAGGTTTAAGCTGTTTTCATTTTGACTAGATTATGTTATAATAATCTATTGGCTCACTTTACGTTGTGTGGACATCCAATTTCGAAACTTGATATCAAATCAGCGCATTGTTTTGTGTTTCCATTAAAAACCCTTACAGCTGCAGCAGACTGAGATTGAGGACTCGATAGAAAATGAGATGAGTGGAGACCTAGCAAAGGGCCTTCTTGCGTTAGGTAAAGAGTTTAGAAACTTGTTCTCTTTATACCAATATTGACAATATTGACCTGATATCGTTAGTCTAATTGATGTGGCGTTTTTATCACAGAGTTTCGTTTTTAGAGCTGTTTTCCATGTAGTTTTGTATACCAGTGCTCAACAAGACACATTTCACATATTCACTTGCTCATGAGCATCCATACCAATGCATCCCTGAGCATGATGACTCTTATCTTCAGTCAAATGCATCCGAGACGAAAAGGGATTCAACAAAACCAAGTTGCAGAAATCAATGGCTGATGGCGACACAGCTACCGCTGCCAGAATCATCTTTGCCACTGACAAGGTACAGTAGGAGGACAAATTGTCCTTATCGATACTTCATGCTTCTCTTGTTGAAGGTAACAAAAAATGGGTTGTGTCGTCGTGTACCTGTTAATGTATACATAACGTTGATAAGCCATTGTTTGACCCATGACGTAGGTTTCATCTTTTTTCTTTTTCTAACTTTTCTAAAAAAATGTTTAAGTGGAAAAATAGTCTGTTATTGATTTAAGTTGATAGCGCATCTCTTCATACTAGCTATGTGTTTTATGGAATTGGTAATTGGAAAATGTTTGAAAAGCGTAGCCGAGAACTGTCAAAACTCCGTCACAATAGCCCCTAGTCTCTTTAGAGTCATGTGTGTGCAGTCTACTGAGGCGGTCGAGAAACAATGTAAATTGTAGTAATCTAAATTGTTTCTTTGACTCAAGGCGACCTTGTCCAACTTGACGAGTACTTATAAGGATGAGAACAAAAAGAACATGGAGGACGCTCTAAAAGAATCATGCAGTCCACATCTTCACAAGCTGCTGCTAGGGAAAATGGGTAAAGACATGATTTCGAGTATTGCAAAGATGATGGTGATGATGGTGATGATTGTGATAGGGAAAATGGGTAAAGACATGATTTCGAGTATTGCAAAGATGATGTTGATGATGGTGATGATTGTGATAGGGAAAATCGGTAAAGACATGATTTCGAGTATTGCAAAGTTAATGGTGATGTTTGTGATAGGGAAAATGGGTAGAGACATGATTGCGAGTATTAGAAAGATGATGGTGAAAATTGTGATAGGGAAAATGGGTAAAGACATGATTTCGAGTATTCCAAAGATGATGGTGATGATTGTGATTGGGAAAATGAGTAAAGACATGATTTCGAGTATTCCAAAGATGATGGTGATGATTGTGATAGGGAAAATGGGTAAAGACATGATTTCGAGTATTGCAAAGTTAATGGTGATGTTTGTGATAGGGAAAATGGGTAGAGACATGATTGCGAGTATTATAAAGATGATGGTGAAAATTGTGATAGGGAAAATGGGTAAAGACATGATTTCGAGTATTCCAAAGATGATGGTGATGATTGTGATACTGATTTGAACATTGGCTGTAAGATTATGTTTAAATGTTTATGTTGTTGTTGTTGTTGATGATGATGATGATGATGATGATGATGATGATGATGATGATGATGATGATGATGGCGATCAACACAATGATAGCGATGATAATGGTGATGTTTTTGTTGTTTAAGATCAGTAATGTGGTTGTTCTTTAATGTTGATAATATTACTATTCTTCTGTTTACAGGTAGACTCAAGCAACAGTCAAAGGTAAACTGATTTATTTTTGGCATTAAAGTAGTTTGTCAAGTAACTCGTGGATTACCGAGATGACATGCTGTTTGAAAACATCTTTAGGAAAAAGAAGATGCTAAGAACACAGAAAAAGACAACAAAAAGGCTGAAAAGGCAAAGCCTCCGCAAAAAGCTGCCCAAGAGAAGAACAAGAAGCAGAGCGATGCGGCCAAGAACAAGAAGGAGCAGGAGGAATCCGAGATCCACAAAGCGATCAAAGGTAGGGTTCAAAAAGGCCCCCTTACATCTTATCACCATAGTGTTGTGTATCATCGCATCGTGCCGAGATGTACCATAAAGTAGCTCCAGGGGATGCTTCCAGGTAGCGTTTGGGCTGAAGTTATCATGTAACCTTTTTAGACAACTTTTGGAGAAGGAGTAAAAAAATAAGCCTCTTCAATAAATACTTAACAATTATTTCCGAGATTTCTTTCTAGCATTTTCTCACACCGTGTGACTATAGCAGATTACTAAAGTCCGTGAGGTTTATTACACTACCAGATAAATTGTATAGATAAAAACGCTGTCTGATCATGCAATATCCATGATTTCTTACTAATACTAATGTATGATACCCAAGCTCTGTTATGAATGTTATTTCTTTCTGAGTTTGCAGTCACCCAGGCTCAGTGCACTTATCGTGAAATCTCTGGGTGTCGCGCGCTCCGAATTAACGATTTTAATATGTCATTAATATGTTTTAATATGCCATTAATATGTTTTAATATGTCATTACTATGTTTTAATATGTCATTAATATGTTTTAATATGTCATTAATATGTTTTAATATGTCATTAATATGTTTTAATATGTCATTAATATGTTTTAATATGTCATTAATATGTTTTAATATGTCATTATTATGTTTTAATATGTCATTAATATGTTTTAATATGTCATTATTATGTTTTAATATGTCATTAATATGTTTTAATATGTCATTACTAGTGTATATGAAGCTTGTCCTGGGCGAATTTGTTCTTGTGTGACCTTATTCTTTGCGCATGTCTCGATACAACAAACTTGACTGTAACACATGTGTTCTAGCCAATGACAAGAAGAAGATCAAAGAGTTGGTTATGAAAGCTGCTGTTGACAAAAAGAAGCTGAAGAAACTAGGAGACGATTACAAGAAGCAATACAAGCAGGTCTGTGGCAACTGACGACATGTTGTAACATTCCATTAGATTGAGTGGCATCTAGCATTTAGCATCTAAGTGGCATATAACATTGACTTTTAACTTCTCACAATCCTTAAAATTGATGGCGGCGTGTTTTAATTCATTTACCACCCTCGTTGACTGCTGCAGAATACCTTTACAGAAGAAATTTTCATCGGCTTATTCAAGAGATACTTTTGACCAATTTAATCCGTTTGTAAGTCAAAAAATATTCTATGCGATAAAATACCAGTAAACCACGAAACAAATATGTGCGCACAAGATTTGTTGTCTTATTAGGTTGATCAGGTTCAAGGTTAAAACAAAAGTCCTGCGTCCATAGGGTGTCGTCTAGACTAATAGCTACTTCAACAGTACTATCTTACACAAATCATCGCTTATTATCCTTAAAATGATTTCATGGTATATATGCTGGAATATTTCTGATTTTAAACTTCATTGTTCCAGGACCTAACGGACGCGTTGGACGGCAAGTTGGAGGAAGACTTGCACGAGGCAGTGGCTGCGATGCTACTTCCTGGAAACGAGGCTGACGCCAGAACACTTTACTTCGCCATGAAGGTTTACTGCTTAATATAATATCATATGCAAGAGAAGAGAGTATGACATGATATCAAGCCTCAAATATCGAACTTATTTCTTTTTTACTTTATTAGGGGCTTGGCACCAAAGAAAGTCAACTCATCGAAATCCTCTGCACGAGGAATAACACGGTAACCAAGCTAACCTAATGATGTCAATGTCTATAAGATTGTTATGATCCGTGTAACGTATTTTCTTCTCTTTTTTTCAGAACATCGACTCAATCAAAGAGGAATACCAAAAGAGTATGTTACGCCACACCTGCTCGCTTAAACATTTTTTATTGTTCCTTTGGTTCCTCAACTGACGTCTTTCCATGAAAGATGCACATCTATATCAATAAGGGTGCTTTTTATAATATTATGATAATTATGATACATATCTACTAGATATCTAGATATCAATAATCATAATAGGTGGTTGAGAAGGATTATTTAGTTTCTCTAATTTTTTCGTCAGAATACGGCTGTTCGCTTGAAGATGACGTTAAAGAGGAGACAAGTGGCGACTTCGAAGACCTCCTAGTGGCCCTGATGAGTGTAAGAATTAGCACCCTAATTTATCATTTGATAAAAACACCTTCTAAGCCAATATTCATTATCAAGTGTAAGTTAACAGTCTTTTTGTGGGTATACCAGGGAAAGAGAGACGAGAGCGACGAGATCAACGAAGATTTAGCACACAAAGATGCAGAGGCTCTAATTGAGGTACATGTGTCTGCGTCTTATGTCCTCCCTCCGTCATGATCATCTGTTTGTCCCTCTGTCTATTATATGACCATCTTCACATCCGTGCCCTTCATTTACAGGCTGAGATTCTGTCTATTATATGACCATCTTCACATACCTTGCCCTTCATTTAAAGGCTGGGATTCTGTCTATTATATGACAATCTTCACATACCTTGCCCTTCATTTAAAGGCTGGGATTCTGTCTATTATATGACCATCTTCACATCCGTGCCCTTCATTTACAGGCTGGGATTCTGTCTATTAGATGACCATCTTCACATACCTTGCCCTTCATTTAAAGGCTGGGATTCTGTCTATTATATTACCATCTTCACATCCGTGCCCTTCATTTACAGGCTGGGATCAAGAAATGGGGTACTGACGAGGATTGCTTCATCGAAATCTTTACGACTCGTAGCTATCCTCAACTTCAAGCCATGTTTCCTGAGTACTCTAAGGTATGCTCCTTTCTTTCTTAACAGGTATGTGTACAGAGGGGAATTCGCACGGTGCCCTCACACACCCCTTGGAGGCCAAATAGTGGGTCATTTCTTATTAAGGATTTTGCAAATACAGTTGAAGCTCTCGTAAGCGACCACCTTGGGAACTGAGAATTGTGGTCGTTAACGGAGCTGGTCTTTTACGAGAGCTTGCTCTCATAAGCGACCACTGGGCGTCAAAAACTTGAACAATAGGTGTTGGTCGCTTACGGGAGCTTATAGTAATTAAAATGGAATCTAAAAGTTATCGTGATAATAACAACGCTGTAATATTTTGGTTTATTGCTTGATTTTAAAACTAGGTATTTGACTTATCATGAGAGGGAGTTGTTTTATTTAATAGCAATTAATTCTACGAAAAGTAGCTCGTTATGCTCGTTTATATCGACGACTTAAGCTCTTCGTCATGAGAATATCTTCTGCGTCTACGACGATCGCATGGCGTCTTTCGTTAGCCGATTCCTAAAGCGTGCAACAAACAAGTGGATGGCTATTGTAACTGGAAAAAGGATAAATCGTGGAGCTGGCAATGGACTAGAGATTCCTTGCATTTACACATTTTCTGGAGACAAAGAAATGTCAATCCCATGGTTGAAATTGAAGTTAGAAAATTGAAATTATGAAATTCTTTAATGGTTGCCTACTGGAAAGGCAGCTTTTGTGAAACATGACAACATTTCCGCTTTATATGTGATTTCAGCATGCATTGGATATGATGTTTATCAGGTGTTGACTGATGTTGTAAAGCCAAAAATCATTGTGGTCGCTTACGAGAGCGGTCGCTCAGAGAGCTTCGACTGGACTATGTTTTCCATATGATACCTATGAATGACCCCCTCTCCCGGCCAATCCTGGGCACCGGCCTACTCAAGTCACTTATTTTAGAAACGAGGAGAGGTTTTCTTGTTTCATCCCCAATTCTTTTAATAGGCCCAGAAAAGCTCGCCGTAGGCATTCACGCGTGCTTATCCCACTTTCCCATATAAAATTTTGACAAAGAAAGCAATTTTGTTTTAAAACTTTGTTTGATATGTTTCTGAAAATAGCAGTGGCATGGTGAATATCTTCTGATAGAACTAGTTTCTAAAAAAAGATATAATCGTATCTCATCACATGTTTTAGTGGGCAAAGTGCGATATTGAGGACACTATCTCAAGCGAGATGGACGGCGACTTGAAAGATGCTCTTCTAGTCCTCGTCAAAGCCATCCAGAGCCCCACACAGATGACCGCTGACAAGTTGCATAGTGCTTTGCAGAACAAGGATACTTTAACTGTTGCGCGCATGATTGCGGGCGCAGATCCGGTGAGTTCTCTAATGGCTGATTTAGACAGCACGATTTTTTCGTATGCGACTTGCCCGCGACACCTCTGCAACTGGAGTTGTAGAGTGTGAATCAGCCGACGACTCACTACGACGCAACACCTCTATCACTCAAGTCGTAGAGTGTAAATCAGCCGACGACTCGCTACGACGCAACACCTCTATCACTCAAGTCGTAGAGTGTAAATCAGCCTACGACTCGCTACGCCGCAACACCTCTATCACTCAAGTCGTAGAGTGTAAATCAGCCTACGACTCCGCTACGATGCTCGACTACGAAAGTCGTTGTGTGTAATTCAGGGCTAAGACATGTGGTAGACAGGTCGCATACGGCTAAATCATGCTGGCTAATTCAGCATTTAGTGTTCTTAGTAATTTGATGTCATGGTTATATAACTGAGATTCAATGCGTACACAACACAATGCGTTCTTTCTATAAGAAATAAGCCATTTAACGGTTCATATCAATAAAAGTATTTATTTGTAAATTTACAATATATTTTGGCCTTTGTTCTCAGGCAAGTCTTTCCAAAATTGAGAAGGCATACAACGAAAACTACAAGCCAAAGCTATACTTCGAGGTGGACAAGAAATGCAGTCCGGACTTGAAGAAAATTCTCTTACCAAAACTTAAAGGTACTAGAAATCGCAAGGACTCTAAAGCACTCATTCTACCTCCTATAGACAAACGATAATTTGTAATTAAAAAAAATCATGCTATAAAAGTAGCAAATAGTTAGGGCCTGTTTTCATGAGACGGAGAGGGAAGTGTTATTTAGGGTGTGTCTTTGCAAATCAGTGTGAAACAGATGCAAGAGAAAAAAAAAGTCGGAAATGGAAAAATCTAAAGGGTTCCTTTTCCTTTTTTCTCCCTTTCCACTTACTTTACTTGCGTTCTCGCGATTAACATCCGTGCAAGCTCTATGTCGCTGCTTTGTTCTCCGTCTCCTCTTCCTCGGTAAAAAGCCGGCTTTTTACGCTTTTGACTAGCGATGTACATAAATTTATATTGAGAATATATTTTCATTATTCTAGATGACAGGGTTTTGGGTTTTCTTTATTTTGGATTGTTTTCCAGAGAAATTTATGATAATAATAATAGTCATGTTTATCAAGATTTTAGATAGCCTCCTCTCAATTAAGGCCCCCCCGTCTCCCAAAGAACAATAATGGAGTGGTACAATGAAGGGAGTCAAAAGTCGTATTACCATATAGTTTGACATGATAATTGACTGGGAATTGGCCAAAGATCTTTTAGAAGTATTAAACATGGGGATATATTATTTTCATTATGTTTTTATCAATAGATTGTTACAGAGGTGCTTTGCTGCGAATATCCCATCACTGTTTCATTTAAATGCAATACCGCTTTATTATCTAAAGATTAGAAATGATTTTCTTAAGAAGAACCCTCTAATTGTAGATGATATCTAAGTCATGATATATGTAGATTTCATTATATAGTATACTAGTGGTTCATTTCTATTTGTTTATGTCCCATTGCCCCCCTCCCGTGGTCATGGCGATCAGTTCCACTCCACGTTAGGAGGTGACATCACCCGAATTTCTTGGGCGATTCATTGTAATATTGAGCGCATAGGGACTTTGTAGCAATTGTCTCTTGAAACAAAATAAAGGCACCATATAGCTAATACATTTCGCCAGAAGATCGATAATCCCTTATCACAAAGCACTGATAGAACGCACACTCGCTGTTAGAATGACAGAAATCACACTATGTGCTAGTTGTGTAATGCATCACGGGAACGATGCACACTCTAAATGGTAATCCAGTGCAGCAAAACATCAACAAAAGACAGAAGAGCAAACTTCATTGTGAGCCGTGCATTGGGCCAATTATCGAAAAGCTTATAAATTGTGCTGCGTTACGGGAAAGAATTGCACCCCCCGCAAGTACTGTATGTAAACTGTAGCTGAGGAGGGTATAGGATATATAACATGCAGATCCAGCCACCAAGAAATAAGTCAAATGCACTAAGGTATGTCTAGCTTCTCTCAACGTCATGTGGTACAAGCCGCGAATCTCTTGGCGTGTTTCTTCTCAGCCTATGATGATATGATGGATGTCGCATGGTCTTACTTACCTTATCTGAACTTACCTTGTCTCACTCCCATCCCCTGAACTGGCACTAGCCATTCTTTACACTAACCACATCTGATCCAAGCCATCCTTGACCATAACAACCCATGACCTTAATCATCCTTGACCATAACCACCCATGACCATAACCATCCTTGACCATAACCACCCATGACCATAACCAAACCTTACCATAACCAGCCCCCGACCCTAACAATCCCTGACCCTAACCATCACTGACCCCAACCATCCCTGACCCTTACCACCCCTGGCCCCAACCATCCCTGACCCTTACCACCCCTGGCCCCAACCATCCCTGACCCTTACCACCCCTGGCCCCAACCATCCCTGATTCTAACCATCCCTGACCCTAACCATCCCTGATTCTAACCATCCCTGACCATAACCATCCCTGACCCTTACCATCCCTGACCCCAACCATCCCTGACACCAACCATCCCTGACCCTAACTATCCCTTACCATAACCATCCCTGATTCTAACCATCCCTGACCCTAACCATCCCTGACCATAACCATCCCTAACCCTAACCATCCCTGATTCTAACCATCCCTGACCCTAACCATCCCTGACCCTTACCATCCCTGATTCTAACCATCCCTGACCCTAACCATCCCTGATTCTAACCATCCCTGACCCTAACCATCCCTGATTCTAACCATCCCTGACCATAACCATCCCTGACCCTAACCATCCCTTACCCCAACCATCCCTGACCATAACCATCCCTGACCATAACCATCCCTGACCCTAACAATCCCTGACCCTAACAATCCCTGATTCTAACCATCCCTGACCATAACCATCCCTGACCATAACCATCCCTGACCCTTACCACCCCTGGCCCCAACCATCCCTGACCCCAACCATCCCTGACCCTAACCATCCCTGACCCTAACCATCCCTGACCCTAACCATCCCTGACCCTATACATCCCTGACCATAACCATCCCTTACCATAACCATCCCTGACCCTTACCATCAGAGGATTGCTTGATGTTATGACAGCGGCGTGGTTGGACGTGCCTAGCTTTAGCTCCGCGTTTTGAAGTCGTTGTTTGCACTTTCATGTGCATTAAGTTCATATATGTAATTCAAATATTTAGTGTTGTCGTATGTGTCTATTTGTTCTTTATTTTTTTGTGGCCATGGCTTTAACAAGAGAGGTTTTGGAAGAACTACTCGACAAGAAACTGGCGCCATTACAGGCGTCTCTTGACTTTCTAAATGAAAAGTACGACATCATCTTAAAGAAAGTCTCAGATCAAGAGGTTAAAGTAAAAGAACTCTCGAAAGAGAATTCTCGTCTTCTTTCGGAAGTGGGGCTACTCAGATCTACATTATCAAACCAAGGGAAATGGCTAAACGATCTAGAGCAATATGGCCGCCGGGAATGCCTCGAGATCCGTGGGATCCCTGAGGTTAAAGGAGAAGACACTTCTCAAATAGCGTGTCAAGTCGCCAACCTAATTGGGGTCAAGCTCTCGAGACAGGATATCTCGACCAGCCACCGCATCAAGCCTAAAAACTCGACGGCAAAGTTCCCGCCCTCCATCATAGTCAAATTTACAAACCGTGACAAGCGAGACGAAACATACAAAGCCAGGGGGAGGTTGCGTGAGCTCTCCACACACAACGTGCCTGGCCTGGATAGATTTAAAAGTAACTCGATCTATCTCAGTGAGTCTCTCACTCAAAGAAACAAGGCATTATTCAAAAGTGCGTTGGAGGATAGAAAACAAATGAAGTATGACTTCATTTGGACTGCAAATGGAAACATCTATTTGCGCAAGAATGAACGCAGTCCATCGATTCATGTTACCGATGAATCGGTATTAATAAATCTAAGAAGCTCCAGCTTTGTTCACGAAGTCGAAGGGGCGACGGCGATGACAGATACCAACATCTCCTCCAAGAGCGACAGTGCGGCAAGTACAAATACAGCAAGTTAAGAATAAGTCACATAGCTAACATGTATTCTTTCCATCGAAGTTTACAATTAACTAGATCACATATAAGTTCTTATGTTGACTTACAATGACTAGAGTTATCTGTCACATTTGTTCTAAAATTATAAGAAAGAACTGTCGTGCTGTCGAATGCGATTCATGTTTACAGTGGTGTCACTTTAAATGCTCAAAATTGTTGCTTAAACAGTTTAATCATTTATCGCTCACCAACGATTTATGGCTCTGTCAGCCCTGCTATTCTGAAGTCTTTCCCTTTCACAATTTAAACAACAATGATCTATTGGATCTAGTCTTTAATTCCAATACATTGTGCCACTGCTCCCCATTCATTGATCGCGTTCGCCTTGAAAATCTTCCTCATCTAGACATAGTTTCTAGTTTGAATTTTCCGAATTTAAGTGACTTTGATTTAGATATTAATATTCCTAGTCAGATTAATTCAAAATACTACTCCCCCCATGAATTTCACTCGTCTTATGAGCTTTCAAATTTATCAGACAAATCGCTCTCACTTCTTCATTGTAATATAAGAAGTATTTCAAAAAACTTTGATAAATTACAAGATATGCTTTCTACTTTAAATCATCCTTTTAAGTTAATTGCTCTATCTGAAACCTGGCATTCTGACTGTAGAGAGCATATTGCTAATTGTTCTCTCCCAGGTTTTACTTATATATCGAAACCGACTAAATTTTCAGTTGGGGGAGTAGGTTTATTTATAGCTGATTCTTTTAATTTCATTTTGAGGGAGGACTTATCCATTTCAAATGATCAACAAGAATCTTTATGGGTTGAAATACAAAATAATAAGGGTAGCAAAAACATATTATGTGGAGTTATTTACCGCCATCCAAATAGTTCTCTTGACCCCTTTTTAGAACATTTCTATAAAACCATGGACAAAATCAGTAAGGAGGGAAAGCTCTGCCTTTTTTCAGGTGACATAAATTTGAATTTATTAAATTCAGACTCCCACCAACAAACAGGGGAATTTCTTAATACTTTATTTTCATATTCTTTTCAGCCACATATCTTGCAACCTACTAGAATAACTGATCATTCGGCCACGCTCATAGACAATATATTTTTTAACTCGCTCGAACATAAAACTTGTAGTGGCAATATTGTTTATCCCTTAACAGATCATCTTCCCAATTTTCTGACAATAGATTCAATTAATATCAATGTCTCAAAAAATGACTTCTACCAAAGGGACTATTCTAGGTTGGATCAGGAAGCTTTAATTAATGATTTTAGCCAAATTGATTGGTCTTTACAGTTTTATGGTATGGATAATGTTAACGATATTTTTTCCTGTTTTCTTGCTAAGTCTAATGAAATAATTAATTCCCATGTTCCAATGAAAAAACTTTCTAGAAAAGAAATTAAATTCAAAGCAAAACCTTGGATATCCAAGGGCATCAGAACTTCGATTAATTATAAGAACAGGCTCTATAGGAAGTTTATTAAATCTAGAAATCAATATCATTTTGAAAAATACAAAATCTATAGAAATAAATTGAACCATTTAATAGCAATAAGTAAGAGAAAATACTATGAAAAGTACTTTAATTTTAACAAATCTAACATAAAAAATATCTGGAAAGGGATAAAAGAAATTGTCGTGCTAAAGCCTAAGGCTCATTTCACACCTTCAAAAATTGTATCTTCTAATAAGGTTTTAACCAATGTAAATGAGATAGCAAATGAGTTCAATTACTTCTTTGCTAATGTTGGCAGAAATATCAGCAACAATATTCCAAAAGTAAACACTTTATTTTCAGAATTTCTTCCAACAGCTAATTCTAACAGCTTTCTTCTAGCTCCCACATCTACAGAGGAAATTAGAAGTATAATCTTAGGAATTAAATCAGGTAAAGCTTGTGGTTCTTATAGCATTCCAATTACAGTTCTTAAAATACTAAGCTCTATTATTTCAAGGCCTCTGGAGATATTATACAATCTGTCCTTTTCTTCTGGCATTGTACCTGATGCCTTCAAAATTGCACGTGTCATACCTATTTACAAATCAGGCTCTCATTTTGACACTTCTAATTTTAGACCAATATCATTATTATCTATTTTTAATCAGTTACTTGAAAGGTTAATGTATAACAGAGTCATAAAATTTCTAGACAAATACGATATTTTGTACAAAAATCAATTTGGCTTTCGAGCCAATCATTCTACAGAACATGCTCTTCTGCTTATTACCGATAAAATCCAAAGATCAATTGAGGGTGGTCAATACTCTTGTGGCATATTTCTTGATTTTAGCAAAGCTTTTGATACTGTTGATCATAAAATATTATTAGCAAAACTTTATTCATACGGCATCCGTGGCATAGCTTATGAATGGTTTGTTTCCTACTTATCAAACAGGCAACAGTTTGTTTCTATTGGTAATGTGTCATCTGCACCACTACCAATAACATGTGGAGTGCCTCAAGGTTCAGTACTTGGTCCACTTCTCTTTCTTCTGTACATTAATGATTTTAATAACTGCTCCAACTTATTTGACTTTCATTTATTTGCTGATGATGCCAATTTATTTTGTGCCGATTCTTCATTGACATCCTTAGAGACCAAAGTAAACACAGATCTGTATAATATAAATCGTTGGCTTTGTGCAAATAAATTGGCTTTGAACATCAGTAAAACTAATTTTGTCATTTTTCGACCAGCACAAAAGAGGCTGGCCAGTTCTATTTCTTTATCAATCAATAATAATACCATTAAACAAAAAAATAATATCAAATATCTTGGTGTAGTTATTGACTCCTTTCTTAACTGGAAGGAGCACATTAACCAGTTAAGTAAGAAAATCTCCAGAGGTGTCGGAATAATAGCAAAGCTGCGTTACTATGTATCACCAACAATTCTCACTCAGCTATATTATTCTCTAATTTATCCATTTCTTACTTATGGTGCTATTATTTGGGGCAACACATATGAATCAACAATCAAGCCTCTTTTTATTTTACAGAAGAAAGCTGTTAGAATCATAACTTTCTCATCTTACATTGAACATACTTCTCCTATCTTTAGAAAACTAAATATCTTGAAATCTCCTGATCTAATCTATTACTTAAACACAATATTTATGTACAAATTTAATTTGAATCTACTTCCAACTCCTTTTGATTCTTTTTTTACTACGGTTGCTTCAAGGCACAAATATAATACAAGACTGGCTTCTAAATCATCGTACTGCCTCCCTTTACCTCGAACTAATTATGGAAAGTTTAATATTCGTTTTAAAGGTGCCTCAATTTGGAATAACATCAAAGAACCTACCAAAACCATGCGTTTGCCTAGCTTCAAGGCTGCAATAAAGACCTCAATCCTTGAAAATTATTAGCCTCTATCTAGTTTTTTTGTTTTATTGCATTTTATTTTGCTGCTGCTTTCATGTATTTTGTATTCGTGCCTTGTACGTCCTTGCTATACGCTCCATTTAATTGAACTATTTTGTGCTGCCTAGCCAGATTAGCTTTTTAGTTACTTCTAGGCAGCCAATACCCAAAATCTGTAATTATTATTTATTTTCTTACTGTAATTTCTGTGTGTGGTATAAATAAAGTTATATTGTTGTTGTTGTTGTTGTACCATCCCTGACCCTTACCATCCCTGACCCTATACATCCCTGACCATAACCATCCCTGACCCTATACATCCCTGACCATACCCATCCCTGACCCTAACCATCCCTGATTCTAACCATCCCTGACCCCAACCATCCCTGATTCTAACCATCCCTGACCATGAACATCCCCGACCCAAACCACCCCTGACCCTTACCATCCCTGATTCTAACCATCCCTGACCCCAACCATCCCTGACCATTACCACCCCTGACCCTAACCATCCGTGACCCCAACCATCCGTGACCCTATACATCCCTGACCCTAACCATCCCTGACCCTAACCATCCCTGACCATAACCATTCCTGACCCCAACCATCCCTGACCCTAACCATCCCTGACCCCAACCATCCCTGACCCTAAACATCCCTGACCCTAACCATCCCTGACCATAACCATCCGTGACCCTATACATCCCTGACCCTAACCATCCCTGACCCTAACCATCCCTGACCATAACCATTCCTGACCCCAACCATCCCTGACCCTAACCATCCCTGACCCCAACCATCCCTGACCCTAAACATCCCTGACCCTAACCATCCCTGACCATAACCATCCCTGACCATAACCATCCCTGACCCTTACCACCCCTGGCCCCAACCATCCCTGACCCCAACCATCCCTGACCCTAATCATCCCTGACCCTAACCATCCCTGATTCTAACCATTCCTGACCATAACCATCCCTGACCCTAACCATCCCTGACCCCAACCATCCCTGATTCTAACCATCCCTGACCATAACCATCCCTGACCCTAACCATCCCTGATTCTAACCATCCCTGACCATAACCATCCCTGACCCTTACCACCCCTGGCCCCAACCATCCCTGACCCTAACCATCCCTGACCCTAACCATCCCTGACCATAACCATCCCTGACCCTATAAATCCCTGACCATAACCATCCCTGATTCTAACCATCCCTGACCATAACCATCCCTGACACCAACCATCCCTGACCCTAACCATCCCTGACCCTATACATCCCTGACCATAACCATCCCTGACCATAACCATCCCTGACTCTTACCATCCCTGACCCTATACATCCCTGACCCTAGCCATCCCTGACCCTATACATCCCTGACCATAACGATCCCTGACCCTTACCACCCCTGAACCCTACCATTCCTGACCCCAATCATCCCTGACCCCTACCATCCCTGACCCCTACCATTCCTGACTCCTACCATTCATCCCTAAGCCTCCCCATTCCCTGTCCTAGCCATTCCTTTTTGACATTAAGAATTCATACTATAAAACATTCTCATCCACTTGGTCGCATTGTAGTATGTAGTAGTTTTATATATTTCTTTCTATATCTCTAAAATCTCTTATCTGGAATTTCAAATTAACAGACTTCAATAAGCCCTTTTTTAACATACAATGGACATGACGGAAAAACCTGAAAAACGGGCCGCGCAATTCCAGATAGAGAGAGAAGACAAAATTTTTTACTATGGCTATAGGTTCCTTGTATTACGGACTGATTTTCAAAACACAAATAACGTGAGGCCGTAGTGCGCATAACCAAATTTTAGCTTTTTAAGATAATTTTTCCTTGATCATCATTGCCCTGTGTATCAGCTCAGGGACGAAAAGCTCAATTTAAAAAAAGGCGCACTCGATATTTTGTTTGCTATTGGTACTCAGAGAAATTCTCCACCTTATTCGATGTGAAATGGGCTTATTTGATGCGTCACGTCATGTTTTTCCGTCATGTCCATACAATATGATTACGATTACAAATTCTTAATACAATAAGGGTTATGATAACCCTAACGGATACTCCTAAATTAAGGACATCATTCCAAGGGTGTGGCTTACATAGCTGCTCCGCTACATATCTTTCTATCTAGCAATCATATAGTAATATTTTATAACAACTACCCGCATGGCCATTTTTTATTCCTTCACTTTGGTAGTGTGAGCCCGCGAGTGGGTTCTCTTGGTCCAATCGATCGCGGGCTCACTGGCAATTCAAGGAAACCACTGAACTAAAATAGTCTAACGTTTAACCTTGAATTCTTTTTTATCAATTTAAGCAACACTCTTTTTTTTCTTTGCTAATTTTTCTTTGTTTTCTCTTTGTTTTATTTTTATTTATATTAGGGACGAACCATTAGAAAAGTGAAGGGGGGAGGGAGGGTGGGGAGTGGGGAGGTTTCAGTCTTGCATGTTTTTGTTCTTGTCTCCAAGACGTGTATAAATGTTTTAATCGTTGTATTAATTTTTTTCTGTCTGGTTTGGGCTGCATGCATTTTTTCCCAGGTATTTTATCGTATATGATTTTTTTTCGTTCCTTACCCCCCTCCCCCCTTTTCTAATAATCCGTCCCTTACAATACCCTGTGACGTTTTGAAAGGTATCTAAGCGTAAAGTGAACGTTATCAAAAGAAATCTTCAAGTTATTGCTTTGTTGCTTTGCTGCTTTGTTAGAAATGGTCTTTATTCAAGCGCGGAGTTACCTTTCAACACGACGCAGAGAGCTTTGAAAAAGGATTGTTACTGAAACGTAATCTGTGACTTGTTTGTGCGTCATATTAGATAAAACCCAAGACAAAGAAACCAAGAAAGCTACAGACGCAAAGGTAGTATAAAGCTTTAACTTCTTAGTATGTGGTTATCAAATGAATATATTCCTCTTATTCAGAGATTTTTCAGGCCTCGAAATATTGGTGGCACGATTTAAGAAAGTATTGGGGGCACAGCTACGCCCCTGGTCAATTTTAATAATGTTTGAAAATATGGGAGGGTCACGTGCCACCAGTACTTTACCCCTGCTAGGGCTCTGTTCTTACACGACGTATTTTTGCAGGCGTCAGGTACCGCAAAGCCTCCAGGGAAAAAGGCTTCGGGAGCAGCAAAGAAAGACAAGGAAAAAGAAAAAGAAGACGACATCACTAAACTCCAAAAAGCCATTGATAGTATGTGTTTTTTAATTAAAATTGATGCAATTACAAACATATTGAGCAAAAAAGGGCAATAGTGAGAAAAGAGGTATGTTATGATCGAGTCTGAGATAGTGGGCGGGGTTGTATTAGAAAAGATGAAGTAAAAATGGAAAAAGGTGGTGCAGTGATCGAATGGGATGGGGAGTGGGTATGGTAAGGATTATGTAATCGCAATAAATTGTCTCCAATATTGCAAATAAGCTAAGCTAAGAAAACGTTTTCCATTTTTTTTCAGAAAGCGACAAGAAGACGACAACTGCGATCATCGTTAGCAACGCTTCTGATGAAGGCAAACTCAAGAAACTCAACGACGAGTACAACAAACGATACAAGAAGGTCAGGTTTCAGCATTTACTTCCCACGGCCTGGCGCCCTCTCTTTCCTCCTTGGTTCAGCTGCGCAGCGGCGTGTTTTCATCAAATTAAGGATTGTGCAAAAGCAAGCAAGGATTTCTGATTAAAAGCAAAATTTCGGATCCACGATCTCACATTTAATAAAAATACAATAGATAATCAACGGAATAAACTTGAAATACAAATTTGATTCTCTTAATTTATCTTCCAATAAACTCTGCGTCTCAGGAGTGCCTTTTCGAGGGCTCAATAAACATTATTGATGTAGCATTGAATTTTAGCTAAAATAAAAACCGTTTGCATTCCTACAGGATTTAGTTGAGCAGTTGGATGGTAAGGTAGCGATAGACGTTCACGAGGCAGTGACGTCACTGCTGCTACCTGCCACTAAAGCTGACGTCAGAAGCCTCTACTACGCAATGAAGGTATATACCACATGATGAGATAGGCCAATCATGGCTTTTATCCACACTAAGGCACATTCTATCAATGCGTCTGATCTGAGAGTATTTTGTCTTGTTATCCACACTCACGCTCATTTTCCTAGGGACTGGGCACCAAAGAAGCTCAACTGATTGAAATTCTCTGCACGCGATCCAACGCGGTGAGTCAGATATGTTCTGTTATTAAAGCGGCATTATCACCAATTTACATTTACCCGAAAGGCCGACGAAAACCTTCAACCTAAAGACAAAAGAATCTGTCAGAATCCGCGCCATTTACCTGGAAATCCGCTTCATTATTTATCAGTCACATCCTCAAAGAAACTTCCAACCGACACAGTGCTTTCACAACTTTGAAAACGTTTTCGCGTTTCCCGTTAAAAATCATCGGAGATTGTTACGTAATCGTCCGGAAGTAAACTGGTGGCAATGCCAATGCCAACTGGTGACTTGGTTTCATAAGAAGCTTTTAATAATTTCTTCGAAATTATTTACAGGAGATCCAAGAAATAAAACAAGAATACAACAAAAGTGAGTTCCTTAGGAATGCGAAAGTTTGACAAAATATATAAAGCCCAGTGGTTAGTTATTGACACGTTATTTCTTTATTTCCTCTTAGAATACGGTCGGTCGTTGACGGATGATATGAAGTCCGAGACGTCTGGAGACTTCGAGAACCTTCTGGAAACTTTACTAAAGGTACCCTTCCTATTGATATCCCAGAATGCCATGTTTCTTCATCACGTGACCCTATGACTTCTCATGATAGGGATCACGTGACGAATCCACTGACGTGAACAAGGAATTGGTGACTAAAGATGCCGCTGCCCTGGTATCTGCGGGCGTCGCTCGCTGGGGAACAGACGAAGACCAATTTATAACGATCTTATCGCAGCGCAGCAGTGCGCATGTGCAAGCTGTTTTGGCCGAGTATAAGACTCTGTCCGGAGGAGTGTCCCTGGCCGATACTGTCCGAGATGAGATGAAGGTGTTTTTTTTAATATTTTTAATATACTATCTTGATGTACTATTTTGATCATTATTACGTGATCTACGCACGTGTGAATGAGAGATAAAAGTAAAACTAATGAAGAATGGGAATACTGGTTCTTTGAAGGTTCTTTTATTTTATTTTTTGCCACCAGGATAAAATTTTGAGAAAGTTTGCAATGTGTTAAGAGATGCCACGAACTTTTCAAATATGAGTTTCTCGCCAAGTTCTCTTGTGCACTGAAGTTAGCTATGTCTTAAGAGATGCCACGAACTTTCAAATATGAGTTTCTCGCCAAGTTTTCTTGTGCACTGAAGTTATCTATGTGTTAAGAGATGCCACGAACTTTCAAATATGAGTTTCTCGCCAAGTTTTCTTGTGCACTGAAGTTATCTATGTGTTAAGAGATGCCACGAACTTTCAAATATGAGTTTCTCGCCAAGTTCTCTTGTGCACTGAAGTTTGCAATGTGTTAAGAGATGCCAAGAACTTTCAAATATGAGTTTCTCGCCAAGTTCTCTTGTGCACTGAAGTTAGCTATGTGTTAAAGCTATGTGTTAAAGCTAACGTCAATCAGATAGTACTATACCTTATTTTGGGCCTGTACCCGGGATCTTAAAGGGGATGCTAAACCCGAAAAGGTGGACTTTCCTACTTGTGAAGGTAGTGCAATTAAGCCAATTGGGGGCAAGCTCATCCCCCCCCCCCCCCTCTGGACACGGGCCTGCCTTGTGACGGGGCGCCTTTTGCCCTGATTATTACATAGTACTAAGTGCTGATTCTACGATATTCCACAGGGTGACTTGAGGGATGCTTTGCTGGTGCTGATATCGTATGGACAGGACCCATCTCAGGCGGCCGCGGATAAACTCAACGCCGCACTGCATGACGGGGACACTGTGACAGTCGCGCGAATTGTGGCGGGAACACAACAGGTAACCCATTATACGTGGATGTCTATCGCCTCTGTTTTTGAAATGGAAAACATATTGCTAGTGTCGTGCTACCTGTAAAATAGGTAAAAGGTGCGGATCTAGCTTACCGCCAAAGATGTTTTGGCTCAGTGACAAGAGGGCAGCGGAAAGGGGAGAGGGGTTAAACTCACTTAAACTCTAGATTAGCAGCTGTGTAGGTTTTTCCAGTAATGTCTATATTTAAACGGTTGTTATAATTCTCTGTATAAATTGCATCTGGTGTATGTTTTGTAGGGCCCACTTGCGGATCTGGAAGCTTCGTACAACGCAACGTACAACCCAAAGGCTTACTTTGAAGTAGAGAAGAGATGCAGCGAAGACCTGAAAAAGATCATACTCAACAGACTTAAAGGTAGAAAGAGCTGAAAATATTGACTACACACTTTTCACACATTCATTATATCTACGCTTAGTTCACTTGATCAGATTACAAGATAGCCTTGTAATTTATTTCTTTGGCTCTACACATATCGCTCCTATGATTTTAAGTGTGCTCAGTTTGTACATACAAATAGTGATCATGTTTCAAGTAGAATTTTGAATCAAACAAGGAAAAACAGAAAAAAAATGTCTGTCAAAAAAGGGGGTTTTGGTGTATTTTCTGACTCTCTTTAATTCAGATAAAACCGAAGACAAGAAAATAAAAAAGAGCAAAGATGTTAAGGTGAGAAAAAGAAACCTTATTTGTAACTAACCTTTCTAAACAGGCAAGCTCTTTGTGCGGAAACATTTTCAAACCTTGTTCTTAGCACCTTCTTTGTCCGTAAACGAACTCCTCCAGTTCCTGAGGTGTTTCGTAATAACTCAGCTGAGTGTAGCTAAAAACAATAAACTTGTGTTTCATGTATCACCAAACAAGCCGGCATCAAGTTCATCAAAGCCTGACGAGCGAAAACCATCAGATTCGCAAAATAAAGAAAAGGACAAAGAAAAAGAGAAAGTGGAGGAGAAGGATGACGACATTACGAAGCTACAGAAAGCCATTGAAAGTAAGTGGTAGTGTTTGGCGTTTTAAATAAGTTCAGGATAATAGCTGTGGGCAGTTCTTTCGACCCTCTCTCAAATAAGATGTGAGATGTAAAGGAAAGGGGAGGAAAAGTAAAAAGTTATCAGTGATTTAATGGTGTATTATCCAATTTCTTCTGCCCAGAGAGCGACAAGAAGACGGCGACTGAGGTCATCGTGTGCAACGCTTCTGATGAAGGCAAACTCAAGAAACTCAGCGACGAGTACAACAAACGATACGAGAAGGTAGCTGTTGTTTTAAAGTGTAAAGTCATTCTAGCTTCGTTTCTAAGACCTTAAAAAGAAAAATGCAGCCATATTAAAACTAAAGTCAAGCGCAAACGGCGAATGGCTGTTCTATGTATGAATCGTATGATTTATCCACATAACCCTATAGAGTAAAAATATCGTAAGGCTTAATATTATCTCCCGAATGTGGAACAGCCATTTGATAATTGACATACGTGCCGGCAACGTAGTTTCAAATATCTGTATCATTCAATGTTTCTTAGCGCTTTGATCGCACACCAGTCCCGGTCATTTTTATGCTGTTTGTTTTCACTTGTCACTAGTGTCCTGCATTTCAACCCAACTATTGGCAGTCATGCAGAACTGACAGTCCTTTCTTTGATCTGATAGGATCTAGTCGAACAATTGGACGGAAAGGTAGCCGACGATGTTCACGAGGCTGTGACGTCACTGCTGCTACCTGCCACTCAAGCGGACGTCAGAAGCCTCTACTACGCAATGAAGGTACGAATAACACGAGAAGAACCATCCCTTCACACAGGCGACCAGCTAATTGACCAAAACAATGCTTATATCGCCAAACATTGTTACTGACATTAATCAAATGTCATGTTAATGTCAGCAAACGGCGTAACACCTCGTAGCATCATATAACATGGTACACTAACACAATACAGGCGCGAACACGGGGATATGCGGGGATATACGTTATTTCTTAGAACGCGACTAAAATAATATGCTAGGCTTGCAACAATGCTGCGCTCTTTTTCCAAGAATATTGCTGATGCTATTTGCACAAGTAAAACTTTATTGTCATATCTTCAACACCATAGCCACACTTGTTGTTTTAGGGACTGGGCACCAAAGAGGCTCAACTGATTGAAACCCTCTGCACGCGATCCAACACGGTGAGTCAGATGTGATGTGGTTCTCACTTTAGATTCATTTGCAGTATTCCTAAAGCCGATTATATTTGTGTTAAATACGAAAATAAAATGAGATGTATCCTTATAGAACATGTATCTTTTAAGGGTGTTTCTCGTTATTCTTTTCCAGGAAATCAATGATATAAAGCAAGAATATAGCAGAAGTAAGTTGAGAGTGAAATCCAGATGACTCTTTATAAGAGAAAACTTGAAAAAGAGTTATAGGTCCGGAAATTGGACAAAGTATATTGTTCACTCCTTGGGCTGAACCTAGAGACCATTCAACGAGGAACACAAAAGTTATTTTTGAAGAAGGGAGGTATAATGCGAGTTATCAAGGTTTTTAAAGTTACCGGGATCCAACTGTCCCAGATATGTCTTTTGCGTTCGGCTTATCAAGGGTGGTAGTGTGAAGGTCTAACCAGAGTAAATTATAGAACTGTAGTCAACTATTTTAGAAACTCATTAGCTTTTCTCTTGTAACGCTCACTTCCTCGCCTAATTTTTTATTCTATTTCCTGATTCTATTTCCTCTTAGAGTACGGCCGGTCGTTGACGGATGATGTGAAGTCGGAGACGTCTGGAGACTTCGAGAACCTTTTGGAAACTTTACTAAAGGTACCCCGTCCATTGCATCTAGAATGCCATTTCGTCTTATCTAGTTATTTCAACGATTCAAGCCTGTGGCCGCGCAACACACTTTTAGTTTACCAGCAGCAGCACTTCACATTACACTTTACAACTCCTTAAAGAAGGCCAATTATGCTCCCGCACAATACTTACTCACCGAAAGAACCCATTTCCATCGACTTATTTAAGCGAGCGACGGAGTTGCTTTCAATAAAATATCCTTAATAAGGTATAAAACTTCGATAGGAGGTGGTTATTTTGAAGTTTTCTTACAAAAAAACCAATGTAATTTCAATGGTAAACAATAATACGAGATTGATTGAACATTCTTAAAGGGATTAAAATTTCACACTCTACGCTAGGCAACTCGTGATGAATCCACGAAAATCGACGAAGATCTGGTGACTCAAGATGCCGCTGCCCTGGTGTCTGCGGGCGTCGCTCGTTGGGGTACAGAAGAGGACCAGTTCATCACCATCTTGACTCAGCGTAGTAGTGCGCATGTGCAAGCTGTTTTGGCCGAGTATCGGACACTGTCCGGAGGTGTGACCCTGGCTGACACTATCAGGGATGAGATGAAGGTAATGCAGTCTGATGCGATCCCATTTTAACGTTGTCCATTAAAAATGCTGTTTACTAGTTAGCAAACTAATTATATATATAATGTCCGCGCACCTCTTGCGAAGGGCAAAGTATGCATTAAAAACAGTGGTGAAAAAATCTACAAATAGGATAAGTATTAGCTGTACGCGCAATGGCATTCCTAAATCGTATGCCTGGTGCACACTAGTGACATAACGACATAGGCGAGCGCACTCTGTTTAGCCCGACATAATGACATAAAAGAAAAAAACCTGTTTGATGTCGTTATGTCCATGTTGTTATGTCGGGCTTATGTCAAAATGTCCAATGTCGAACCATTCGCACTTGCACATACGAAGATAAGAGTCCACGCGCCTATGTCGTTATGTCAATAGTGTGCACCAGGCATTAGTGCGCGTAAATTGAAGATTTCAATATTCTATAATATAAAGTATGACACCTCACCTTGATAAACATGTGAACGCCTTTTGTCTCGAACAAGTCCATGGGATCGATTGTATGACCTGTTTACAGCACGGTGCACACTGGCGGCATAACGACATATCGACATGTTTATTTTTTCGTTATTTTCATGTCTTATGTCGATATTATATTGTTATGTCCATGTCTTATGTCGATGTTATGTCGTTATGTCTATGTCTTATGTCGATGTTATGTTATTATGTCCATGTCGAATGTGGATGTTATGTTATTATGTCCATGTCTCATGTCGATGTTATGTTGTTATGTCCATGTCTTATGTCGATGTTATGTCGTTATGTCCATGTCTTATGTCGATGTTATATTGTTATGTCTATGTCTTATGTCGATGTTATGTCGTTATGTCCATGTCTCATGTCGATATTATGTTGTTATGTCCATGTCTTATGTCGATGTTATGTTGTTATGTCTATGTCTTATGTCGATGTTATGTCGTTATGTCCATGTCTTATGTCGATGTTATATTTTATGTCTATGTCTTATGTCGATGTTATATTGTTATGTCTATGTCTTATGTCGATGTTATATTGTTATGTCTATGTCTTATGTCGATGTTATATTGTTATGTCTATGTCTTATGTCGATGTTATATTGTTATGTCTATGTCTTATGTCGATGTTATATTGTTATGTCTATGTCTTATGTCGATGTTATGTTATTATGTCCATGTCGAATGTGGATGTTATGTTATGTCGCGGATTTAAACATAACGACATAAAACAGCGCGCGCCATTGTGCCAGTTGTCAGTGTGCAAAGCGCTTTTAGTCTGCTTGATTAAAGTCTTTCAGGACATTGCGCAAAGGGAAGTTGTGTATAAACAAGTGCTTCGTGCCGATTATAAATGTTGTGTATGCACAGGTGCTAATTGTGTGATGTTCTAGGGTGACTTGAGGGATGCGCTGCTGTTGCTGGCTTACGGACCCAACGTATATCAGGCACGGGCGGACAAACTCCACACCGCGCTGCATGATGGGAATACCGTGACCGTCGCAAGGATAGTGGCGGGGACACCACAGGTATACCATGTTTGTCTTGTGTGATACATTAGGCCCGTAGGTGGATTGCACTGGTATAAAAGGAAATTTTCCGAATAGCGTTTGTTTTAAAAGGATTCCATGGCGGATCTGGAAGCTTCGTATAACGCAACGTACAACCCCAAGGCTTACTTTGAAGTAGAGAAGAGATGCAGCGAAGACCTGAAGAAAATCATACTCAACAGACTTAAAGGTACTATTGGCTACAGAGATGTACAATTTGGTGAATTTAGCTGCGCGTTCAGTTGGCCAGTTAGTCTCTTTTTATTGCGAAGCTGTGCATAAGACTATTGAGCTTCTAAGCCTGTTCAGCCTGTTGGGCTGCCGTGCCATGCTCATCTTCCTCTGCATCGCCTCAAACACTTTCTTTTGCCTCTTTTATCGGATCCTTGCCTTTTATTTGCAAGTGACCTCACCTTTACATACTCCTTTCTAAACCAACTTGAACTGGCACAGTTTCTTCAAGTCGCCCTCTAAGAACCCTGAGCGAAACGGCAAGTAAGGGGCGCGGATTGGACAATAGAGAGTCGACAAAAAAGATCCAAACAACGGACTATAAAGGTCATCTACGCGCTTAACAGACCCTTGTCTTTCAGATCGCAGTGAAGACGAAAAGCCGGCTAAGAATGAAACGCCGCTGAGGGAAGCTGAAGATATCAAAGAGACATCTACTGCGGCACAACCAGAGAAGAATGACGAGAATAAAGACATAGAGGACGATAAGGACAAAGAGAAGAAGAGTAGACCGAAGCTTGATGTCAGAAAGGTAATGCACCTAATTGTCATTTGGTCATGGTGATTTCGATGACAATTTTGAAACAAGAATTGCCAATTCAAATACTTTACTATAAATTTATTAGTAACTCATTTACTGTAAAGAAAGAGTACAAAAAAGCCAACTATTCTTAAACTTCGTTATATAAGCACAACAGGTATTATGGAAATGTGTACTTCCCTCTCTTCTCATTGACTTTGAAATCGAGCATTTTGTAGTAGCACAATGCGTAATGTAGCTTCGAGGGAACTCTTACGACTTTATCATTCTCTAGATCGAGTATCACGGAACCGTAGTTGCCGCTGAAAACTTCGACGCAGGTGACTGCGCCGAGAAACTGAAAAAAGCAATGAAAGGCTTTGGTGAGTGTTATGGTCTTACGTTTCTCTAAGTCTTTAGTGTGTGTTATGATCTTACGTTTCTTGGAAGCGTTATGATTTTTGAGACTTTGGTGAGTGTTACGATCTTTTTTATTGTTGTTTAACCCGGAAAAACTTGTTGGGTGTATATGGAGGTATCATCCAATAGGGAACATCGAAGAATTGAAAATGAATTTAAGTTTTTTTACAGTAAAATGGGTGCTTTTTTATTCTCTCTAACATTCAAAACCATATCAGCACACAACGCGTTTCTATACATTAGCATATTGTTTTTGCCAGTAAATGTGCTCCATACTTGCCTACACTGTCCAAATTCCCTTTCTTCCTTTCACATTGCACTACTACTAGGTTTTCTTGATTTTTATAATTTTCTCTCAGTTGAAGGGTAATAAAAGTAATTTGGTAGAAATTACAAATATTGGATAAACAGTTTTATCAACCTTCTTTACTGTTTTTTGTTTGGCTAATACTGAATTGACACTTTGTCTTGGGTGGATTGTACAAAACACTGACCCTCGATAAAGGAGGTCCATGGACCCATTAGACCCCCATATTGAAGCATCATGGTTTCAAGGGTATGTACACCTGGTATTTTTGTGTCAAAACATAAAATAGGGCTTGGTGTGGCATTACAAAAAGATGTAGTTTGTTAAAAAAAGGTAGCTATATTTTCATTTCACATCACTTCCATGTACAGGGCTAAATTATCTTTGAAATAATTGCATGAAAGATCAAATGGTACATTGGTGTTAATTTTTGCAAATATCATCTCAGATTCCTAAGTATTGAGCTGTATTCATATCAGCTATTTGAAAAGTAGATTGCTCACAAAACCCTGTGCAGTTATAATTAGTTCAAATTGAAAATATATTCTTTTTTACTAGAAAACCCATTAAGTCCACTTGCAATAAGAGCCAATGTTGGTCAGTGCTTTGTACCAGCCTCTTTGTCAAAGGGTGAATGAAATAAACCACTCTGACTTGTTTTCAAAGTTTCTGACTTCTTTTAGTTTATTTTATTAGCCTAGTTAATTTCTTTTTTATAACAAGTTTTCATTTGTAACTATTATCTATCTTTTTGTTACTTAGCTGTATTAATGAAAACAGTACATCCTGCCCTAGCATCATGCCTTTAAAGCTGGCAGCTTGCTTGAGTTGGGATTCGCCAGAAAAAAATCGGAGAACTGTGACAAAACGCTACGGAAGAATACTAAAGATATAAATGTTATGCTGCACAAAACCTAATTAATTAACCTAAAATTAAAAATAATTCCAAGTAACCTTTAAAATAGAACCTTGAACAGAAAATTAATATATAAAGTCTGTTTTCAGAGGCTAATGAGCCAGAGGTTGAATTGCCTTTTGGCCTTTTTCTTAGGAAAAGCTGTAGAGAAAAACTATAAGTTTCAAATTAAATGATCCCAACAAAAAGCTGTCTTTAGTTTTCTATGAAAATTGAAGAGATGGGATTTTTGAGATGTTGTATGTAAACGTTGAGCTGGGGTATTCAAGATATCTTTTTTGCGAAAAAGAATCATATGCATAAAGGGAACTGTGCAGGTAAAGCAGATCTTTTTAGAACCTATCACCCCTCATGAACCTTTTTTTCCCCTAAAATTTGAACCAGAATTCATTTTAAATTTTAAATGTTCTTCGAACTCAAAAAATATAAACTAAAACCGTTCCTCACTCGATATCTTTCATAAAAGAGCTGACAGAATTTAAATGTGATGAAGAATCTCCAGATAAGAAATCGTTTTTTATTTACAGATAAAAAGTTATCCCATAAAAAGCATGAATGAAAGCAAAGAAATAAGTAACATTTTCTAAAACAAACGCGACGTTTGTTTACGAACAATCAATCGCACAATTTCTATCCTTTTTATGGGATAATGCATGAACAAACTAGCTGAATTACTAGTTAAACATCAACATCCCATCATGGCTTTAACTGTTTGAGTGCTAGAAATATATCAATACACAAGAGTTTTTCATAGCTCCGACGAAGTTTATAAAATTGACGTCTTACTTACCTTCTTTTTCCAAACCCATCCTTTGTCCTTCCATCCATCGTTTGTACGTCTTTTTATTAAAAGTGTTAAGATGTGTCGAATTTCTTTCTTGGCTTTAGCCAAAACGAAAATAATGCAAAAACTTTATCAAGTCACGGTGTCGGCCGCGAGTTAGAAGAGCAAAACGCGGGAAAAATTAGACGCAGGGTTCCCGTGAGTGAAATACAAAAACACTAAAAACTAAATAATTGTAATTTTCGATGCAACTTTCGGGGTTTTATTAAGTATGCAGCATTCTCAGGTAGTGCTAAGATATATTCTTGTATAATTATTTCTCTAGGTGGCGTTTTGCTAAGTTATTGCAAATTGTGCTGGCTCCACGGGCAGACGGGCGACACCGCAGGGTACCCGCGCGATGTCCAAAAAAACTGAGTCGCATAGTTATACCATTTCTCTATACCTATGGAGCTTCGCGCGCTGGCTCCGCTATAAACAAGTTGTTAAAAGTTTCGTTGTTACGTTACAGGTAGCGACGAAGAAGCTATCATCGAGGTCTTGCAATCCTGTAACCTTGAACAGCGCCTGGCGATTGCACAAAGCTTCAAACAGCAATATGACAAGGTATTTAGTACAACAACAAAAAATATGGCACAATTGTCAGCTGGCGTAAGAAATACGCTTCCACCTGTTTCGGGAAATAGATTTATTGGGGGTCTTTTTTCGCTTCAAGCGCCAGGACTTTCCCATTGCCTCAGAATGACAAAAATTGAACCCTGGCATGAAAAAGTGAGCTTATATCTCCAAAAACATACTCAAAGACCCAGTGGTCTTTGCCCTGTGGCCAGGCTGTCTCCGAAAAGGTATTTATCATCATAAAAGAAGTAAAATGGCATAAACTCTGGCGGCGGAATAGCATCGAACATGCACAAGAGAGCGCGCGAGAAATGGACATACTCGAAAGCCCATCCCCCTAAATCTTCTGTCTTTCCTCACGATTGAGACTTTATTTGTCTGATTTTGTGCGAGGATTGAAGCTTGTAGCGACAGTGATATCGTTTCTGTAGTCAACCGGGTGCTTTATATATTTTATTTTTATTTTCAGGATCTTGTAAACGAGCTCAAGTCGGAGCTAAGTGGCAAATTCGAGGACGCGATAGTTGCACTTTTGCTCCCCCCGGAACAACTCGACGCTAATGCCCTTCACGGCGCCATGCAGGTAACCAGGGGGGTCATGCACTATATCATAATCTACCTGGAATGTATGTTTTTTTTTTGTCAGGGATGCCTCCTACAAGTTGACATGAACTAACTAATTAATTAACTAATTAACAAATTAATGCGTGCTGTTTTATGGAGGTATCTCAAAATTATTTGGTTCACTTGCAGGGCCTGGGCACGAACGATAGCGTATTGATAGAGATACTGTGCTCACGGTCAGCGGAGGTAAGGAAAGAGCATGAGCAAATCAATCATTCTTGTATCATGTTCTTTTAATTTCTTCTATTCGTTTGCAGGAGCTACAATCCATCAAGAAAGCCTACAACACAGGTTTGAGTCTTCCATCTTTACTACTTAAACTACTTTTACTACTATCTAAGTACCTTTTCTATTACAGCGTAGGTCTTTTGTAGTTTTGACCAGTGAGATGATTGCCAAGGTCATGTTGTAGTTATCACGTGGATAACACGTGTTTTTCATTGCAGCTCATGGCAAGGATTTGGTTGCGGCTGTCAAGTCTGAGACCAGTGGTGATTTCCAGGCCCTCCTCGTGGCTCTGCTAGATGTGCGTACAAAAATATAGAATCACCCGAACTAATTTCCCACAGTTTTCCGTCACAATATCCGCCACAATATTCCTCTCATGATTAAATAATGTGGGAGTCAGGCGTGAGAGGGTTGGTTCTCCTTTGGACGTAAGCACAAGTCATTTCCCGATTCTCACTGGAACGCAATCGCAAGAGAACGCAACTGCTTGATTTTCTTCCGATTGCGCTTGTGTTTAACCGGATTCTCACTTGTGTTGCGCTTACTCTTGGTTTGCGTCCTAGTGAGAACCAATCTTAAAGCCGATTTATTTCGAAGTAAATTTTGCAGTACGCCCTGATAAGACAAAATTGTAAAGATGGACATTTTTTTTCAGAGAAGGTTGAGACAAAAATTTCGCGAATTTGGGTCGAGCTTTTTGCTTTAAGTGAATTTGCAGACATCGTGTGAATGACATACACTCTGAACACAGCTTACAACCAATCAGAAGCCGAGACTACGGGCAACTGTTGAAGAGAATACCTATTCCAATCTGGTTGCTCTCGAGAACCATTGTGTCGTAACCCGCGGCGGTTCATGGGTAGCAGCATGAAAACGGCTGATTCCTTGTACTGAAAGCTATGTGAATGATCATAAAAACATAAAAAGAACTCTACAGCTTTTGAAACCTGGAATATTTTTAATTTGCAATTATTTGCTTATTTACTTGATATCCATGAATCACTGCAAGTTACGATAAACACATTCTCCGGGTGCAACCTTATTTGAAATAGGTGTATATTTAATTGTCCATGGCACAACCATATATCGCTGTACATAAACGCATCAGTTTATATATAGAGAGATTTCTTCACCCAGTTTACATTTATGAGCATGTGTTTAAAATCACGGGATTGCATCCCAAGCAGTGTGTTCAATGTAATGCGAATAAAGAATCGACAGTATAATGAACACAGCCTACTAGCTAATTAATGCCAACGAGGGAGTCCCCAAGTAACATTGTACCATTCATAAGATTTTTTTCTCTAACATAGTATTCATTATCAGGCTAAGCGGGTGTCGGCTGATGAAATCGTCAACGAGGACCAAGCTTACGAGGACGCTAAAAACCTTTACGAGGTAAGTTTCACCATTCTTTTATTCTATTTTAAATATAAATATTATTGATTTGACTAGGCTAATAGCTTGGTGTAAAAAGGCAACTTACGTAAGCCACGGAAGTGGAGAAACACAGACAACTTGTTCTATTCAAAAAACAAATATAAGAAAGAAACCCACCGCAATAAAAACTAAGAAAAACGTTATCAGTTGTGTCTTTTTGTACCAGGCTGGTGAAAAGAAGTGGGGTACAGACGAGAGCGTGTTCACAAAGATCCTGACTTGCCGCAGCGACCTGCAGTTAAGAGCGCTCTACCAGGCCTATCAGCACGTGAGTATGTCTTAACACCATATCATTATTGTGTACATTATGAAGGGACTTACAAAACGGGCCGCTCATGTCACGAGTCATCGGCATTTTTATATGGTTGTAGCCAGCGAACAAGGCTTTAGTAGCAGTGCTAGTCAATGTTGGAGCTGTTTGCCTGAGATTGCACTTTCGGGGTGTGGTAGTATTCTAGCTCTTTAAAATAGCTCCACATAATAAAGACATTATAATAAGTATAAACCCGTTTTCTCAAGTTTATTAGAGATTATTCGGAAATGGCAGATTCTTTGAACTTTAGAAGTTTTTAAAAAGAAAATACCCCCCACCCCCCACCCCGCCGTTTATTTCGGGAGGAGCGCAGACTCGCTTTTTAGCCGGCGGTGTTCGAATTGCGCGCAGCCTCGTGATGTACAGTGTTCGTTTATAACAACTCTCAGACTAACCATTCACAGTACCTAATGTTGTATAAAAACAGTAATATATCATGTTGCGTCACTCAGGTCGCTAAGTGTGATATCCTGGAGACGATCGATGACGAACTCACGGGAGACTACCACGATGCTGTCAAGGCAATAGGTATGCTGGCATCGGTGCTTCATGGAAATATTACTTTTGGTGTTGCTGGCACTTTAAAATCGCCAAGAGTAATACTTGATAATCAGCGAATAAGGTGGAAATCTGAGGAAAATAAAAAAAAAAAACAGAAAAATAAAGAAATAAAAAAGAGATTGTTCTATAAATTGGAAAAGCTGAAAACAAGTAGCTTAACAAACAAGCAAAAATTCAAAGCCGTACTGCATGATTTCTGAAATCATTGCAAAATATTTGAGCCTCACTAAACTCAAGTTCTGAACTTTTTCTCTTTCAGTTCGCTGCACTCGTCGCCCGCCACTGTACTTTGCCGAGTCTCTCAACTCCGCGCTAAATGGACTAAGGACGGACAGTTCATTGGTAACACGAATCATCATCTCGCGGTCAGAGGTAAATAACGCTTTGAGGGTACATTTCTAGGGGCGTGTCTAGAGAAAAACGTAGGGTGGGGTCCAGAGTAACAATTCAATGACCACCCTCTAATAGGTCACTAGATCCATCTAGAAACGATTTTTATCCAAATACCAATGAAGGGGTCAACCGAAGTCGAGCTGATTTCGTCACATGAGCAGGGCGGGGTCCGGACCCCTGAGGGGACCCCTTGGATCCCCCTCTGGAAACGCGCCTCATGATACTCGTTGTTCATGTTCGTAGGTTGATCTCGCGGATATCAAGGCCGTATATAAAGACACTTATGGCAAGACTTTGGCGACGGAAGTTAAAGAGCTGCTTAAAGGCGACCATGAGACACTTCTTCTTAAGATACTCCGTGATTAACCGTCTTAGCCATGCCGGCAGCCTCCAAGATTGGACTTAAGAAGTTGAAACTCTTTTTCCAACCGTCATCGAGCTTGAAATCAAGCCTATCTAAGTGTATACTAACCGCTCTACCACCTATCTCACACAATCACAACATATTAGAGCACACATTAGAACTGACTTTCTTGCTTAATTTAGTCCGTGTAGTGTGATAAGCAGCAAGAAAAACATTTTAGTGAGATCTGCACAGGTAAAATTGGAAAGTTCCCTTACACGGCTAGATTCAGGGAAATTCCCTTATAAGGTCAGATTCAGGGAAATTCCCTTACAAGGTCAGATTCAGGGAAATTCCCTTATAAGGTCAGATTCAGGGAAATTTCCTTATAAGGTCAGATTCAAGGGAATTCCCTTACAAGGTCAGATTCTGGGAAATTCCCTTATAAGGTCAGATTCAAGGAAATTCCCTTACTAGGTCAGTTCAGGGAAATTTCCTTATAAGGTCAAATTCAAGGAAATTCCCTTACAAGGTCAGATTCAGGGAATAGTTAGTTCGGAGTTTGGTAGGGTTACGTCTAGACAGAGACGGGGGGTGGGGTGGGGGCATCTCCAGGGACGCCGGGTGTCACAGCAGGACACGAAGTGAGAGGGGGGGGACAGCATTTTTTTTCTGTAATTCCTACCTACTTGTTTGCGATGCCCGATGGTGGGACAGACGGCGGGAGATTCGTGATGAATTATTTTATTTTATATAATTTTTCATAATTAAGTCTCTAAATCTAAATCTAGGCTTCCCATAAGAGAGCAATACAATAGTTTTGTACTTGTGAGTATTATATAATAATCGTTTCCTTGGTCACCTACGAAGCCACTTTAACTACTACCTCACTTCGCGGTTAGCAATACAGACACGATGTTTTTCATTTGCAGCACATCAAAACCAATAAACATGCTTACGAATGTCGTTATGTATCTGTGGAGGAGCAAGGCTTAGGGGAGGGGGGTGGGAGCGAGTGTCGTCTGTCACTCGGGTTTCCCAGGCCCCCACTTTCTCGCACTGGCCAAGCAGCAAGAGAGTGACGCTTGTTGTCCAGATGTTCCGGTTTATCCGGTTCTGGCGACACCTTGAGTCGACGAGAGAATCGCGCATGCGCATTGCGGTCATATCTGGACGAGCGTCGTGCTCCTTGTTGACGTAATAAGTGTCTCGTACGGCTGTATTCCTTGAAGTAAATACTAGTGAATACCAGGTTAACAAATACACCAATCAGAGTCAGCATAATCACGCAAGCCGTCACGCCAGATGAGTACCAGTCACGCACTGTAGGGTTTGAGTAGTAAAATGATACCATTAGGATGTTTTCTATTGAGAAAAGTGCGTAGTACAGGCTGGCAGAGAGAAGAGAGCGCTTTAACTTCACCTCAAACGAACGAAGTCTAAGTGCTTTAAGTTTGAACCCGATAAATACAAACAGATAACATGGCAATAGCAAAACCGCTACCCACCATAGATCCCGATCGCGGGCGCGCTCTTTATTCCTGATACAGTATAAGACAGTGCAAAGAATAAAGTGTGCACCTAGTATTAGAGCGAGAATCCATTCATAGGCAACTAGGAATGTTACAATAGTTAGCATGCGAGCTGTCAGAAGAAACGAAGTATACGACATGATGATGATGAAATATGCCCTCAAAGGGTCACCGGGGAGAGAGCTATTCTCAAACTTTGCTATTGTAGCGACGAGCCCAATGAGTGATATAGTGAGCGAGGCGTATTGTACGTAATGTACTCTCTCGTCTTGTACCATCAGTATGTAACCCTGGAGTACCATCTGTGGGACGTTCTCGATCAACGCTTCCACGAAATTGTACACATTCCCACTTCGGATGTCCCGCTTCTCGGATTCCATCATTACCATGTATCCCTGTCGACTCCATACCTCTGAGAAATTCCGAATACACAACCAAAATAATTTGAGCTTCAAAACACTTGAGCCGAAACATATCAGGCACACGATGCTTGTAAATGTAGATCGCAATCCAAGAGTTCCCATGTGTTTTATAAGGTACGAGACAGTCATGCAGATTGAAGGGGCAATGGTGAACCCAACACAGAAACCGAACCAAACATACCGCGCATTGCTAAAATATACTGCACATGTAGCGATGTCGGACCCTATATCGGCTATGGAGAATATAGCGCTGACGAGGAAGCAGAACAGATCTGTTTTGTAGAGGACTACCGATTTCTCCAGTGGGAGCGGCATTATCGGGACAAGTAGTAAAACACACTAAGGCATAGTCCATACTCTCCAAGCTGCGAATACTTCTTCATCCTCTAGCTGGGGCATATTATTTTTAATTTGTCGTCTGTTTTCTCCGTTTCATGCTATGGTTTTTGGGTCATTACTTTTGAAGATCGACTGGTTGCTACGCGAGGTAGACATCCTTGGTTTGCTCTGTCCTGTATGCAAACACGGGTCAGATTACATGTCAAAGGTACAGTTTGCACACACAGGTAACCCACTGATTTAGCAAGTAAAAAGCACTTACGCATATGTTTTGATGGCTTGCAATAATGTAATCATGTTTAATAATATCCATCCGAGGCATGTGATTTCTTATTTTCAGTTTAGAAACCGCTTAACCGCTGCCCTGGGTGCATTTTGAGGGTTTCTCTCTGTACTGTAGTATTGTGTCCGCACTGCTCATCTAAACGATGAGCAAATTTCACATGGCAAATAAATATATGTGACAAATTCGATTTACTTTACCATCTACACGGACAAATTCAATTATTCCGGTCTCAAGGGTCTGCAGAATTCCAAATATTTTTCTAACAGACAGATTGTGAGATTAATTTGTTGCGACATTGAGATCTGCAAAATTTGTTAATAATCTACACAAGCAAAATAGAATTGCTCACATTGCGTACATAGGCGATGCCCTGGGTGCGCGCGCTCCCCAACCACTTGGCAGTCAAAAAGTGGGTCATTCTTCAAATACTATGCTTTTTCCATATGATACCTATGACTGCGCAGCCCCCTGGGCCAATCCTGGGTACGCGCCTGATCTACACCGTAAGTCCAAAGCTTTACATACCTGTATACGCATCAATGTTTTCCCTTATGTCATTTATGTTAGCCCGCTTATGGTGAGGTTGTTTAAACGCTCAACGGGATTATCAGAACTTTTAGGGGGCGGTCATTAATTACTGTTGGGGGGGGGGGGGGGGATTTTGCAAAACCCTGGGCTCAAAAATTCTCGCGCCCCCCCTCCTCAAATCCACGCAAAAAATCGTGACCCCCCCCCTTGACCGGGCACCCCAAAATTTGCACCCCTCGCCCCGCCACCACCACATTTTTATATGCAATAATTATATATTTTTTAAAACCACAGAGACTTGATATGCATACTGAGTGTGACTGAATATAACCTTTACTAAAATATAGATCAGCTAGCATGGCATATTCACTTTCCCTAGTTAAGTGGCACAGAGATAAACAACAAATACCATTGTCGCTAAATAACGACTTTGTCGTCGACGACACCATTAACAAAGACGTTCTATAGGTTTCGCAACATTTTAAAGTATTCGTTTTGTTCAACTGACTAGAACGGGCAGCTTTGTCCGTCAACCATGAGAGGGATTCTCTAAATTTATTGGTATAAAGACAAGATTTGAACAATGACTCTCTTGCTCAGTATTATATTAAAACCAGACTTAAATTCGGCGCCAAAAAAATGTGACCCCCCTCTTTAATGACAGCCCAAAAAAATGTGCCCCCCCCCTAAATCGGCGCCAAAAAAACAAAGCCCCCCCCTACATATTTGCCACCCCCCTGTAATAAATGACCGATTCCTTATGGAGCTTTATCTCCGCTGTGTCCCCATATCTTTAGTTAGATCAGAAGCCACTACAAACGTCTTACCGCCCACTCGAGACTTCTCACCACTGTATAAGGCTGAGGTAAATGTTTTGCCAAGCTCATATTTTTACCCGATGAAATAAAACTATAAATATGCACTTTAATCTTTTCATCCTCGCGATCGCTCTCTCGGAAAATAAATTTGTAGAAGTGGGCTCCCTGTGTACATGAAAGTTTCCAACATGGCGGCCAGGAGGACTCAAACTTGTTTTTGTTGAAAAGTGTTCCACTCCGTCTCGTGCACGAGTTGCGATTGTTTTCAGTCTTTTGATTGCGTAGTACATACTGTGACAGGTCTAGATAGAAACTGGACGTAAAAAAAAAAAGACGCGGTAATATCTCAAAGTGTTTGACAAAATTGGGTTTCAACTACAGCATAACGAGTAGAATCAGCCTGGTATGGCTCTACTCAAACCATTGATATGATGACGAATAATAGAGGCCGAAGTGACGGTGCCATCAGCCGCGTGAGGCATGGACGCGGAGGGCAGCGGGCCAGTCGCGGCAGAGGAGACGGCGCAAGAGGTGGATCGCAGAGGACGAAGTACGTGTACACAGTCCCAGTGTATGGCTCATACTGTATGATGTGCCGATGCCCGCTGTCAAATGATGAGCTCGAGGCTAGTAGCAGCAATGACAAGTTTCCTCAGGTATTCTTTGCAATGAGGTCAATTTGTGTACGGAACTTTGGAAAGTCTATTACTTCATTAATACTTCAAACAACCTGCTCATAGTGTTTCGTCTTCCCTTAAGGGGGCACTAACTATAACTCATGTCCGTCACTTTATTCATATGGCTTCTGTGTTCTTTTGTTTATTTACGCCTGGTGCAAGATTGTCATTAGATTAGAGTTTCATCTGTAGAAAGGAAATGTAAAGCAATGGTAGTGGTCGTAGTGGTGTGTGTAGGATAGGTGAGGGAGTGTGTGGCTGGCTGCCCTGGGGGTACTGTGCCATAATCACGATGGATGAATGGATGTGAAAGAGAGCAACTGATAACTACTCAAAGTGCATTTAACTGTACTATTCTCTGTTAGATACCTGGGTTTTATTTTGACCAAGAGAAGAATCGCTATTTCCGTATTACTCCTGAGAATCCAGAACCTAACCCAAAGTCCAAGAATGAGAGTAAATTGAGCCATTGTATGAAATGCGAGCAGGCTTCACAACAAAAGGCAAGTAGACAAGAACATGATGGATCCTAGAGGCTGGATAACAAATACACAAAATCCTGTTTTGCATCCCGTTTTCATCAATTGGCTGAAATAAAAACGTTGCAATCTTCAAGAGAATAAGAAAGATATTTATAAATATTGTATAGATATATTGAAAAATACCTTGTATACAGCATTACCTTGGACAGCTATTTTTTTTACATAAGTTTGGGTTTAAGGAGGCAAGTTTATAGTATCAATTTTCTCTTTAATACTTTGGCTGAACTTATATAAAAAAAGGCTTCTGGCTCATCTTGTACATGTATCTGTTGTAGAGAATTAAATGGCCATCCTCGCTAGCCAAGTACATCATGTCGCGACCAGAGGCCCCCACCACCCCCAATATAATGAACAGGTAACAGAAAAATATGAGAAACGACTTGTTTTAACATATACAGCCTATCCTCGCGAAATTTAGGCACAATATCCAATCATGTCTTTGCCCGCTCAGCTCCATTATGAAATAGCAGGTAATATACCTTCTACATTGATAGGATCATGGGAGAGTGGAACACCGACTTCCGAATGATTTTCGGGACCAAGGTTCTTGTTACAAACGAATGATTTTGTGCATCATTCCGATATGACTTCTAGTCTGCAACAAGGCACATACTCATTCCAGACGCGCTTGATTTCTTGATTGGAATTATTTTATACATCAAAGGTTAATTAAATAAAGAGTTCAAGTAAAATCCCTCAAACTTGACTCAACCCTTGAAGTTATCTAGAATGATTGTATTAGAAACCCTTTTCAGAAATAGCTTTTACAGAGCAGTTGCCCAGGGCGTCTTTCAGTGCTGTCTCGTGCGCTCCCTGTGTGCCTGATCTCTGCAATGCCCTGGGTTCCCGGGGATGCATACAGCCCTATATTGTAGCAACTGAAGAGGACAAAGGCGGAACATACTTCAGCTGATGTGAGCATTTATTAAAGAATTACAGGAAGGGAAAGAATTGCAATCACAATAAAAGCACGGGGTGCACAGGGTACGCGCGAACCCCCCTCCCCCCCTTGGCGGCCAAAAAGAAGGTCATTTCTTTTTAAGGAATCTTCAAATACTATGCCTTTTCCATATGATACCTATGACTGTGCACCCACCCTCAGCCAATCCTGGGTATGCGCCTGCAATAAGGACTCCAACCAGTACATATGCTCAAAATTTAATTTTTCTCAAGCATCTTGGAAATTTGTGCTATCAAAACCTCTAATGATTATATTATACAAATAATTTGCAGTATAAGAATGCTATCGACATTTGTTTCTAACTTGGTGGCCACTAACATGATTATTGTTCTCAGTGATCTATATGACCGTCTCATTTGCTGTGCAAAGATACAGTGTACCCTGTCTCTAGATCCAGTCCCTTTCAACCATGTTGTGAATGACTATGCAGTGTGTTCCATACAGGTGAGCACCAGACCTAAAAACAACACACATTGCATACTACATAATACGACAAGCAGAGAACTCCTTTAGTCCAGACTATGGTTTCGCATAGTCATAATCATAATAATTTCACATCAGGTGAGTTTGGGGTAGTTTTTTTTTGAGAGGTGAAGAAATTTGGCTGGTCAATATTTTAAATTGTACGTCCCTCATTTTCTTGGATTAGATTGTTGAGCTGTAGTTTCCTGTCCCTTTATCAGCCTGCCCAATGCCCTGTAGTTTATATGTTTGAAACTAGTACTAACGTGATGGATTTTTTGCTTTCAGGCTGATGTTAAGAGGCAGAGGATTTTAACCCTGTACGCAGCCAGCCCAACTGGCTATGAAGTGTGAGTTATTTCACTAAAAAGAAAATAATACATCTCTTCCACTGTAAAATAAAATAATCAATAGACAAGGATACTTTATATAACTGTAATTTTCCTTGAATATTTAAGGACTGTTAGCTGGTTATTATGATGAATTTGAGAATTCCGTCTGTTATACATTAGCTTAGCTAATTTTCTTCATTTAAGCAAATCTTTCCCATTAGCTGCATGCCAATTTGGAATTCCTCAATGTAGGGACTTAAGAGTAATTTAAATTCTCTTAACAAATTGATGAATTTAGTACAAATGTTTAAATGATGTTGGCTTGGATGCTCATTAAGATCATAGGTCGTACAGTGTGCGCTTATGAAAGTGTTTAGCCTAGATGACATGTGATAAATATGTTTTGCTTCATCAGTACACAGTTCCATGACTTGCAGATGGAAGGCCGTGATAAACTTACTCTTAAACAAAACATGTCCATGGCAAAAAACCAGGTGGGTATAACCTTAACATGACAACGCTGCTAATGCTGCAGATAATGATCACAGTGCTATAGGCTGTTGGTTAAAAGCAGGTATTTGTACCCTGGCATGAGGGGGGTAGAGAAAAAAAGGAGGGGTTGGTAGGGAGGAATAAAGAAGGGGGGAAGGTTGGTAAGGTAAGCTACGCATAATGAAATAGGATGAAAAAAATTAAAGACGAATAAAGGAGGTCATTGGCAGCATAGGATATTTTTTTATTATTTATGGAATGGGGGGACTGTGTTACAAAGAATGCACTGAAAATTATGCCATGAACAAGGTGGGAGATTATTGATGATGATGATGATGATGATGATATTGGTGGTGCTATCGATGTTGATGATGATGATAAGACAGGAGTCATACTATTTAAGATGTTAATTAAGACAAAAACTATTATTTCTTCTATGTTATTCAATTATTTATTTTTTTATTTTTCTATTCACAGAAAATATCTGCTATGCTGTGGAGCCCACATCAACAAACAAAAAATTTATATATGTATCCTTTGACAATGCGAGTTCATAGAAAAGTGCTCAATACACAGGTGTAGAGTGGGATAAATTTGGGTATGTAGAAATAAACATGCAAACTGGGAATGAAACTAATTTTGTGTGTCTTTTTTACGTATCCAAATGTATCCTTTGATATTTGTAATGTTTTGTCAATGGAAGGGCACTGTTAAGTTACTGTTCATTAAAAACATTTTGAGGCACACTCTTGGCCATGACAGAATTCAATACATAGGTGTCATTATCTTTTTTTTCTTAAGTTGAGGAATGGACCATTTAAAAATAGGATCTTAATAATTTCCATACTTGGCTTCCTTGACAATGTGGTCAGCTTGTCTTTACTTGGCTATGGTAACATGTCAGGTGAGACCATGCTCTTTGAAGTCAGCGGCCACTCACAGCGTGAGTATTGTTACACCTAAAGGGTGTTATACATTAAGCAATATTTATAAGCACATATATAATCACCACATTTGACCAACTACTGTAATGCATATGTGAATGAACACAGCTGACAAAATTGGTCCATTTGTTTCACAAGCTTGACGTGGTTTATCTTAGCTAAAAATCAAACAACATATATCCAATACTCAACTAAACTTTTTTTCAGGACTGGTGAGTCGGTTTCCTGT
This sequence comes from Nematostella vectensis, assembly GCF_932526225.1. Classification (NCBI taxonomy): domain Eukaryota; kingdom Metazoa; phylum Cnidaria; class Anthozoa; order Actiniaria; family Edwardsiidae; genus Nematostella; species Nematostella vectensis. The sequence goes on along the minus strand of NC_064040.1, from coordinate 16,552,359 downwards.
AAATGGTCACTCCGTCTGGTCAAGTGACTGGAATAGGAACCCTCTCTACGATAACATCATAAGTATAGGTAAATCCTCTCTACGATAACATCATAAGTATAGGTAAACCCTCTCTACGATAACATCATAAGTATAGGTGAACCCTCTCTACGATAACATCATAAGTATAAGTAAATCGTCTCTACGATAACATCATAAGTATAGGTAAACCCTCTCTACGATAACATCATAAGTATGGGTAAACCCTCTTTACGATAACATCATAAGTATAGGTAAACCCTCTCTACGATAACATCATAAGTATAGGTAAACCCTCTCTACGATAACATCATAAGTATAGGTGAACCCTCTCTACGATAACATCATAAAGTATAGGTGAACCCTCTCTACAATAACATCATAAGTATAGGTAAACCCTCTCTACGATAACATCATAAGTATAGGTAAACCCTCTCTACGATAACATCATAAGTATAGGTAAACCCTCTCTACGATAACATCATACTGAAAGTATAGGTTAACCCTCTCTACGATAACATCACACTGAAAGTATAGGTGAACCCTCTCTACGATAACATCATAAGTATAAGTGAACCCTCTCTACGATAACATCATAGTATAGGTGAACCCTCTCTACGATAACATCATAAGTATAGGTGAACCCTCTCTACGATAACATCATAAGTATAGGTGAACCCTCTCTACGATAACATCATAAGTATAGGTAAACCCTCTCTACGATAACATCATAAGTATAGTTAAACCCTCTCTACGATAACATCATACTGTAAGTATAGGTAAACCCTCTCTACAATAACATCATAAGTATAGGTGAACCCTCTCTACGATAACATCATAACTATAGGTAAACCCTCTCTACGATAACATCATACTGTAAGTATAGGTAAACCCTCTCTACAATAACATCATAAGTATAGGTGAACCCTCTCTACGATAACATCATAAGTATAGGTAAACCCTCTTTACGATAACATCATAAGTATAGGTGAACCCTCCTACGATAACATCATAAGTATAGGTAAACCCTCTCTACGATAACATCATAAGTATAGGTGAACCCTCTCTACGATAACATCATAAGTATAGGTGAACCCTCTCTAAGATAACATCATACTGAAAGTATAGGTTAACCCTCTCTACGATAACATCATACTGAAAGTATAGGTGAACCCTCTCTACGATAACATCATAAGTATAGGTGAACCCTCTCTACGATAACATCATAAGTATAGGTAAACCCTCTCTACGATAACATCATAAGTATAGGTGAACCCTCCTACGATAACATCATAAGTATAGGTAAACCCTCTCTACGATAACATCATAAGTATAGGTAAACCCTCTCTACGATAACATCATAAGTATAGGTGAACCCTCTCTACGATAACATCATAAGTATAGGTAAACCCTCTCTACGATAACATCATAAGTATAGTTAAACCCTCTCTACGATAACATCATAAGTATAGTTAAACCCTCTCTACGATAACATCATAAGTATAGGTAAACCCTCTCTACGATAACATCATAAGTATAGGTAAACCCTCTCTACGATAACATCATAAGTATAGGTGAACCCTCTCTACGATAACATCATAAGTATAGGTGAACCCTCTCTACGATAACATCATAAGTATAGGTGAACCCTCTCTACGATAACATCATAAGTATAGGTGAACCCTCTCTACGATAACATCATAAGTATAGGTGAACCCTCTCTACGATAACATCATAAGTATAGGTGAACCCTCTCTACGATAACATCATAAGTATAGGTAAACCCTCTCTACGATAACATCATAAGTATAGGTGAACCCTCCTACGATAACATCATAAGTATAGGTGAACCCTCTCTACGATAACATCATAAGTATAGGTAAACCCTCTCTACGATAACATCATAAGTATAGGTGAACCCTCTCTACGATAACATCATAAGTATAGGTAAACCCTCTCTACGATAACATCATAAGTATAGTTAAACCCTCTCTACGATAACATCATACTGTTAGTATAAGTAGACCCTCTCTACGATAACATCATAAGTGTAGGTGAACCCTCTCTACGATAACATCATAAGTATAGGTAAATCCTCTTTACGATAACATCATAAAGTATAGGTGAACCCTCCTACGATAACATCATAAGTATAGGTAAACCCTCTCTACGATAACATCATAAGTATAGGTGAACCCTCTCTACGATAACATCATAAGTATAGGTAAACCCTCTCTACGATAACATCATAAGTATAGGTAAACCCTCTCTACAATAACATCATAAGTATAGGTAAACCCTCTCTACGTTAACATCATAAGTATAGGTAAACCCTCTCTACGATAACATCATAAGTATAGGTAAACCCTCTCTACAATAACATCATAAGTATAGGTAAACCCTCTCTACGATAACATCATAAGTATAGGTAAACCCTCTCTACGATAACATCATAAGTATAGTTAAACCCTCTCTACGATAACATCATACTGTAAGTATAGGTAAACCCTCTCTACAATAACATCATAAGTATAGGTAAACCCTCTCTACGATAACATCATAAGTATAGGTAAACCCTCTCTACGATAACATCATAAGTATAGGTGAACCCTCTCTACGATAACATCATAAGTATAGGTAAACCCTCTCTACGATAACATCATAAGTATAGGTAAACCCTCTCTACGATAACATCATAAGTATAGGTAAACCCTCTCTACGATAACATCATAAGTATAGGTAAACCCTCTCTACGATAACATCATAAGTATAGTTAAACCCTCTCTACGATAACATCATACTGTAAGTATAGGTAAACCCTCTCTACGATAACATCATAAGTATAGGTGAACCCTCTCTACGATAACATCATAAGTATAGGTGAACCCTCTCTACGATAACATCATAAGTATAGATAAACCCTCTTTACGATAACATCATAAGTATAGGTGAACCCTCCTACGATAACATCATAAGTATAGGTAAACCCTCTCTACGATAACATCATAAGTATAGGTGAACCCTCTCTACGATAACATCATAAGTATAGGTAAACTCTCTCTACGATAACATCATACTGAAAGTATAGGTTAACCCTCTCTACGATAACATCATACTGAAAGTATAGGTGAACCCTCTCTACGATAACATCATAAGTATAGGTGAACCCTCTCTACGATAACATCATAAGTATAGGTGAACCCTCTCTACGATAACATCATAAGTTTAGGTGAACCCTCCTACGATAACATCATAAGTATAGGTAAACCCTCTCTACGATAACATCATAAGTATAGGTGAACCCTCTCTACGATAACATCATAAGTATAGGTGAACCCTCTCTACGATAACATCATAAGTATAGTTAAACCCTCTCTACAATAACATCATAAGTATAGGTAAACCCTCTCTACGATAACATCATAAGTATAGGTAAACCCTCTCTACGATAACATCATAAGTATAGTTAAACCCTCTCTACGATAACATCATACTGTAAGTATAGGTAAACCCTCTCTACAATAACATCATAAGTATAGGTGAACCCTCTCTACGATAACATCATAACTATAGGTAAACCCTCTTTACGATAACATCATAAGTATAGGTGAACCCTCCTACGATAACATCATAAGTATAGGTAAACCCTCTCTACGATAACATCATAAGTATAGGTGAACCCTCTCTACGATAACATCATAAGTATAGGTAAACCCTCTCTACGATAACATCATACTGAAGGTATAGGTTAACCCTCTCTACGATAACATCATACTGAAAGTATAGGTGAACCCTCTCTACGATAACATCATAAGTATAGGTGAACCCTCTCTACGATAACATCATAAGTATAGGTAAACCCTCTCTACAATAACATCATAAGTATAGGTAAACCCTCTCTACGATAACATCATAAGTATAGGTAAACCCTCTCTACGATAACATCATAAGTATAGGTTAACCCTCTCTACGATAACATCATAAGTATAGGTGAACCCTCTCTACGATAACATCATAAGTATAGGTAAACCCTCTCTACGATAACATCATAAGTATAGGTGAACCCTCTCTACGATAACATCATAAGTATAGGTGAACCCTCTCTACGATAACATCATAAGTATGGGTAAACCCTCCCTACGATAACATCATAAGTATAGGTAAACCCTCTCTAAGATAACATCATACTGAAAGTATAGGTTAACCCTCTCTACGATAACATCATAAGTGTAGGTAAACCCTCTCTACAATAACATCATAAGTATAGGTAAACCCTCTCTACAATAACATCATAAGTATAGGTGAATCCTCTCTACAATAACATCATAAGTATAGGTGAACCCTCTCTACGATAACATCATAAGTATAGGTGAACCCTCTCTACAATAACATCATAAGTATACGTAAACCCTCTCTACGATAACATCATAAGTATAGGTAAACCCTCTCTACAATAACATCATAAGTATACGTAAACCCTCTCTACGATAACATCATAAGTATAGGTAAACCCTCTCTACGATAACATCATAAAGTATAGGTAAACCCTCTCTACGATAACATCATAAGTATAGGTAAACCCTCTCTACGATAACATCATAAGTATAGGTAAACCCTCTCTACGATAACATCATAAGTATAGGTAAACCCTCTCTACGATAACATCATAAGTATAGGTAAACCCTCTCTACGATAACATCATAAGTATGGGTAAACCCTCTCTACGATAACATCATAAGTATGGGTAAACCCTCTCTACGATAACATCATAAAGTATAGGTAAACCCTCTCTACGATAACATCATAAGTATAGGTAAACCCTCTCTACGATAACATCATAAGTATAGGTAAACCCTCTCTACGATAACATCATAAGTATAGGTAAACCCTCTCTACGATAACATCATAAGTATAGGTAAACCCTCTCTACGATAACATCATAAGTATGGGTAAACCCTCTCTACGATAACATCATAAGTATAGTTAAACCCTCTCTACGATAACATCATAAGTATAGGTAAACCCTCTCTACGATAACATCATAAGTATAGTTAAACCCTCTCTACGATAACATCATACTGTAAGTATAGGTAAACCCTCTCTACAATAACATCATAAGTATAGGTGAACCCTCTCTACGATAACATCATAAGTATAGGTAAACCCTCTCTACGATAACATCATAAGTATAGGTGAACCCTCTCTACGATAACATCATAAGTATAGGTAAACCCTCTCTACGATAACATCATAAGTATAGGTAAACCCTCTCTACGATAACATCATAAGTATAGGTAAACCCTCTCTACGATAACATCATAAGTATAGGTAAACCCTCTCTACGATAACATCATAAGTATAGTTAAACCCTCTCTACGATAACATCATACTGTAAGTATAGGTAAACCCTCTCTACGATAACATCATAAGTATAGGTGAACCCTCTCTACGATAACATCATAAGTATAGGTGAACCCTCTCTACGATAACATCATAAGTATAGGTAAACCCTCTTTACGATAACATCATAAGTATAGGTGAACCCTCCTACGATAACATCATAAGTATAGGTAAACCCTCTCTACGATAACATCATAAGTATAGGTGAACCCTCTCTACGATAACATCATAAGTATAGGTAAACTCTCTCTACGATAACATCATACTGAAAGTATAGGTTAACCCTCTCTACGATAACATCATACTGAAAGTATAGGTGAACCCTCTCTACGATAACATCATAAGTATAGGTGAACCCTCTCTACGATAACATCATAAGTATAGGTGAACCCTCTCTACGATAACATCATAAGTTTAGGTGAACCCTCCTACGATAACATCATAAGTATAGGTAAACCCTCTCTACGATAACATCATAAGTATAGGTGAACCCTCTCTACGATAACATCATAAGTATAGGTGAACCCTCTCTACGATAACATCATAAGTATAGTTAAACCCTCTCTACAATAACATCATAAGTATAGGTAAACCCTCTCTACGATAACATCATAAGTATAGGTAAACCCTCTCTACGATAACATCATAAGTATAGTTAAACCCTCTCTACGATAACATCATACTGTAAGTATAGGTAAACCCTCTCTACAATAACATCATAAGTATAGGTGAACCCTCTCTACGATAACATCATAACTATAGGTAAACCCTCTTTACGATAACATCATAAGTATAGGTGAACCCTCCTACGATAACATCATAAGTATAGGTAAACCCTCTCTACGATAACATCATAAGTATAGGTGAACCCTCTCTACGATAACATCATAAGTATAGGTAAACCCTCTCTACGATAACATCATACTGAAGGTATAGGTTAACCCTCTCTACGATAACATCATACTGAAAGTATAGGTGAACCCTCTCTACGATAACATCATAAGTATAGGTGAACCCTCTCTACGATAACATCATAAGTATAGGTAAACCCTCTCTACAATAACATCATAAGTATAGGTAAACCCTCTCTACGATAACATCATAAGTATAGGTAAACCCTCTCTACGATAACATCATAAGTATAGGTTAACCCTCTCTACGATAACATCATAAGTATAGGTGAACCCTCTCTACGATAACATCATAAGTATAGGTAAACCCTCTCTACGATAACATCATAAGTATAGGTGAACCCTCTCTACGATAACATCATAAGTATAGGTGAACCCTCTCTACGATAACATCATAAGTATGGGTAAACCCTCCCTACGATAACATCATAAGTATAGGTAAACCCTCTCTAAGATAACATCATACTGAAAGTATAGGTTAACCCTCTCTACGATAACATCATAAGTGTAGGTAAACCCTCTCTACAATAACATCATAAGTATAGGTAAACCCTCTCTACAATAACATCATAAGTATAGGTGAATCCTCTCTACAATAACATCATAAGTATAGGTGAACCCTCTCTACGATAACATCATAAGTATAGGTGAACCCTCTCTACAATAACATCATAAGTATACGTAAACCCTCTCTACGATAACATCATAAGTATAGGTAAACCCTCTCTACAATAACATCATAAGTATACGTAAACCCTCTCTACGATAACATCATAAGTATAGGTAAACCCTCTCTACGATAACATCATAAAGTATAGGTAAACCCTCTCTACGATAACATCATAAGTATAGGTAAACCCTCTCTACGATAACATCATAAGTATAGGTAAACCCTCTCTACGATAACATCATAAGTATAGGTAAACCCTCTCTACGATAACATCATAAGTATAGGTAAACCCTCTCTACGATAACATCATAAGTATGGGTAAACCCTCTCTACGATAACATCATAAGTATGGGTAAACCCTCTCTACGATAACATCATAAAGTATAGGTAAACCCTCTCTACGATAACATCATAAGTATAGTTAAACCCTCTCTACGATAACATCATAAGTATAGGTAAACCCTCTCTACGATAACATCATAAGTATAGTTAAACCCTCTCTACGATAACATCATACTGTAAGTATAGGTAAACCCTCTCTACAATAACATCATAAGTATAGGTGAACCCTCTCTACGATAACATCATAACTATAGGTAAACCCTCTCTACGATAACATCATACTGTAAGTATAGGTAAACCCTCTCTACAATAACATCATAAGTATAGGTGAACCCTCTCTACGATAACATCATAAGTATAGGTAAACCCTCTCTACGATAACATCATAAGTATAGTTAAACCCTCTCTACGATAACATCATACTGTAAGTATAGGTAAACCCTCTCTACGATAACATCATAAGTATAGGTGAACCCTCTCTACGATAACATCATAAGTATAGGTGAACCCTCTCTACGATAACATCATAAGTATAGGTAAACCCTCTTTACGATAACATCATAAGTATAGGTGAACCCTCCTACGATAACATCATAAGTATAGGTAAACCCTCTCTACGATAACATCATAAGTATAGGTGAACCCTCTCTACGATAACATCATAAGTATAGGTAAACTCTCTCTACGATAACATCATACTGAAAGTATAGGTTAACCCTCTCTACGATAACATCATACTGAAAGTATAGGTGAACCCTCTCTACGATAACATCATAAGTATAGGTGAACCCTCTCTACGATAACATCATAAGTATAGGTGAACCCTCTCTACGATAACATCATAAGTTTAGGTGAACCCTCCTACGATAACATCATAAGTATAGGTAAACCCTCTCTACGATAACATCATAAGTATAGGTGAACCCTCTCTACGATAACATCATAAGTATAGGTGAACCCTCTCTACGATAACATCATAAGTATAGTTAAACCCTCTCTACAATAACATCATAAGTATAGGTAAACCCTCTCTACGATAACATCATAAGTATAGGTAAACCCTCTCTACGATAACATCATAAGTATAGTTAAACCCTCTCTACGATAACATCATACTGTAAGTATAGGTAAACCCTCTCTACAATAACATCATAAGTATAGGTGAACCCTCTCTACGATAACATCATAACTATAGGTAAACCCTCTTTACGATAACATCATAAGTATAGGTGAACCCTCCTACGATAACATCATAAGTATAGGTAAACCCTCTCTACGATAACATCATAAGTATAGGTGAACCCTCTCTACGATAACATCATAAGTATAGGTAAACCCTCTCTACGATAACATCATACTGAAGGTATAGGTTAACCCTCTCTACGATAACATCATACTGAAAGTATAGGTGAACCCTCTCTACGATAACATCATAAGTATAGGTGAACCCTCTCTACGATAACATCATAAGTATAGGTAAACCCTCTCTACAATAACATCATAAGTATAGGTAAACCCTCTCTACGATAACATCATAAGTATAGGTAAACCCTCTCTACGATAACATCATAAGTATAGGTAAACCCTCTCTACGATAACATCATACTGAAGGTATAGGTTAACCCTCTCTACGATAACATCATACTGAAAGTATAGGTGAACCCTCTCTACGATAACATCATAAGTATAGGTGAACCCTCTCTACGATAACATCATAAGTATAGGTAAACCCTCTCTACGATAACATCATAAGTATAGGTTAACCCTCTCTACGATAACATCATAAGTATAGGTGAACCCTCTCTACGATAACATCATAAGTATAGGTAAACCCTCTCTACGATAACATCATAAGTATAGGTGAACGCTCTCTACGATAACATCATAAGTATAGGTGAACCCTCTCTACGATAACATCATAAGTATGGGTAAACCCTCCCTACGATAACATCATAAGTATAGGTAAACCCTCTCTAAGATAACATCATACTGAAAGTATAGGTTAACCCTCTCTACGATAACATCATAAGTGTAGGTAAACCCTCTCTACAATAACATCATAAGTATAGGTAAACCCTCTCTACAATAACATCATAAGTATAGGTGAATCCTCTCTACAATAACATCATAAGTATAGGTGAACCCTCTCTACGATAACATCATAAGTATAGGTGAACCCTCTCTACAATAACATCATAAGTATACGTAAACCCTCTCTACGATAACATCATAAGTATAGGTAAACCCTCTCTACAATAACATCATAAGTATACGTAAACCCTCTCTACGATAACATCATAAGTATAGGTAAACCCTCTCTACGATAACATCATAAAGTATAGGTAAACCCTCTCTACGATAACATCATAAGTATAGGTAAACCCTCTCTACGATAACATCATAAGTATAGGTAAACCCTCTCTACGATAACATCATAAGTATAGGTAAACCCTCTCTACGATAACATCATAAGTATAGGTAAACCCTCTCTACGATAACATCATAAGTATAGTTAAACCCTCTCTACGATAACATCATACTGTAAGTATAGGTAAACCCTCTCTACAATAACATCATAAGTATAGGTGAACCCTCTCTACGATAACATCATAAGTATAGTTAAACCCTCTCTACGATAACATCATACTGTAAGTATAAGTAAACCCTCTCTACGATAACATCATAAGTATAGGTAAACCCTCTCTACGATAACATCATAAGTATAGTTAAACCCTTTCTACGATAACATCATAAGTATAGGTAAACCCTCTCTACGATAACATCATAAGTATAGGTGAACCCTCTCTACGATAACATCATAAGTATATGACTCAATTTGACTCAATTTAAACATTGAAATTAAAGTCATTGTTTCAGAACTGGTAAACTGCTAAAGAACAGCCGTGTCCTTATTCCCACAGGCGGTTCCCGATTGGCTCTCACGATTGACGTCAATAGGAAAGTCCGTGTGATACGCATTAGAAGTGACAGCGATATATTTGCACAGCAGTTTGCACCCAGGGTACGCAAACCATTTTTTACACTTCATAGGCATCACAGGGGTGGGGAATAGCCGAGTTTCACAATGTTGCGCACGCAGCATAAATGAGATAAGAACAATGCTTGGCTGTTTTGAATAACAAAACAGAACATCAGAACGAGTCGGAGCAGCAATTTATTATGAAACTCGTCTATAAGAAGGTGTTTTAATATCTCTTTTTCTGGTTAGACTGGGGATCCGTCCCTAAATCACATCCTCAGAGAAACTTCCAATAGTAGACTGCTTAAACAATTTTGAAACATTTTTCGCGTTTTCCTTTAAAAATCATCAGAGATTGTAATTGTAACGTAATCGACCGGAAGTAAACTGGTGAAAATTCGGCTTTAACTGTGTGTAATGCCAGCCTTCTCTCTATCGCCAGACGCCAATACTGTTTAACGGATCACGTGACGGCCTCGTGCGTACGAGTGACATCAGACTGAAGGAGCCCAAGACCCCGGTGCTCTGCTTCTCACACGGCAAGGGCGCCCCGATCACGTGCATACGCGTGCTGAATGACGACAATTACGTCATCTCCAGCGCCATGGATGGCTCGGTAAGACTGCCGTCACGTGACCCTTGGCGCTGACATGTATACCTGTTAGAAAAGCTGACAAGTTAGAACATCTGACTTTTTATTTTGGTCTCTTCGTCATTAGTAATAGAAAAACTTTGTTATCTAGTCTGGCCGGTTGTCGCCTCCTCACCCACTGTATTTATCAAGCAGACTAGTTATTTATTATGTTTGACTTATGGGGCCGTCCACACTAACACCGATGCGTGTAATCCGTGTTGAATCAGTGTGGACGTCTGGATCCAAGCGAAAACGTTGCGAAAACGATAGTGTGGACGCCAATCAAGTGATGCGTTTTCGGTGAGACGAATCCAGATACTTTTGAATCCGTGCTATTGTGGACGGCCTCTATGTCGTTATTCGTTCAACCCCCCTCCACATGTAGTCCGTTTCTCTATCTAAACGAATCTCATGTCCCACTAGCTCATGCGATGGGACCTGCGCGTCTCTCGTCCCGTGCTAGCGTACCTTGGACATAATAACGAGATCACACACGGGCTTCCCTTCCACGTGGACCCCACTGACTCTCTTCTATTTGGAGGTGAGTAAAGTCATGGCCGTACCTGCTAGTGTACTAATATGCTAACAGGATCACACACGGGCTCCCCTTCCACTGAATCCCTGTCATTTGGATGTGAGAAAAGTCATTGCCATAACTATTACATCAAGCCTGAATCTTGCCACGCGTCTAAAGCCCCTTGCAAACAGCACAAGAATGCTTCAGCAGTGCCAGGGCTGCCTCGGTTGATCAAAAGTCTAAGGAGACCGTAGAGCGTGGGGAGAACGTCGGGGAAACCCGGGCCATTAGGTTGCTACATAAAAATTCCTAGACCTACAATGCTGGCGCTACTTGCTTGAAACTAAGATGTGTCTAGTCTGCCCCTTTGAATCTCGTGCTCACTAATCACAATAGTAGTATCGACTTAGAGAATGGTACCGGAGTTCCTGTGGTGCGATTCAAAACTCCCCGGTAACAACCAAACATGGCCGAAGGGTCTATTATTTCCAAAAAGGAAATTCGACGGACACGTTTTAAAAGATATATTGCTAAGAAAATTCACGTTTTTATATAGAAATATACTTGTTTGTACTAATGAAATTTCTCTTACTTTTTAATTAGCCGGTCAAGACTCTGTGACCCGGATTTGGAGCGTGCGTAGTGGAGAACTGCTCCGAAGCATCCCATTCCCATCAGACACCAGTCGCGAGCTTAGTGCTATCCCAGCCCTGTGCTATGCTGATGAATGGGGTGGTCCGGGAGGAAGACCAGGGCTCATGTATGGAACCAATCGTACCATTCAATTCTACAGTTTATAAAGAGAAGAAATGGCTCTCCTATTGTAACGACGTGGACTACCCTGAAGATCACACAAGGCCAAAAAGCATTATTGATTACTTGTTAAAGCATGCAATACAAGATGTACTTTAATGACCATTTGTGCTGCTTGTAGTCAATGGCAGTCCTAGAATACGTATACGAAGGACCAAAGTTTATCTTTAGGTATAGCAAAGGCCTTATTTGAAACTAGCGACGTAACAACGCGTAAATACGCGTGAAGAAATTAGTGATATAGAATTGATATAGAACATATTTCCATTCTCTCATTTTTTTTGTTGCATTTTTTTTGCACTGTTCCCATTTTTTCATCATGGAAGATAAGCGTCCACTCTCTGTATGCCATTCTGTGAGACTCGTACCCAATCGTTACCATGCTGCGCGCAGAACCCTTATTGTTACCCTTCCTAAAAGCCTTTTTGCGCGAGTTTTAATTCTCTTTTTACAATACCAACAATGACAGCGAAGACAAGGGTGTTAGGCACCAATACTAAACTAGACACTGGAGCAGGGTGTCACACCAATACTAAACTAGGCACTGGAGCAGGGTGTCACACCAATACTAAACTAGACACTAGAGCAGGGTGTGCGCACCAATTCTAAACTAGGCACTAGAGCAGGGTGTGCGCACCAATACTAAACTAGACACTGGAGCAGGGTGTGCGCACCAATACTAAACTAGGCACTAGAGCAGGGTGTGCGCACCAATACTAAACTAGGCACTAGAGCAGGGTGTGCGCACCAATACTAAACTAGGCACTAGAGCAGGGTGTGCGCACCAATTCTAAACTAGACACTAGAGCAGGGTGTGCGCACCAATACTAAACTAGGCACTAGAGCAGGGTGTGCGCACCAATACTAAACTAGGCACTAGAGCAGGGTGTCACACCAATACTAAACTAGACACTAGAGCAGGGTGTGCGCACCAATTCTAAACTAGGCACTAGAGCAGGGTGTGCGCACCAATACTAAACTAGACACTGGAGCAGGGTGTGCGCACCAATACTAAACTAGGCACTAGAGCAGGGTGTGCGCACCAATACTAAACTAGGCACTAGAGCAGGGTGTGCGCACCAATACTAAACTAGGCACTAGAGCAGGGTGTGCGCACCAATTTTAAACTAGGCACTAGAGCAGGGTGTGCGCACCAATACTAAACTAGGCACTAGAGCAGGGTGTGCGCACCAATACTAAACTAGGCACTGGAGCAGGGTGTGCGCACCAATACTAAACTAGACACTGGAGCAGGGTGTGCGCACCAATACTAAACTAGGCACTAGAGCAGGGTGTGCGCACCAATACTAAACTAGGCACTAGAGCAGGGTGTCACACCAATACTAAACTAGACACTGGAGCAGGGTGTGCGCACCAATACTAAACTAGACACTAGAGCAGGGTGTGCGCACCAATACTAAACTAGACACTGGAGCAGGGTGTGCGCACCAATACTAAACTAGGCACTAGAGCAGGCTGTGCGCACCAATACTAAACTAGGCACTGGAGCAGGGTGTGCACACCAATACTAAACTAGGCACTAGAGCAGGGTGTGGTGTACGCACCAATACTAAACTAGGCACTGGAGCAGGGTGTGCACACCAATACTAAACTAGGCACTAGAGCAGGGTGTGGTGTACGCACCAATACTAAACTAGACACTGGAGCAGGGTGTGCACACCAATACTAAACTAGGCACTAGAGCAGGGTGTGCACACCAATACTAAACTAGGCACTGGAGCAGGGTGTGCACACCAATACTAAACTAGACACTGGAGCAGGGTGTGCACACCAATACTAAACTAGACACTGGAGCAGGGTGTGCGCACCAATACTAAACTAGGCACTAGAGCAGGGTGTGCGCACCAATACTAAACTAGACCTTAGAGCAGGGTGTGCGCACCAATACTAAACTAGGAACTGGAGCAGGGTGCCGCACCAATACTAAACTAGGAACTAGAGCAGGGTGTGCACACCAATACTAAACTAGGCACTAGAGCAGGGTGTGCACACCAATACTAAACTAGGCACTGGAGCAGGGTGTGCACACCAATACTAAACTAGACACTAGAGCAGGGTGTGCACACCAATACTAAACTAGGTACTGGATAGCGTGTCACACCAATACTAAACTAGGCACTGGAGCAGTGTGTGCACACCAATACTAAACTAGGCACTAGAGCAGGGTGTGCACACCAATACTAAACTAGGTACTGGATAGCGTGTCACACCAATACTAAACTAGGCACTGGAGCAGGGTGTGCACACCAATACTAAACTAGGCACTGGAGCAGGGTGTGCACACCAATACTAAACTAGGAACTGGAGCAGGGTGTGCGCACCAATACTAAACTAGGAACTGGAGCAGGGTGTGCGCACCAATACTAAACTAGGCACTAGAGCAGGGTGTGGGCACCAATACTAAACTAGACACTAGAGCAGGGTGTGCGCACCAATACTAAACTAGACACTAGAGCAGGGTGTGCACACCAATACTAAACTAGGAACTGGAGCAGTGTGTGCACACCAATACTAAACTAGGCACTAGAGCAGGGTGTGCACACCAATACTAAACTAGGTACTGGATAGCGTGTCACACCAATACTAAACTAGGCACTAGAGCAGGGTGTGCACACCAATACTAAACTAGGCACTGGAGCAGTGTGTGCACACCAATACTAAACTAGGTACTGGATAGCGTGTCACACCAATACTAAACTAGGCACTGGAGCAGGGTGTGCACACCAATACTAAACTAGGAACTGGAGCAGGGTGTGCACACCAATACTAAACTAGGCACTGGAGCAGGGTGTGCACACCAATACTAAACTAGGAACTGGAGCAGGGTGTGCGCACCAATACCAAACTAGGAACTGGAGCAGGGTGTGCACACCAATACTAAACTAGGAACTGGAGCAGGGTGTGCACACCAATACTAAACTAGACACTGGAGCAGGGTGTGCACACCAATACTAAACTAGGCACTGGAGCAGGGTGTGCACACCAATACTAAACTAGGCACTGGAGCAGGGTGTGCGCACCAATACCAAACTAGGAACTGGAGCAGGGTGTGCACACCAATACTAAACTAGGCACTGGAGCAGGGTGTGCACACCAATACTAAACTAGGAACTGGAGCAGGGTGTGCACACCAATACTAAACTAGGCACTGGAGCAGGGTGTGCACACCAATACTAAACTAGGAACTGGAGCAGGGTGTGCACACCAATACTAAACTAGGCACTGGAGCAGGGTGTGCACACCAATACTAAACTAGGAACTGGAGCAGGGTGTGCACACCAATACTAAACTAGGAACTGGAGCAGGGTGTGCACACCAATACTAAACTAGACACTGGAGCAGGGTGTGCGCACCAATACTAAACTAGGAACTGGACAGGGTGTGCGCACCAATACTAAACTAGACCTTAGAGCAGGGTGTGCGCACCAATACTAAACTAGACACTGGAGCAGGGTGTCACACCAATACTAAACTAGGCACTGGAGCAGGGTGTGCGCACCAATACTAAACTAGACACTGGAGCAGGGTGTGCACACCAATACTAAACTAGGAACTGGAGCAGGGTGTGCACACCAATACTAAACTAGGCACTGGAGCAGGGTGTGCACACCAATACTAAACTAGGCACTAGAGCAGGGTGTGGTGTACGCACCAATACTAAACTAGGCACTGGAGCAGGGTGTGGTGTACGCACCAATACTAAACTAGGCACTGGAGCAGGGTGTGCACACCAATACTAAACTAGACACTAGAGCAGGGTGTGCACACCAATACTAAACTAGGCACTAGAGCAGGGTGTCACACCAATACTAAACTAGACACTGGAGCAGGGTGTGCACACCAATACTAAACTAGACACTGGAGCAGGGTGTGCGCACCAATACTAAACTAGACACTGGAGTAGGGTGTGCACACCAATACTAAACTAGGAACTGGAGCAGGGTGTGCGCACCAATACTAAACTAGACACTAGAGCAGGGTGTGCACACCAATACTAAACTAGGAACTGGAGCAGGGTGTGCACACCAATACTAAACTAGACACTAGAGCAGGGTGTGCACACCAATACTAAACTAGGAACTGGAGCAGGGTGTGCGCACCAATACTAAACTAGGAACTGGAGCAGGGTGTGCGCACCAATACTAAACTAGACACTGGAGCAGGGTGTGCACACCAATACTAAACTAGGAACTGGAGCAGGGTGTGCACACCAATACTAAACTAGGCACTGGAGCAGGGTGTGCACACAAATACTAAACTAGGCACTAGAGCAGGGTGTGGTGTACGCACCAATACTAAACTAGGCACTGGAGCAGGGTGTGCGCACCAATACTAAACTAGGCACTAGAGCAGGGTGTGGTGTACGCACCAATACTAAACTAGGCACTGGAGCAGGGTGTGCGCACCAATACTAAACTAGACACTGGAGCAGGGTGTGCGCACCAATACTAAACTAGACACTAGAGCAGGGTGTGCGCACCAATACTAAACTAGGCACTGGAGCAGGGTGTGCGCACCAATACTAAACTAGACACTAGAGCAGGGTGTGCGCACCAATACCAAACTAGCCTCGCGGTTTTGTTATTTATTTTCGTTGAAACTCCAGAGGAACTCCTTGCTACGCAGGTTAATACTACATTATGGGGCCACACCCATAACCCCCCCCCCACTAAGCAAAATAATGGCATTTGAAGGAATGACTGCAAATTCTCGAGGCTAGCTTTGCAAACCAATAGGCAACACACACAGTGGTATTTCAAGGTTTCAAAGACATCCACCCCCCCCCCCCCCCCCTGTCCCACATTCAATAAAAAATTGCTGCTGCGCCCAGGTTAACACACGCAAAAATGTAGAAATGACGATACTTATAATGAACCCATCAAATGAATCCCCATTCTGTTCAGAAGTGGTGATTAACATCCTCTAGGAGGCCATGGTGCAACACAGCTTGTTCTGATTGGCTACTCATGTACATAATGTCCTTTCCTGTACATGCTGCTTTTGTAATCTCACTGGCTAGATTATAAACATGATAGGAACATCACAATTTTCTTGAATGCATACGATATAAGGAATGGTGATTGACAGCTTTTCTGTAATCCTATTGGCTTAGACAGATGTACAAGAGGTGGGCAATAGCAATACGACTGTCAGAGAAGTCATGATGATTGACAGCTGCTTCTGTAATGTCATTGGGTAGCCTGGTACAGAACATCGTAATGTCATGGTCTGTACAAAAGGGGGCCAATAGGGGTACTGCCATCCTCAGGAATGTCATGGTGATTGACAGCTGTTCTGTAATGTCATTGGGTAGCCAGATACAAAACATCGCAATGTCCTGGTCTGTACAAAAGGGGACCAATAGGGGTACTGCCTTTTTTAGAGCAATCATGATGATTGACAGCTGTTTCTGTAATGCCATTGGTTAGCCAGGTACAGAACATCATAATGTCCTGGTCTGTACAAAAGGGGGCCAATAGGGGTACTGCCATCCTCAGGAATGTCATGGTGATTGACAGCTGTTCTGTAATGTCATTGGGTAGCCAGATACAAAACATTGCAATGTCCTGGTCTGTACAAAAGGGGACCAATAGGGGTACTGCCTTTTTCAGAGCAATCATGATGATTGACAGCTGTTTCTGTAATGTCATTGGTTAGCCAGGTACAGAACATCATAATGTCCTGGTCTGTACAAAAGGTGTACAATAGGGGTACTGCCATCCTCAGGGAAGTCGTGGTGATTGACATCATCACCTGTTCTGTCTACATACTCCACCCGAATACACACACCCAGTGCTTCAGTGAGTCCAATGATGTGGATGTGGTCACTCTCTTTACCCATTGGTTCTACTTCCTGGAAACAAAAGAAAGACAATAAGTGAACTTAGTGTCCCTTTCTGCTTTCTGGCCAAATGTTTACCATGCTTTCATTTACAAATGGACTTAGGGAAGTAGAAAGGGAGGGTGAAGATATAATTGCTATTTTCCAACAAAATGGATTGTTCAGCTAAAATTTATCAAAGACCTGTCCCACACTATACTACTTATGGGAGACACCGCTACCCATCCATTGGACTATTAGTATCCTATTACTATACAAGCAATAACCATAATCTAAGATTAAAGATTACTTAACATCACATAATCATAGGGTTTTACAGTACCTGGTTGCAGAATTCCTTGACCGTTCTTTCTCCCTCAATAAAGTTTTCAAAGAACACAGCATTCCTTTGTAGCTGAGCTGAGGTTAGCAGACGGAGATACACCACAAGATAGTTTGAGATTCCCTCATCTTGAAATTTCTGTTGAAAAAAAAGTGACTTATCACAAAAAAAAAAAATGAGGCAGTGTTGCCTAAAAATATTTTAGTTGACACTAAGCTGATAAAAAAAAATTATTCGAATGACTACATCAAGCCACCCTTTTTTCGCAAAATTTTACAAAAACAGAATTAAATGGCAAGGAAACAAGGCAAGCAAAGCACTGAAATTCAGAATTCAGACCTACAATGAAGGAGTGTGAATGCACTATAAATATAGGCTTGTTATCATTATGTTTACCTGTATAAGATAGGCTTATCATTGTTATATTCACCTGTATGAGATGGGCTAATTATCGTTATGTTTACCTGTATAAGATGGGCTAATCATCGTTATGTTTACCTAGATAGATAGGCTAATTATCGCTATGTTTACAGTACCTGGATAAAATAGGCTAAATATTGTTATGTTTACCTAGATAAGATAGGCTAATCATCGTTATATGTTTACCTGGATAAGCTGGTCCTCGGTTGCATTGTTTCCTATCATATCGTTTTGTTTACCTGGATAAGCTGGTCCTCAGTTGCGTTGTTTCCCATCATATCCAGGACCTCCATAAACTGAAAGAACATGTTTCATTATAAAAAGGTAGCACCACCTGTGATGCCATTCAGATCTAACATGAATTACATGAGGCTTAATGCTACTATTTAGGCAAGGTTAGACTAACAACATGGTGCGCTTGGGGGATCTAATGGCTAAGTCTAAGTTTCCCTCCTCCCATCCTACCCCAGATGGGTATCAAGTTACGTATATAGTATTCCACTGAACAACATTGTGACAGGTGGTTCCAAGGGTGGGGCAATGATATGGTTGCCATGGTTAACAAGTGCGGAATCTCCAACTGGGCACCCACCCACCCACTCATTGATGAGTTTTAATTTAGGTTATCTAACATAC
Organism: Nematostella vectensis; assembly: GCF_932526225.1. NCBI lineage: Eukaryota > Metazoa > Cnidaria > Anthozoa > Actiniaria > Edwardsiidae > Nematostella > Nematostella vectensis. The sequence continues at coordinate 16,532,833 of NC_064040.1, read as the reverse complement.
CACTTCATGGAAGTCTTCGATTGTAAAAGCAGGGAAGTTAAGCTCCACAAGCTCATCTTTACTCCTAGCAGCTAGATCTTTAAATCTGTAAAACAGTTTATTGAAGATATTGGGTAAGATTCCATCTAAAGCTTGGGGATTGTTCTAAAAAGACTTTTTTAAGCTTCATTCCACAATTTCTGTATATATTATTATAGAGTTTCATCTAGAGTAAAGCTGGATCACGTTTTAGGTGAATGATAGCAAAAACAATAAGGTGATTACAATAAGGACACAGAAAGAGGGCTATGCTGAACAACTTTGACCAATCAGATTCGGCTTAAACACCGTAACAATTTTTAAAAGAAAAGTTCAACCAATAAGCAACGCCGGATGTTGTTTATCAGTTGTTTTTTACGAGTAATCAGGCTGCTTTCCCACGGTCGACTACACGTACAAGAAACGTATGGCATTTCTCATTGGCTGAACTTTTTTTCAAAATGTGCACGGTGTTCAAGCCTAATCTGATTGCTCAAAGTTGTTCAACATGGCTAGTGCCGCTGCTTTTATTAACGTTTCAAACAATAGAACTTCTAGTTTTAGATCAAATAACAACATGACCCTTAGATGCACCATCAAGTCAACAAATTCTTAGGAAGATCGTGCATTTCCAGTCGCTGCGCCCCGTCTGTGGAATAGTCTCCCGTGTGAAGTAAGATGCACAAATTCTATATAGTTTTAAAAAGGCACTTAAGACATTTTGATTTAAAGAAGCATTTAATTTATAACTAATTTATTTTTTCTTATATTTTATTCATAGCTCTATTTCAATTATATTATCATAGTTTTATCATAGTTTGCCACTAGTTTTATTTTTTACTCGATAGTTCGCTATTAGTTTTATTTTTTACTCGACAAGGAGGGGTGCCCTTGGCTTTTTTTCTCGGGAGAGGGGAGAGAGAGGAGGGAGAGGAGGCCTACCTTTTCTCGGGAGAGGGGAGGGAGAGGAGGCCTACCTTTTCTCGGGAGAGGGGAGGGAGAGGAGGCCTACCTTTGATATTCTTTTTCATCTGTTAATAGTTTTTCAAAATAGCTGAATCCAAAGGCACGGAAGAAGCAGTTCCCATCTCCCCTTGTCCTCCTCACATGGGAATACTGGGCGGACAAGCTCTGTCAGATTAAAAGTTTACTTTGAACTCCCCTTATTACTTATATAAACCTTTTTCAAAGAAGGTTGTTAGTGCAAATTGCAAATTGCAATTGAAAAATGTCAGTTCTATGACTGAAAGGACCCATGAATCCCAATTTATTTACTAAATTCAAAAACATATAGATACTGTAAAACATATGACTTCCCATTAAATGTAATTAATTTATGGTTCTGACATCTCTAGAGTTTATTTACCACATAATTTTCACAAATAATCAATACCCAATAGCACCTTTCGGTCGTAAAACTGCCACTTGGCATTTGCCACTCGCCATTTGCACCGACAACGTTAATTGAAATAGGTGTATGTTATACATGTATATGATGATCATCATTTTTTGGTTTGGATCGGGTATTCGTACCAAGACGTAGGGGCCTAAAGTGGTGTGGTAGTGAGGTGGGTGTAATCGTATGGTATGGTGATGTGGGATGGTGAGGGATGGCTAGTGAAGTAATGTGGAGTGGAGATGGTAGTAATGTAATTACGGTGGGGAGGTGGGTAGGTTAGACTAGTAGGTGGTGGAGGGTGGTTGAAAGATAAAGTGGGACTTTAGAATAGGTTGTGGTAGTGTGTGGTGGGTAGGTTAAAAAGCAAAAAAATAATAATAATAATATGGTGTGGTATGGAGATAGCTAATGGCTGTGTTGGTGGGGGAAAATTGGTACGGTGTATAGGAAAGAGTGGTGGTGAGGGAGATGTGGAGTAGATGTATTTGTGGGAACTACTAGGTATGAAATAGTATATCATGACCATTACTATGACAATATAGAGTATGAATCTAATGCCTAAATGATGTAAAAAATGAATAGGAAATATGTCCAAAAAGTGTACAAAAAAAACAAAAATAATAGAATAGTTTCTATTACAGCGAAAGTAATTGTAAAATAAATTGTAGCGCAGAAATATTATAAGAAATAATATTATAAGACTAAAGAAAACAAAGAAAACTAACTTTTATGGGTTAAGAATAGAACGGAAGTGACGTAGCACTTATGCATATCCGGTAACTTAATTGTGCGACCAATTTTAGAACGAACGAACGCTTTGACACAAGCCGATGCGTTACCATGAAATAGATAAGTTCACGTAAATGATGCGAATTTGCTCGGAAAATATGTGTATTGATGGAGTAACATGAAAGACAAAGGATTCTAACAGCGATGGCAAAAGGTTAGAGTGTTAAATGAGGTCGTACGTCTTATAGGTACGGAGATAATTGCTTGTTTAAACTCGAGTGACCTCGTGCCTGACCCGATGAGTGAACTGTTAGTAAAGCAATTCACAAAGCAGAAACCAGCTTGGAGTTGTGCACAAGAACAAAATCATTGTCCAGAAAAGAATGTAAAACAGATCTAACAGATCTTCCCCATTCATAATGAGGTCGTATGTGTTATAGGAACGGAGATAATTGTTTGCTAAAACTCGAGTGGCCTCGTGCCTGATTCGATGAATAAATTGTTAGTGAAGCAATTAACAAAGCGGAAACTAGCTTAAAGTTGTGTATCGGAACAAAATCACTCTACAGAAAAGAATGTAAAACAAATCTTAAATGATTGTAATAAACGGAGAAGTTATTGTGTAAGGTTATGTTCGGGTGGTTGAGATTATGGGTTATGAGACTACGGGTTAAGGTTGTTATAAGAGATGGGGTTAATAATAAAACGACATGAGAGTTATGAATAAAGGGTTTTTTTTGTTTAGTGGAGAAGGTGGTTAGTAAATATGGTATTATGTGGAGATTAAAACAGTTAAAATCGGAAGCTTGTTGCTAGTGTTGTGTAGCGGATGTGAAGAGGTGATGTCGGCATTAATAAAATCTGATAAAGGGGGATAATGTGAGTGTGAACAGAATGATAAGCAGGGGTATTGTGAAAAGACTGTGTAGTGTTTATGGGAAAGTGTGTTGTGTGTAGGGTGGGAAAGTAATGTGTAGGATAAGAGAAAGAAAAGTGTTTGGATTGTAGGGAGGAAATGGTGAGCGGTAATGGGGAGGGTGAGGTATGTGTGGAGGTATGTATCTAATGAAGTGTGTAAATGGTATGACTGACAGGCGAAATTAAACAACAACAGAGACCGAATGAGTGTTGCGAAAACGCCGAGAAAAGATAAAAAATACTGTAGCGGTGAAAAGGTGTATTGCGGACAATGGAAATTGATGCTAGTAAAACGGCGAGAAGAAGATGAAGTAGGGGCGCGGGAGGCGACAAAGGGAGCGCGGTGAGAGTGGGGATGACGCTGAAACGTTAACAAGACAGGAAGGATAGTTTTCCCCAGATGAAGCGATAATCGGTGGTAAGAGATAAGGGGAAAAGGCAAAGGCACGAAGAAAACAACCGGCATGTATATGCAAAATGGACATAACAAAATAAACCAATAAGACAAAAGTGTGTAGGTCATTTCAAAGAGCTCTGCGAAATGTAGAACTAAAAGCATATAACGCCAACCAAGACTTCTCATCAGGGGGCGAGGTCTATTGGTTGGTCATATACGAACCTGGAGATGAAAGCCGGGGGACTTAGGGGAAAGCTAGGGGAAAACCGGCGATGATGGTGGGAGTAAAAAGGGAAAAAACTAGGGAGATGATTCGTATATGAAGCGTGTTTCGAATGATAAGGCCCTCATCACCCGCCCCTACACGCTCGTTAGTAATGCCTGTAGTGAAGCGTGGTGCATGAAATGTCCAAACCTGTGTAGCGACTGGCTCCAGCTGAGTGCATGGCTTGGTCTGAAAAGTAAAAGATAGCGCGCCGGGGAATGAGGTAAAGAGAAAAAAGTGGATAGAGGCTGAGATAGGAGGGGGAAGTGTGTAGTGGACAAAATGGTCCATGTGATGGTCCTGGCTAGCGGCTGTATGTGGTGGACTAAATGATAAATAAGTATGGGGACTTATGCATGTAGCAGGAAGGGAAGAGAATACGGGTGTCATGATTAGGTGGGTAGTATATAGGATGTGTGGAAAGGAGGGTGTACATACCTGAGATGTGTATTGGCGGAGCTTAGATTGCGTGTCTTGTAGGTATTCCGTATGCAGCGAAGCGAGGGGTTATGAGGGGATTGCGCTCGTGGTTATACGAGTATTAGATGAAAATAGATATTGCTGTTTCCGTTTCCGGTTATTGTACATCCGGGTATTTATTAACTACGTTGCGCACCAATACTAAACTAGACACGAGCAGGGTGTGCGCACCAATACTAAACTAGGCACTGGAGCAGGGTGTGCGCACCAATTCTAAACTAGACACTAGAGCAGGGTGTGCACACCAATACTAAACTAGGCACTAGAGCAGGGTGTGCGCACCAATACTAAACTAGGCACTGGAGCAGGGTGTGCGCACCAATACTAAACTAGGCACTGGAGCAGGGTGTGCGCACCAATACTAAACTAGACCTTAGAGCAGGGTGTGCGCACCAATACTAAACTAGACACTGGAGCAGGGTGTGCGCACCAATACTAAACTAGACACTGGAGCAGGGTGTGCGCACCAATACTAAACTAGGAACTGGAGCAGGGTGTGCGCACCAATACTAAACTAGGCACTAGAGCAGGGTGTGCGCACCAATACTAAACTAGACCTTAGAGCAGGGTGTGCGCACCAATACTAAACTAGGAACTGGAGCAGGGTGTGCGCACCAATACTAAACTAGGCACTGGAGCAGGGTGTGCACACCAATACTAAACTAGACACGAGCAGGGTGTGCGCACCAATACTAAACTAGGAACTGGAGCAGGGTGTGCGCACCAATACTAAACTAGGAACTGGAGCAGGGTGTGCGCACCAATACTAAACTAGGAACTGGAGCAGGGTGTGCGCACCAATACTAAACTAGACACTGGAGGAGGGTGTGCGCACCAATACTAAACTAGGAACTGGAGCAGGGTGTGCGCACCAATACTAAACTAGGCACTGGAGCAGGGTGTGCGCACCAATACTAAACTAGGCACTGGAGCAGGGTGTGCGCACCAATACTAAACTAGGCACTGGAGCAGGGTGTGCACACCAATACTAAACTAGGCACTAGAGCAGGGTGTGCACACCAATACTAAACTAGGAACTGGAGCAGGGTGTCGCACCAATACTAAACTAGACACTGGAGCAGGGTGTGCGCACCAATACTAAACTAGACACTGGAGCAGGGTGTGCGCACCAATACTAAACTAGGAACTGGAGCAGGGTGTGCGCACCAATACTAAACTAGGCACTAGAGCAGGGTGTGCGCACCAATACTAAACTAGACACGAGCAGGGTGTGCGCACCAATACTAAACTAGACACGAGCAGGGTGTGCGCACCAATACTAAACTAGACACTGGAGCAGGGTGTGCGCACCAATACTAAACTAGACACTAGAGCAGGGTGTGCGCACCAATACTAAACTAGGAACTGGAGCAGGGTGTGCGCACCAATACTAAACTAGGAACTGGAGCAGGGTGTGCACACCAATACTAAACTAGGCACTAGAGCAGGGTGTGGTGTACGCACCAATACTAAACTAGGCACTAGAGCAGGGTGTGCGCACCAATACTAAACTGGACACGAGCAGGGTGTGCGCACCAATACTAAACTAGACACGAGCAGGGTGTGCGCACCAATACTAAACTAGGAACTGGAGCAGGGTGTGCGCACCAATACTAAACTAGGAACTGGAGCAGGGTGTGCGCACCAATACTAAACTAGGCACTGGAGCAGGGTGTGCGCACCAATACTAAACTAGGAACTGGAGCAGGGTGTCGCACCAATACTAAACTAGACACTGGAGCAGGGTGTGCGCACCAATACTAAACTAGACACTGGAGCAGGGTGTGCGCACCAATACTAAACTAGGAACTGGAGCAGGGTGTGCGCACCAATACTAAACTAGGAACTGGAGCAGGGTGTGCGCACCAATACCAAACTAGGCACTAGAGCAGGGTGTGCGCACCAATACTAAACTAGGCACTAGAGCAGGGTGTGCGCACCAATACTAAACTAGGAACTGGAGCAGGGTGTGCGCACCAATACTAAACTAGGCACTGGAGCGGGGTGTGCGCACCAATACTAAACTAGACACTAGAGCAGTGTGTGCACACCAATACTAAACTAGGCACTAGAGCAGGGTGTGCACACCAATACTAAACTAGACACTGGAGCAGGGTGTGTGCACCAATACTAAACTAGACACTGGAGCAGGGTGTGCGCACCAATACTAAACTAGACACTGGAGCAGGGTGTGGGCACCAATACTAAACTAGACACTGGAGCAGGGTGTGCGCACCAATACTAAACTAGGCACTGGATAGGGTGTCACACCAATACCAAACTAGGCACTAGAGCAGGGTGTGCGCACCAATACTAAACTAGACACTAGAGCAGGGTGTGGGCACCAATACTAAACTAGGCACTAGAGCAGGGTGTGCGCACCAATACTAAACTAGACCTTAGAGCAGGGTGTGCGCACCAATACTAAACTGGACACTGGAGCAGGGTGTGCGCACCAATACTAAACTAGACACTGGAGCAGGGTGTGCGCACCAATACTAAACTAGACACTAGAGCAGGGTGTGCACACCAATACTAAACTAGGAACTGGAGCAGGGTGTGCGCACCAATACTAAACTAGGCACTAGAGCAGGGTGTGCGCACCAATACCAAACTAGCCTCGCGGTTTTGTTATTTCTTTTCGTTGAAACTCCAGAGGAACTCCTTGCTACGCAGGTTAATACTACATTATGGGGCCACACCCATAACCCCCCCCCACTAAGCAAAATAATGGCATTTGAAGGAATGACTGCAAATTCTCGAGGCTAGCTTTGCAAACCAATAGGCAACACACACAGTGGTATTTCAAGGTTTCAAAGACATCCACCCCCCCCCCCCCCCCCTGTCCCACATTCAATAAAAAATTGCTGCTGCGCCCAGGTTAACACACGCAAAAATGTAGAAATGACGATACTTATAATGAACCCATCAAATGAATCCCCATTCTGTTCAGAAGTGGTGATTAACATCCTCTAGGAGGCCATGGTGCAACACAGCTTGTTCTGATTGGCTACTCATGTACATAATGTCCTTTCCTGTACATGCTGCTTTTGTAATCTCACTGGCTAGATTATAAACATGATAGGAACATCACAATTTTCTTGAATGCATACGATATAAGGAATGGTGATTGACAGCTTTTCTGTAATCCTATTGGCTTAGACAGATGTACAAGAGGTGGGCAATAGCAATACTACTGTCAGAGAAGTCATGATGATTGACAGCTGCTTCTGTAATGTCATTGGGTGGCCTGGTACAGAACATCGTAATGTCATGGTCTGTACAAAAGGGGGCCAATAGGGGTACTGCCTTTTTTAGAGCAATCATGATGATTGACAGCTGTTTCTGTAATGCCATTGGTTAGCCAGGTACAGAACATCATAATGTCCTGGTCTGTACAAAAGGGGGCCAATAGGGGTACTGCCATCCTCAGGAATGTCATGGTGATTGACAGCTGTTCTGTAATGTCATTGGGTAGCCAGATACAAAACATTGCAATGTCCTGGTCTGTACAAAAGGAGACCAATAGGGGTACTGCCTTTTTCAGAGCAATCATGATGATTGACAGCTGTTTCTGTAATGTCATTGGTTAGCCAGGTACAGAACATCATAATGTCCTGGTCTGTACAAAAGGTGTACAATAGGGGTACTGCCATCCTCAGGGAAGTCGTGGTGATTGACATCATCACCTGTTCTGTCTACATACTCCACCCGAATACACACACCCAGTGCTTCAGTGAGTCCAATGATGTGGATGTGGTCACTCTCTTTACCCATTGGTTCTACTTCCTGGAAACAAAAGAAAGACAATAAGTGAACTTAGTGTCCCTTTCTGCTTTCTGGCCAAATGTTTACCATGCTTTCATTTACAAATGGACTTAGGTAAGTAGAAAGGGAGGGTGAAGATATAATTGCTATTTTCCAACAAAATGGATTGTTCAGCTAAAATTTATCAAAGACCTGTCCCACTCTATACTACTTATGGGAGACACCGCTACCCATCCATTGGACTATTAGTATCCTATTACTATACAAGCAATAACCATAATCTAAGATTAAAGATTACTTAACATCACATAATCATAGGGTTTTACAGTACCTGGTTGCAGAATTCCTTGACCGTTCTTTCTCCCTCAATAAAGTTTTCAAAGAACACAGCATTCCTTTGTAGCTGAGCTGAGGTTAGCAGACGGAGATACACCACAAGATAGTTTGAGATTCCCTCATCTTGAAATTTCTGTTGAAAAAAAAGTGACTTATCACAAAAAAAAAAAATGAGGCAGTGTTGCCTAAAAATATTTTAGTTGACACTAAGCTGATAAAAAAAAATTATTCGAATGACTACATCAAGCCACCCTTTTTTCGCAAAATTTTACAAAAACAGAATTAAATGGCAAGGAAACAAGGCAAGCAAAGCACTGAAATTCAGAATTCAGACCTACAATGAAGGAGTGTGAATGCACTATAAATATAGGCTTGTTATCATTATGTTTACCTGTATAAGATAGGCTTATCATTGTTATATTCACCTGTATGAGATGGGCTAATTATCGTTATGTTTACCTGTATAAGATGGGCTAATCATCGTTATGTTTACCTAGATAGATAGGCTAATTATCGCTATGTTTACAGTACCTGGATAAAATAGGCTAAATATTGTTATGTTTACCTAGATAAGATAGGCTAATCATCGTTATATGTTTACCTGGATAAGCTGGTCCTCGGTTGCATTGTTTCCTATCATATCGTTTTGTTTACCTGGATAAGCTGGTCCTCAGTTGCGTTGTTTCCCATCATATCCAGGACCTCCATAAACTGAAAGAACATGTTTCATTATAAAAAGGTAGCACCACCTGTGATGCCATTCAGATCTAACATGAATTACATGAGGCTTAATGCTACTATTTAGGCAAGGTTAGACTAACAACATGGTGCGCTTGGGGGATCTAATGGCTAAGTCTAAGTTTCCCTCCTCCCATCCTACCCCAGATGGGTATCAAGTTACGTATATAGTATTCCACTGAACAACATTGTGACAGGTGGTTCCAAGGGTGGGGCAATGATATGGTTGCCATGGTTAACAAGTGCGGAATCTCCAACTGGGCACCCACCCACCCACTCATTGATGAGTTTTAATTTAGGTTATCTAACATACCACTTCATGGAAGTCTTCGATTGTAAAAGCAGGGAAGTTAAGCTCCACAAGCTCATCTTTACTCCTAGCAGCTAGATCTTTAAATCTGTAAAACAGTTTATTGAAGATATTGGGTAAGATTCCATCTAAAGCTTGGGGATTGTTCTAAAAAGACTTTTTTAAGCTTCATTCCACAATTTCTGTATATATTATTATAGAGTTTCATCTAGAGTAAAGCTGGATCACGTTTTAGGTGAATGATAGCAAAAACAATAAGGTGATTACAATAAGGACACAGAAAGAGGGCTATGCTGAACAACTTTGACCAATCAGATTCGGCTTAAACACCGTAACAATTTTTAAAAGAAAAGTTCAACCAATAAGCAACGCCGGATGTTGTTTATCAGTTGTTTTTTACGAGTAATCAGGCTGCTTTCCCACGGTCGACTACACGTACAAGAAACGTATGGCATTTCTCATTGGCTGAACTTTTTTTCAAAATGTGCACGGTGTTCAAGCCTAATCTGATTGCTCAAAGTTGTTCAACATGGCTAGTGCCGCTGCTTTTATTAACGTTTCAAACAATAGAACTTCTAGTTTTAGATCAAATAACAACATGACCCTTAGATGCACCATCAAGTCAACAAATTCTTAGGAAGATCGTGCATTTCCAGTCGCTGCGCCCCGTCTGTGGAATAGTCTCCCGTGTGAAGTAAGATGCACAAATTCTATATAGTTTTAAAAAGGCACTTAAGACATTTTGATTTAAAGAAGCATTTAATTTATAACTAATTTATTTTTTCTTATATTTTATTCATAGCTCTATTTCAATTATATTATCATAGTTTTATCATAGTTTGCCACTAGTTTTATTTTTTACTCGATAGTTCGCTATTAGTTTTATTTTTTACTCGACAAGGAGGGGTGCCCTTGGCTTTTTTTCTCGGGAGAGGGGAGAGAGAGGAGGGAGAGGAGGCCTACCTTTTCTCGGGAGAGGGGAGGGAGAGGAGGCCTACCTTTTCTCGGGAGAGGGGAGGGAGAGGAGGCCTACCTTTGATATTCTTTTTCATCTGTTAATAGTTTTTCAAAATAGCTGAATCCAAAGGCACGGAAGAAGCAGTTCCCATCTCCCCTTGTCCTCCTCACATGGGAATACTGGGCGGACAAGCTCTGTCAGATTAAAAGTTTACTTTGAACTCCTCTTATTACTTATATAAACCTTTTTCAAAGAAGGTTGTTAGTGCAAATTGCAAATTGCAATTGAAAAATGTCAGTTCTATGACTGAAAGGACCCATGAATCCCAATTTATTTACTAAATTCAAAAACATATAGATACTGTAAAACATATGACTTCCCATTAAATGTAATTAATTTATGGTTCTGACATCTCTAGAGTTTATTTACCACATAATTTTCACAAATAATCAATACCCAATAGCACCTTTCGGTCGTAAAACTGCCACTTGGCATTTGCCACTCGCCATTTGCACCGACAACGTTAATTGAAATAGGTGTATGTTATACATGTATATGATGATCATCATTTCAGTATTGTATTATACTTGAAAAAGCTGAGTATGCTGCCCATTTCAATAACAATTGAATTATTACTACTATAGAATTATTACTACTGAGTATGTCATCCAGCTCATGATTTTTCCTGTTTCGGGAGTAGAGCTTATTCAAGATAAGGTTCAAGTATTTTTAAGGCAGTCAAAAGAGAGAAACATACATGTCAATAGTGTGGATACCCTGCTAAAAAACAGGATCATCTTATACTGCTGTTCACTAAGAATACATAGACTGTTACTGCAAGTTTCATTTAGAGTGTGTAGGATTTTTAGTCATAGTTTGTAGGCATCAGACTATGTAGGCATCATGTATGTAGGCATCATGTATGTAGGCATCATGTATGTAGGCATCATGTATGTAGGCATCATGTATTTAGGCATCATGTATGTAGGCATCAGACTATGTAGACATCAGACTATGTAGGCATCATGTATGTAGGCATCAGACTATGTAGGCATCATGTATGTAGGCATCAGACTATGTAGGCACCATGTATGTAGACATCGTGTATGTAGGCATCATGTATGTAGACATCAGACTATGTAGGCATCATGTATGTAGGCATCAGACTATGTAGGCATCATGTATGTAGGCATCATGTATGTAGACATCAGACTATGTAGGCATCAGACTATGTAGGCATCAGACTATGTAGGCATCAGACTATGTAGACATCAGACTATGTAGGCATCATGTATGTAGGCATCATGTATGTAGACATCAGACTATGTAGGCATCATGTATGTAGGCATCATGTATGTAGGCATCGTGTATGTAGGCATCATGTATGTAGGCATCATGTATGTAGGCATCATGTATTTAGGCATCATGTATGTAGGCATCAGACTATGTAGACATCAGACTATGTAGGCATCATGTATGTAGACATCATGTATGTAGGCATCATGTATGTAGGCATCAGACTATGTAGGCATCAGACTATGTAGGCATCAGACTATGTAGGCATCATGTATGTAGGCATCATGTATGTAGGCATCATGTATGTAGGCATCATGTATGTAGACATCAGACTATGTAGGCATCATGTATGTAGGCATCATGACGTATGTAGGCATCACGTATGTAGGCATCATGTACGTAGGCATCATGACGTATGTAGGCATCATGACGTATGTAGGCATCATGACGTATGTAGGCATCATGACGTATGTAGGCATCATGACGTATGTAGGCATCATGACGTATGTAGGCATCATGACGTATGTAGGCATCATGACGTATGTAGGCATCATGTATGTAGGCATCATGTATGTAGACATCAGACTATGTAGACATCAGACTATGTAGGCATCATGTATGTAGACATCAGACTATGTAGGCATCATGTATGTAGGCATCATGTATGTAGGCATCATGTATGTAGGCATCATGTATGTAGGCATCATGTATGTAGACATCAGACTATGTAGGCATCATGTATGTAGGCATCATGTATGTAGGCATCATGTATGTAGGCATCATGTATGTGGGCATCATGTATGTGGGCATCATGTATGTGGGCATCATGTATGTGGGCATCATGTATGTGGGCATCATGTATGTGGGCATCATGACGTATGTAGGCATCATGACGTATGTAGGCATCATGACGTATGTAGGCATCATGACGTATGTAGGCATCATGACGTATGTAGGCATCATGACGTATGTAGGCATCATGACGTATGTAGGCATCATGACGTATGTAGGCATCATGACGTATGTAGGCATCATGACGTATGTAGGCATCATGACGTATGTAGGCATCATGACGTATGTAGGCATCATGACGTATGTAGGCATCATGACGTATGTAGGCATCATGTATGTAGGCATCATGTATGTAGGCATCATGACGTATGTAGGCATCATGACGTATGTAGGCATCATGACGTATGTAGGCATCATGATGTATGTAGGCATCATGACGTATGTAGGCATCATGACGTATGTAGGCATCATGACGAATGTAGGCATCATGACGTATGTAGGCATCATGCATGTAGGCATCATGTATGTAGGCATCATGTATGTAGGCATCATGTATGTAGGCATCATGACGTATGTAGGCATCATGACGTATGTAGGCATCATGACGTATGTAGGCATCATGTATGTAGGCATCATGACGTATGTAGGCATCATGACGTATGTAGGCATCATGTATGTAGGCATCATGTATGTAGGCATCATGTATGTAGGCATCATGTATGTAGGCATCAGACTATGTAGGCATCATGTATGTAGGCATCAGACTATGTAGGCATCATGTATGTAGGCATCATGTATGTAGACATCAGACTATGTAGAAACCATGTATGTAGGCATCATGTATGTAGGCATCATGTATGTAGGCATCAGACTATGTAGGCATCATGTATGTAGGCATCATGTATGCAGGCATCATGTATGCAGGCATCATGTATGCAGGCATCATGTATGCAGGCATCATGTATGTAGGCATCATGTATGTAGGCATCATGTATGTAGGCATCATGTATGTAGGCATCATGTATGTAGGCATCATGTATGTAGGCATCATGTATGTAGGCATCATGTATGTAGGCATCATGTATGTAGGCATCATGTATGTAGGCATCATGTATGTAGGCATCATGTATGTAGGCATCATGTATGTAGACATCAGACTATGTAGGCATCATGTATGTAGGCATCATGTATGTAGGCATCATGTATGTAGGCATCATGTATGTAGACATCAGACTATGTAGGCATCAGACTATGTAGGCATCATGACGTATGTAGGCATCATGTATGTAGGCATCATGTATGTAGGCATCGGACTATGTAGACATCAGACTATGTAGGCATCATGTATGTAGGCATCATGTATGTAGGCATCATGTATGTAGGCATCATGTATGTAGACATCAGACTATGTAGGCATCAGACTATGTAGGCATCATGACGTATGTAGGCATCATGTATGTAGGCATCATGTATGTAGACATCATGTATGTAGACATCAGACTATGTAGGCATCATGTATGTAGGCATCATGTATGTAGGCATCATGTATGTAGGCATCATGTATGTAGGCATCATGTATGTAGGCATCAGACTATGTAAGCATCATGTATGTAGACATCATGTATGTAGACATCAGACTATGTAGGTATCATGTATGTAGGCATCATGTATGTAGGCATCATGTATGTAGACATCAGACTATGTAGGCATCATGTATGTAGGCATCATGTATGTAGACATCATGTATGTAGGCATCATGTATGTAGGCATCATGTATGTAGGCATCATGTATGTAGGCATCATGTATGTAGGCATCATGTATGTAGACATCATGTATGTAGGCATCATGTATGTAGGCATCATGTATGTAGGCATCATGTATGTAGGCATCATGTATGTAGGCATCATGTATGTAGGCATCATGTATGTAGGCATCATGTATGTAGGCATCATGTATGTAGGCATCATGTATGTAGACATCAGACTATGTAGGCATCATGTATGTAGGCATCATGCATGTAGGCATCATGTATGTAGGCATCATGTATGTAGACATCAGACTATGTAGGCATCATGTATGTAGGCATCATGTATGTAGGCATCATGTATGTAGACATCAGACTATGTAGGCATCATGTATGTAGGCATCATGTATGTAGGCATCATGTATGCAGGCATCATGTATGTAGGCATCATGTATGTAGACATCAGACTATGTAGGCATCATGTATGTAGGCATCATGTATGTAGGCATCAGACTATGTAGGCATCATGTATGTAGGCATCATGTATGTAGGCATCATGTATGTAGGCATCAGACTATGTAGGCATCATGTATGTAGGCATCATGTATGTAGACATCAGACTATGTAGGCATCATGTATGTAGGCATCATGTATGTAGGCATCATGTATGTAGACATCATGTATGTAGACATCAGACTATGTAGGCATCATGCATGTAGACATCAGACTATGTAGGCATCATGTATGTAGGCATCAGACTATGTAGGCATCATGTATGTAGGCATCATGTATGTAGGCATCATGTATGTAGACATCAGACTATGTAGGCATCATGTATGTAGGCATCATGTATGTAGGCATCATGTATGTAGGCATCATGTATGTAGACATCAGACTATGTAGGCATCATGTATGTAGGCATCATGTATGTAGGCATCATGTATGTAGGCATCATGTATGTAGGCATCATGTATGTAGGCATCATGTATGTAGGCATCAGACTATGTAGGCATCATGTATGTAGGCATCATGTATGTAGGCATCATGTATGTAGGCATCATGACGTTTGTAGGCATCATGACGTTTGTAGGCATCATGTATGTAGGCATCATGTATGTAGGCATCATGTATGTAGGCATCATGTATGTAGGCATCATGTATGTAGGCATCATGTATGCAGGCATCATGTATGTAGGCATCATGTATGTAGGCATCATGTATGTAGGCATCATGTATGTAGGCATCATGTATGTAGGCATCATGTATGTAGGCATCATGTATGTAGGCATCATGTATGTAGGCATCATGTATGTAGGCATCATGTATGTAGGCATCAGACTATGTAGGCATCATGTATGTAGGCATCATGTATGTAGGCATCATGTATGTAGACATCAGACTATGTAGGCATCATGTATGTAGGCATCATGTATGTAGGCATCATGTATGTAGGCATCAGACTATGTAAGCATCATGTATGTAGACATCATGTATGTAGACATCAGACTATGTAGGCATCATGTATGTAGGCATCATGCATGTAGACATCAGACTATGTAGGCATCATGTATGTAGGCATCATGTATGTAGACATCATGTATGTAGGCATCATGTATGTAGGCATCATGTATGTAGGCATCATGTATGTAGGCATCATGTATGTAGGCATCATGACGTATGTAGGCATCATGACGTATGTAGGCATCATGACGTATGTAGGCATCATGACGTATGTAGGCATCATGTATGTAGGCATCATGTATGTAGGCATCATGTATGTAGGCATCAGACTATGTAGGCATCATGTATGTAGGCATCATGTATGTAGACATCAGACTATGTAGGCATCATGTATGTAGACATCAGACTATGTAGGCATCATGTATGTAGGCATCATGTATGTAGGCATCATGTATGTAGACATCAGATTATGTAGGCATCATGTATGTAGGCATCATGTATGTAGGCATCATGTATGTAGGCATCATGTATGTAGGCATCATGTTTGTAGGCATCATGTATGTAGGCATCATGTATGTAGACATCAGACTATGTAGGCATCATGTATGTAGGCATCAGACTATGTAGGCATCATGTATGTAGGCATCATGTATGTAGGCATCTTGTATGTAGGCATCAGACTATGTAGGCATCATGTATGTAGGCATCATGTATGTAGGCATCGTGTATGTAGGCATCATGTATGTAGGCATCATGTATGTAGACATCAGACTATGTAGGCATCATGTATGTAGGCATCATGTATGTAGGCATTATGTATGTAAGCATCATGTATGTAGACATCAGACTATGTAGGCATCATGTATGTAGGCATCATGTATGTAGGCATCATGTACGGAGAGCAATAGCTGGGATCTTTTGATATACAAGTTTATTAGGGTATGGTTATTTTCAAGTCTCCTTGCAAATATGCAAGTGGCTGACGGACAATCTTCCAGTACTCACCAGGATCTTGGCTTGGTAGACATGATCATCCTGGGAGTACTCATTTAACAGGCTTTGCAAGTCTTCTCTTTCACTCACTAGCGTTTGGGCATCTGCAATCTGATAGGAACCCAACAAGAAAATTAAAACAATTTTGTATTTATCTTATTTGAGTGTCAAATGAAAAATATGGAAAGGAATCTTAGCTGTGTGCTCCATTATATTAACATCAGAAAGAGCCGCCAGCTTATGTCTAGATGTCAATTTTATTCATTGAATCCTGACTACAGGCACCGGGTTGAAATGAGAAAGACAAGGTTGATACAAAGTGCTGGCAAAAGTACAATTTCCTTGGGGGATGCAGAGATCTAAGAAGTGCATTAACAAATGCAGCCATCAGGGAATAGATGTGGGTTGAACTTAGGAGTGAAGGCGTAAGATCAAAGTCTGCGACAGGAGGAGTTTCCATATAAGTAGACAGGGTGATTTTCCTATCTTCTAGGGTATAAAATTCTACTAACTACTATCCCTTAGGGGGTGCTTAAAAATTATTCCTTTTACTGTTATTCCTATAGGGGGGCACATGCTAGAGGAGCACCCTCCTGTATGCATAAGCTGGACATGGACCTTGTCAGAAAAGAAATGTGATTGAAAGGTTCAATAAATTTCAGGGAAAATTATGTTTGTTTAAGTTGGTAACTCTTAGGTTAGAAACTGCTTCGACCCCGCCAAATATGCTATTTCGTAGGAGAATGAATTGTTGTTGACCACATTTAAAGTGCTATCGCTTAGGGTTAAAATTGATTTTGCTGACAATCTCCTACCTCTTTTTGGATTCCATCAACTTGTGCCATGATTGCTTCATCATAATTAACTATACATACAATCATACAATAAGACAAAACATAAGATAAGTTGTGATTGTATTACTAGCCTGATTCATTGGATGCCTTGATGTCTAAAGATCAATTTATTTCTATTTGAATGAAAATAAAGTTGTTCTTGTTTATAACAGCAATGTTATCAAATATGTGTGTCATCTCCAGGTTTTTACAGCTCTCAGTTTTTTACAGCTGTGGTAATTAAGTGTTAGCAGGGGAGAGGCGAAGATGGGAAAAGTAGAGGTGTGTTCTCTAAATGAGGCAAAAATAAAGCGATTATTTTTATTTTAAAGAATAGGTGATGTCCAACCTTCATTATTGCGCAAACTAAAGAGGGGCAGCATCTATTTTTCATGAGTCTGTAGCCATAGTCTCTAAAGAAGCCTTGCGATTTTTCTCTCTGATAAGGTAATGGTACCTATTGGACACTATTGGACACTAAAATATCTCGCGTACTAAACACAATTGAATCATAGGTTTTACAGCTAGAAATAATTGACTATTAAACATTATAATTTGATCTAGATAACGAAAATTGGTTGGATGAATTCGTTAGAAAACAATCGTTAGCAAGAAGTGTTGTGAAGCCCTATTATCGGATGATCTTACCTATTATGGTACAGCAGGTTTTACATAAAAAAGTCACGGGAAAATCATGCTTCATTTTCAATAAAATGCAGCAGGCAGTAATTGTTGACTAATGTACTTTGCAAAAGTCACGATAGAGACTCTTTCTCTGCTGTAGCAAGCGATTAAAAAAAATGCATCACACGCGTGACAAACTGCACGGTGAAATGTGCTTTCGCTTGGCGATCGCTTAAATTTACATTGAATTTCTTGGCATTTGCACAGCTGTCCGATAATAGGGCACCGAAGATAGGTACAAACAATTTGAGCGTCTACAGAAACAGAGGCCAGCACCCTGGGAGATCAACAACAAAATGGCGGATTTGCTGAGCGACTTCCATCACGATCGGTAAATCTTCTTGTATTCAAGTCAAAGAGAGGATTTCAATCGCCATTTTGCAGTGCATGAGAGTAAATAATTTCTAGTTTTGTTGAACAATAAACACTCGTAAAAACCTTCAGAATACATGTTTTCTGAATGTTGTTTCTAAGACTTGATGGGTCATTTTTGGCTGTGTTTTCCTATTGTTCGAGATATTTACGACCTTTTCTACGAGTGTCCTATAATAGGGCACTGTCCGATAATAGGTACCACTACCTTAATTTAAAGTGAAATTAATATTTTTGTGGCGCCTCATGTCTCAGTCTAGGTTAACATTGCCCTCCAAAAACAATTCAAGCAAATAATTTAAAGAATATAATTATAATATATTCCTTTTAATTATGAAGAAGAATTCAAAAGCAGAAAGAAACTAAGTACTTGTCCGTGTAAAAATATGCGTTCACTCATTCATTTCTTATTCACTTCTCGGAACAGACGGCCACAAAATCTCATTTCTGCTAAAAAAATCTGGCTGATATTAACCAAGACATGTTTCTACAGCGTTTCTATTATGTTAAATGGTGCTAAAAAGTACAATACTGTCGTTATGTATAACGATCCTTGATTTTTCTCTCACCTTCCGAACTGTAATGGCTACCACCGGCCGCCGCCATCTTGGAATTGGCGCAGCTAGTCCTAGTCCTTCACGAGAAATAACAAAGATATCCCATTTTGAGATAATGCGTTCATTTTTCTATTTCACTTTTTTAATATCACAGGTTCTCATTTACTTCTTCGCAATAACAGGGACATCAAGTATGTTTAATATTTCCTAAATTTTAATTTCAATCTGGTTGAGAAGGGTGTTTAAAAGAAAAAGTCGACAACAACGCAGATTTAATTATTTTTTAAACGATATTTCGGCAGGCCGCCAATACCTGCTTTCTTCAGGTTATAAACGAGTTGTTTTAAAAAAATAAAACATAAATCTTCTTTCTTTTCGACTTTTTCTTTTAAAGTTTTAATAATTAATCAACTGGCGACGCAGACCACAAGGTCCGACGCACACTAGCAGATAGAGGCTGTCCGGTGTTCTTCCTACGTTTTTGAGAGGGGTGGCTGGGTGATTACCTGTAAGCTTGCAATTTCTTTGCAATAAAAAAAGTGAAAAAAAATCTGGAGCTTATGTGCATGTGAAGTCCTTTTGGGGGGGGGGGGGGGAGAGAGAGAGAGAGAGTGGGGGTGCACTATTCTACAAAAAAGGCTGCTTTTGGCCGCCAGTGAGGTAGCACACGGCCTCAATTTAACAAGCCCCCCTCTTTAAAGAAGCATTTACCCCTGTTCCCCCGGGGAACTCTCCTATAAAGGGGGTTCTCGACCTTTCTTTTAGGGTATAAAATTCTTACCAACTGCTATCTCTTAAGGGGTGTTTTAGGAATTTTCCGATTCTGCTATGTTTTAGGGGTTTTCTTGACTGGGGGTAGGATTTTTTCGATTCGGCTATCTTGTAGGGTGTCTCATGCTAAATGTTGGCCCAATCGCTCGAAACGTATTTTACAATAAACCACAAAGTCAACTGATCTTTTGATACTTCCAGCTTTATTGTCGATAACCTAACAATACAGGATCAGTCAGCCAAATATAAATTGATTTTGCTGTTGAGCATCCCCGTCTGTTTTTCTTGAAGTCCCCCCGGGATAAACATACAGCTCCTCAGAAATGTTAAGATGTTTCACTTCAAATAATCACTCTCGCTCCCCCAGGGAGCTCAAATGAGTATTCACTCATTTGAAAGGGGGGGGGGGGTGGAAATAATCTCTTTCATGCTGCCTTTATTTAATTCTTTTTAATCTTCAGCCCCTCCAGTGTTGTCCCGGGGAGGGGGAACTCCAATACAAACAAAAGGGGGTGATCATTGGCAAAATCGATTTTACCCTAAGGAAACTTTAGGCGTGGTCAACAGAACTTCTTACCCCAAAGAGATTGCAAATTGGGTGAGGTCGAAGGAATTTTAAACCCTTAAACAGATAAACGTTAAACATCCCCTTAGGAAGAGCAATTGGTCAAATCAGAGTCTCACTTTGTGCACTTCTCTGGCTATCCTCTGGACGAAAACCAGTGTCGCGACAGAAAGCTAGGCAACTACACAAGGGGAGAGATGGCAAGAATCTGATTGGCTTAGAATAATTTGACTGGCGGAACAGAAAATCCCAAAAGACAGAAACAAATTGATGTTTTGAAAATGTGGCGTCGCAATACAATGGATTTGACAGTAAAAGATGTGATCACCCCTGTCTACCTTTCTGGAGAGTCCCCCGGGGTTGTCCGCTATAGCAGCCACTCTCCCCCGTTCCATTCAGTGTTTTATACCTCTGTTAGAAGCCTGTATTATGCTGATCCATGGTCTTCCATGGAGGAAGGTTTGCTGGCACATAGAGATGACAGAGTCTTCATATTGTTCAAAAGACAGTTCTAAAAATATCTTTATATATAAATACAAAATAAACCAAGATATGATTTTCTACAAATTAATTTTTAGAACTATAAATTACTTTTTAGTTTAGATTCTATGATGGTCATTTGATAAACCCAGCAGCATAAATATATATTTCTGGAGAATCTTTTCTGCTGGCTTGTGGTTTACACTTCTTGACCAATTTGAAACTTCTTTTGAGCATCTGCATAAAATCTGAAAACATAAATAATAGCCTTCTTTATAATATTAGCCAATTTTACTGTTAAAAATAGTTTACTCCACAGTTATAAAAACTGTAAACCAAAAGGAAAAGGATAAGGTTTATAATTATATCTTATTTCAATATGAAAAGGGGGAAACATATATGTAATTATCAGGGCACTTGAGACAATGTAAAGGCAATCACTGCAATCTGATGTTGCAGTTCCTATTATGTAATCAACAGAGGTTTCCTACATACACCTTGAACTCACTGCTAAGTTTTAACCAGTTTAATAGTGACAGTGACTGACCTACTGTTCCACGCCCATCCCAGAGCTTGCACAGGAACACTCCGCCAGGCTTTAAGGTCTTCTGACCAAATTCAAATGCTGAATCACAAAGGTCCTAAACACAAAAACAGACAAAGTCAAAGGATGTGACTAGCTTCATACAAAGGAGAGGGGAGACCATTGCATTTTAAATCAGGACATGTACAGTATGTATTGTATAATATTATGTTCTTCTGACTTCTGGTCAATAAGGATCAATCTAGGCCTGGCAAAACAAAAGTATTTGCACCCATTGCCCTGTATCTGACAACATTTTGCTTCTTCTCCCTTGTTCTAATCTCTGCTTGTATTTGTGAGAGAGGACGCACGGCTGCACAATAATCCAATGCCCTTATAGCTGCTGGACTATGTGATGTTAGGTGTTAAGTTGAATACTGACAAAATATGTGCTAATTAGACTTACAAGAATAGCTTCATGATCAAGGGAATGGTTACCACTTGAATTTGGAGCCATGTCACTGAAAGAAATTACCAGAAACATTTTATAAGCAAGTGGGCACTTTGAGCTTAACATCCATGAGTTTTTGTTGGAAGCTGTTTAATGTGTGTTTAATGCTTAATGTTTAATGTACTGACTGTTTGTTTACCTTAGAATCACATTTACACCAAAAGAAGGAAGTAAGGATAATATTTTCGTTTGAGTAGCTTTGTGGGTAAAGTCACATCTACCCATAATAACAGCCCCTGGAATAGCCTTGATGTCTGAAACAGAAGACAGAAATAAGCTTATTAAGATGATCAAATGATATTTCCCTGAAACTGTAAAACCCTTTCTGCCAGTAAAGAAATATATAAATATATATATACTTGTGTGAAAATTCCTGTCAGCCAACAACCACACTACTATATATATATATGTATATATATATATATATATATATATATTTATTATTGACCAATTTATGCATCGGTCACAATTTCATAGGGAGTGCTGGATGCAGAAAAATATTTTTCAAATAGAAAACCTTTTGTATGTAGCTTGAGGGTGGTGCATGTGCCCCTTATTTATAAGTATATGATGTATATAAAGTGGGATCAATACAATCTAAATACCATGGTTGATTTAAAAACAGTTATGCCATTGATGAGAAAGACCTTACCAAGTAAATCAATAGCGACAACAAGCCCCTGCTCTCCTCCTGACACAAATTAATAAGTGTATTAATAAGGATGTTTCTTAATCTCTTGTCCAGGTGCAAATTAATTCAAAACACCGCTACAAATTTATACCTATGTTCGGGATTACCCTCTCAACTGCAACTTGTGTCCAGGAACCTTGAAATCATCAAATCAAATATGTCTCAAAAAAACTTGAAGTCAGTTCGAGTTATTTTGGTGTCATGAATGTAGACAATTTGTTTATCCTATAATGCTTTCTAGTCTTTCTAAATGCTTGTTGTTCATGCATGAACCTTGTGTGTATTACAAGAGAAAAAGCCATTTAGTAGCATCTAGAATGTTTGAGATTGTACCTAAAGTGATTTGCATATGCCCTGACAGTCCTATCAAATTTAACTTAATATTATGTAAATACAAACAAATGAATACTAGCAGGATTGAAACAGAGTGATATGGAATATTGTAGATGTTGAAGATCAAGGAATCAAGACCACACTTTAAAAAGGATGGCTTAAAATGGGGTCCCTATGTATAGACTAACCTGGGCTTGCCCCACAGTCGATCTGAAAAGAAACAAAGCAAATTTCAATTTCAGCAAGTTTCATTATCAAGTAAAATCACAAATAAATTGAATGACGTGTGCTATATAAAGTATATAAATTACAGTGGTTATATACACTAACTACAACATGTCCTGGCAGCAAAAAGTGATACTTGTCATCCAATTGGATTAGTTTGTAGGCACTACGGCATCGATAATTGTCCTCTGATGCTTTCTTGACATAAGGATCCTACAGTAGAAGAAATGCATGAGACTTTTGCATGAGCATTCCACATAAGACATAAAATAAGAACCTTTTGCAATGTATTTAATATATTTTTATGGGTCAATATAGCTCAAATTCTTACAGCGAGGTGTCTTCGCAGCCAGCGAGTTGAGCTGTCATTTCGACCAGTCACTTTCTGTGGTTGGCACAGCCTTGGGCTGCCGCTTATAAACCTACAACACAACAACCAGCATCATAAGAAATAGAGTGTAAAGAAATAGCACCTTTTTATAAGAATGTCTTAGCCTGGGATTTCACCAAATTTTAAGAACATGCTAAGAACTTGCAGAGGCTCAGATAGCAGATTTTTTTTCTCTTTTTTTTAGTCCTGATGCAGAATAAAATTGCGCTCAGTGGAAGCACGGGTGGCCTATTGTGTGCGTCGGCCTCTCACCGCCACTGTGTCCCAGGTTCGAATACTGGCTCAAACTGGGGATTTTTTCTGGTTTCCTGCCTTGATTCGAATTTGTGTCACAAGTTAGTTGAAGTAATTCTCTTGTGTTTCCAGTCTTCTCGGATAAGGACACTAAACCGGAGGTCCCGTTTCTTCAAGCTGCACGACATTAACCTGAACCGAAGGGACGTAAAAGAACCACTGGGGACGCAATAAACCCTCTGGCAGTGACCACCCCCCAGTGACAGTGCACCTCAGGTAAATATCCTCACACAACAACAATGTAAAAGCAAACATAAAATCTATCTAAACATTTTTATAATAAAATATCAAATTTGAAAATGGTAGTGTAGTCTTTAATGTTATTTTAAGAACAATCATAACCATGGAAAACTTCGCTGTCAAAGTTCTGTAAGATCAATGTTCTCTAGCTGATTGTCATTTTCTGTCATTAATTTCCAGCTATATTTACCTGAGTTTCTGCAATTGGACTATTGACAAGAGATTAGTCCCTTTAAAACAACGCCAAAACGCCGACCAAAGCATTAAGACTGTATAATATTTGTTACATTTTCGCGTCAAACTTCACCACACAGTTTTCACAACATTCGAAATCTCATGGGTAATACCGCTGGCGCATGTTTCAGACTTTATTGTCAATCAAACCCTTTTGACCAATCAGAACGCGTATTTGCGATGTTAGGCCCTCCCACCGGACCCGCAAAACTCAAAAATGTGGTATGGCCACTTTTGCTGACTTTATAAAGTTAGAACCGGAAAAAGTACCGTTTTAAAAGGACTTGTGCTCGATCTACCCGTGAATTCCTATTTTGTAACATATGCAGTGTGTATATATTGAGTTTAATGGAAATTGAGGGTTTTCCTGTGGAATTATCGCCGGCCAAAGCCCGCACATCGGATCTTTAGTGTGGTGCATGGCCCTCTATTGAATCGTACGGCTTTTGTGACCCTATAGAAGCACGGGTGTACAGAATAACCGAGAGATCTCTTCGTTCTGCAGCCAAATACTGGAACAATTTTCTCTTTCTTTAACAACGGCTGATTCCACAGTCTGGTGGTCTTTCCGAGAAAGACAGTAGTTGAACTTAGAGTAGCTTTGTCCCGTTTTACCGCCAGTTTCTCAGAGTTTCGAGTTGGTGTATGCCGGGTATTTCAATTGTCATCCATGCCTCTATTGAACAGAAAGCCGTTTACCCCGGAAAAACCTCCAAAGGATCTAAAACCTAACGAAGAAGTATTCGTGTGCACTCACACAAATGAAGTCTTCAGAGAGTACGAGTAAGTGTGGGAATAAGTCGAGCTTACACATCGATATCCGGGAAAAAGTCTCATTCATTTCATGAGACCGTATTTTCTATGTTTTCTTACATTAACACACTTCTTTCTCGTCTAATCTCCTAGGGCATTCTTCAAGAGAACTATTCTTTGTAATAGTTTAGTATGGAGCTGCCGATTTACTGGGAAGTCTGGCTTAACATACGAAGAAGCCGAGGAATCCGAGGAGGATATAATTGCTATTGGCGAAAGTTTGTCTGCTCCGCTCCGTCAAGCGGTCTTGACTTTGGTACATCACACACATCGTGGCAAGCTCGCTAATTTATGCGATGAAGTTTTCTTCTACTTAAAAGACCGATTCCAGGAGGGAGAAGAAGTCGAACTTCAGCACAATGATACAAAGTAAGCATTTAGCTGTCTAGTTTTGGTAGTGTTTTGACGTGAGAGGAGAAATAGAGTTTTCTTCGACCCGCTACCCCCTTTCGTAGAACCGGGTGGATGATAGGGTCCACTATACATGCTATGGCGAGGAGAACCAAAATCAAACCATCTTTGCTCCGCTTTTGCGTCATTAAAAATATCTTCTTTCCCTTGGAAATAATCTATTTTTGTTGCTTATGTACCAGGATAGGGTATAGGGTCATTTGGGAGTGGTCTAGGGGTAGATTTGCCCTCATTTTTGAATCTCAAAGTTTGAGGTGTGATGGATGTATTGGGTTCCCTGGGGATATTTAGGCAGCCATTTTGGATGAAGCATCAAAAGTAAGGTAGATTAGCATTTCCAGGTCTGTCTTGGTATGGCACGTGGTACCATCATGTCAATCATGTTTCCATGGAAACAACAACATTTTCATAGTTTTTCAATACTCTTATTATTACATACTACACAATTTGATGATGTTGTTTTATCACACTATAACATACACTATATAATGTTGTTTCATCACTCAAAATTTGCTTTTGTTTCATTTTTTGTGATTTCAATTCTTTAGGACTAGTCACCATTTTGAAAAGTGTAATGAAATTCAAGAGAAATAATGTCTGTCTTTTTTTTAGGATTTTGAGTTTTGATAGGCATCAGGTTTGTTTCATGATGAATTTATAACTTACGTTGTTATCGTTATTTTTTATGGATTATAAAAACAAATGTTTTAGTAATAGTCATTATTGCCAGTTAATTTGCCTGATGAAAACAGTAATTGAGTTAAGTTGCGCTTTCACAGTGATTTTTTTGCACTATTCCAATTTTTCACCATTTCATGCACTTCTATTTTTCATATGTTTTATGTTTTTTAACTGTAAACTAGCATTGTTATTTTCCTTTTACACCCCTTGAACTAAGCAAAAGCCACAAGAAATTAAAAAGTAGCAATAAAAAATAGTTTTAGCAGTTTTAATAAAAAATATTCATAATTCTTATTTATTGTATAAGTTTGATTTGAATATTTTATTACGTAACAAATTATTTTTTCATATTCTTCATTAAATATTTCCATTACTTCATATTATATAGCAATTTATCATTTATTCTTGTATTGTGTTTATATCATAAAGAAGGGCAGTTGAGCAACTATTTTTTCTGTTATATTAAACCAGCAGTATTTGTTAATTACTTATACAATTTTGTACACAAACTGTATATAACATATAGTTACCATAATTGCTTGAATAAGCGACATATTAATAATTTTTTTCATGTCCTAGGTGAGACACTTATGAATATAGGGGTGGTTTTTATTTCAAGATAAAAAATGCTTCTTTACAACATTCAATGATGAAACAAAAATTTTCAGAACCATTGCAAAATAAGCTTTTAATAATGAAATTTTTTTGCTGAGTAGTACTGTTTGTTTTTGTTACTTCTCTTCTAATGTACTGAAGTCTCCCTCTTCATCAAAGTCTGTTATAATTGCAAGACTTTCTGGGCAGGCGCTTATTCCTTTTTGCCCTCTTAGGCAAGGTACTTGTATGCATAGGTGCAAGGGAGGCACTTATATGAGCCATTACAATATTGTAGTCATACATGCATTGTCAGGTAGTTTGTCAAAAGAACTTCTCCAATTGTTTTTGGGATACAAATACTTTAAATGCAAAAGACCATCACATTATCTCATTGTTTTTTCTTATTTACTCATGGTTAAAATGTTGCTGTAAATACTGATTCCATTACCATTTCTCCCATAGGAGGACTGGAGTTATTCAAAGAGTCATAGAACCAGGTGAAATGGTAAATGGCACAGCAGACCCATTCGATTCCCCTAAGCAAAGCAAAACTGAAAATGAGTCATCTTCTGGGACACCATCAAAGTCGTGTAAGGAAAGTACTCCTTCCAAGAAACGTAAAGATAGTCAAGAAAGCAGAAAATCTCCAGGGAAGGGTCGCTCTAGCTCTGAGAGTGATAAAAAACATAAAGGAAGCACAGGTGATAAAACACCTAACAAAACTCCCAAATCACCCAGGGCCTTAAAAAGTAGCACAAATGATGATGTTATCATAATTGAGGATGATGACGATGATGGAAAAGGAAGCAAAAAAAGTAAAGGAGTAGGGACTGCTGGCTCACCCAAAAAGAAGGCTGCATATAATTGGCCGAGTGCACAAGACTATAAATATGCTGTGAAACTTAATCCTGAAACGGTTTCTAAAAAGAAGGATGTCAAGAAGGCAAAAGACGAAATTGTAATTGTCAGTGGAAGCTGTCTAAGGTAAGGTGTATGTGGTGGTGAGGTTTTTCATGATAGTACTATTAGGATAACAACATCAGGGCTGGCCTTGAAGGATTTCAGATAAAAGCAGTTTTTAGTTTGACAATCGTTATTTTCCATAAGGTAGATTATCCCAAATCCATGAGCTAGCTAAAAGTAAACAAAAATTGGTTTCAACTTGATGTGTGTGTGTATGATTCAAAGAGTATTTGATATTTACATTTAGGTTGATAGATACCGTAGACTTTGTGCTACAGAAAGGGGATTTTTTTTTTTGGGGGGGGGGGAGCTATGGGCTATGCAGAAAACTGTTTTCAAATGCTCGTATCATTGCTTGTGGACCAACTTTGATGTTCTCTGTGACATCACAACATGAATACAGTATCTGCCCGCTCTTCATCTCAGGATAAGTGAAAATAGCTATAGATGAATTTGATACCAATGTATGGGCTCTGGTTTGGCATTTTTGGGAAAATGGAATTGAGGTTTGTCATTAATTGTATTCGGTTTAAACATTTGCTGTATGTATCCTCAGTATTATGGGGGTACAGCATGCCTGTAATTTGTTTGTTCTTAACCATCTTTGTATGAATTATACAAAAAAATTTATTGTTATTTTAGTCGCAAGAGGGGATCTTTCACAAGAGACAAACTCAAGAATTTTCTGCGAATTTCCTGTATGCGCAGCACAATATCCTCAGATGATGGCTACTACATTGTTGAGGTCAGCCAAACTTGAGTCGCCCTACTGTCTTTGTACATGAAAAAAATATTTAAGAAAATGAGGAAATACAGAACTTCATATTGACATACTGTATGTCAGCATTTTGATGTGCTTATAGTACTAACTACTCCACCCCTCCCAATTTTGAGCCCTTCACTCCTGCTGTCTCTTTTTCAAGCCTATCCCCCTGTTTAATTTTATATATAAATAAAGGGTACAGTAATTCAAAGCTTATCATGATATAACATATATGATAAGTACAGTAGTATTTGTGTTGTGTTCACCTTTTTAACCAGTAACATGTAGTTTTGCAGTGGATTTGACCAATCATGTAGCTTTCTATTCAAAGGTAAACTTTAACCCAGGACATTGGCACATGCAATTTTTTTTAGTTTTTCCATGTCCTCTTCAAAATTCATTTGTTGTTGTTACAGGAAAAGTACCGAAACAAGTATGACCTTGGCGATCCGCCAGTATTTTCTGATTCCCCTTCAAAGAACAAGGAATCTAAATCCAAGAAAAGAAAGAAGTCAGCAACTGGAGGTGAGGGTAAGGAAGCCCCTGCAAAGAAAAAACAGAAACACAATGATGGAGACGCACCAAAGAAGTCCAAGAAAAAACTCACACATGAAGAGAAGCTAAAATTGGCAGAGGAAGAGAAAGAGAAAAAAAAGCAGCAGATCCAAGAAGACAAGGAAAAGAAGAAGTTGCAGAAAGAGAAAGATCGAGCTGTAGAACGAGAGAAGAGGGAAAAGGAGCGAGTCCAGAAGAAGCTTGAAAAAGACAAGGTTAGGGTTGTTATCACAGGAAATGTGGATTTTTTTATAAACGAATCATATAATATGGTAACTATAAGGTTAAAAGTGCCCTCCAATCCCAATTTTGTTGCAGTACTCCCAATTTTCCAACAACATTTATTTTTTCTCTACTTTGGTTTAATCAAGATGAAAAAAAGTGAAATAAGAATGAAAATGTAAGGGAAAGTTTGGTTGACCCTTCCGCAGGAAAGAGAGCGGCAGAGAGAGCAAAAGAGGAAAGAAGCCCTCTGGTACAGAGAGTGGAGTCGCCCTAGAGAGGATTTGCAGCTTGATGACTTAAAGGTACACATGTGTAATGATATTGTAGCTTTACCCCACCTAGGCATTTTGTCACAGATTTTTGAATTTCGTGCCTATTGTTTATGTGATGGAGTTCTGTTGACTGACCTGTTTGACTTTCAGGACCTACCCAACCCTATTCCTGTGAGGGTGAAGTTCCCTTCACATCTGTTTGGTGATGTTGTCATGGTTCTGGAGTTCCTGAATGTCTTTGGGTCTCAGTTTGACATAAAAGATGACTTCCCCTCAGGCCTTACATTTGGTAAGTTGCACACCCTTTCTGTCTGGATCTGTATCTGTCTGTCTGGCTGGACAATTGTCTGTCTGTTCATTCACCTCCTTTTACCATTAAAAGTACTGTATGTGTGCAATGTAATATATATGGTAACCACGGGAATTAGGATACTTTGTCAGCGATTTCCTAATAAAATAACCGAAAATGCATCCCCAACTTGTATTGAATATTGTATTCAGTGAATAAAATATCTCTAACCTTTGTGCAAAATATCTCCTGCCTCCCGATTCGGCGAAATCCCTTCTCGTTATATTTCTATTTCTCTTTTCTAAAAACCCACGCGATCATTGTTTTCAACTCTCGAAACATTTGAACAGTGCTGAGTAACCATAGCCTCTTGAGTGTTCGTGACTAGCCTGAATGCTCTCCGAACCTAACTTCGTATTTAGGTTCTATATAAAATAGGAAGGGAGTGAAACAACACTCGATTCCATTGTTCGAAAACCTGCCTAGTTACGGCCAATGTTGTGATGTTGGTATGAGACATGATTGATGAGTGGCAGCTCACTTTCTCTTTGAACTTGTCGCCCCGCCGACACACGCCCGGGCATGCGACAAGTGCAAGGATCGGGGTTTATTTTTAAAAATGTTTCTACAGACCGTTGCATTTCCTCATCCGAAAAGTTAAATGGCATCCGATGACCAGATAATAATTTGATTTGCTCTATCCCCCTTCTTCACTTCTCCATTAAAAATAAAACATTTTGCCTTCTGTCGATAACTCGCAGAATTTTCTGTTGTTTCGGGTAAAAATTCAAATTCATGTGGAAGTTATATGACATCTTTCGATATTTGAGCGGGAAAACATTTCTTTTTCCCGCCTAGACAAAATAAGCCCCGATCCCTGCACTTGTCGCATGCCCGGGCGTGTGTCTGCAGCTCGATAAGTTCAAAGAGAAAGTGAGCTGTCACTCATCAATCACCGTGTGGTAACTATATAAATTATCCTGTTTCTATACCTCCACAAGCTGCTTATTGTATTCCAACTGTAAGTCATTAGCTAAGTGTACTTGGAGTTTCAGAGCAAATGATTGTAGTCTTAAGCTTGGTCCTGTATCTACAGTGAAGGGTTGTATGCATCTTCAATGTTATTATATTGTTCTCCCTTGTTTTTCAGCTATGCTTGAGGAGGCGCTGACAGAACATGATGCAGAAGGTGTGTACTACGACTTGTTGCAGTTCTTGCTTGGTGCTATCCTGCGCACACACATGGATGAAGAGGAAGACGAAGGCCTTCAGACTGCAGCCGATGCAAAGTCAGCACTTCAGATAGAAGACGAAGATGAGCGCAAGGCAGTGGTATCTCAGTCTGCTGTGATGGCAGCCGCATGGCCTCTGCTGCACCAGGGAAAACCACTCCATGAGCTTATCATGGACCCTTACACATGCACCGAGCTCCTACGACTCCATCTGCTCTCATCTGGGGCAAGAATAGGTGAGTAGTTTTAGTGTATAGTTAGTTAAAGTATCTGGGTGTGATATTCTGGTTATTAAATTTAAAACTAGAAATAGGATTGGCTCACGGAAAGTATACTTTTCTACAAAGAGCCAATTCTGCCACATCACTAGTTTATTGGAATCATTTATGTAGTCACAAACCCATATGCCATACTGCCACGTCACTTGTTTATTGGAATCACCTATGTAGTCACAAACCCATATGCCATACTGCCACGTCACTTGTTTATTGGAATAACTTATGTAGTCACAAACCCATATGCCATACTGCCACGTCACTTGTTTATTGGAATCAATTATGTAGTCACAAACCCATATGCCATACTGCCACATCACTTGTTTATTGGAATCACTTATGTAGTCACAAACCCATATGCCATACTGCCACATCACTTGTTTATTGGAATCAATTATGTAGTCACAAACCCATATGCCATACTGCCACGTGACTTGTTTATTGGAATCACTTATGTAGTCACAAACCCATATGCCATACTGCCACGTCACTTGTTTATTGGAATCACTTATGCAGTCACAAACCCATATACCATACTGCCACATCACTTGTTTATTGGAATCACTTATGTAGTCACAAACCCATATGCCATACTGCCACATCACTTGTTTATTGGAATCACTTATGTGGTCACAAACCCATATGCCATACTGCCACATCACTTGTTTATTGGAATCACTTGTGTAGTCACAAACCCATATGCCATACTGCCACGTCACTTGTTTATTGGAATCACTTATGCAGTCACAAACCCATATGCCATACTGCCACATCACTTGTTTATTGGAATCACTTATGTAGTCACAAACCCATATGCCATACTGCCACGTCACTTGTTTATTGGAATCAATTATGTAGTCACAAACCCATATGCCATACTGCCACATCACTTGTTTATTGGAATCACTTTATGTAGTCACAAACCCATATGCGATACTGCCACGTCACTTGTTTATTGGAATCACCTATGTAGTCACAAACCCATATGCCATACTGCCACGTCACTTGTTTATTGGAATCACTTATATAGTCACAAACCCATATGCCATACTGCCACGTCACTTGTTTATTGGAATCAATTATGTAGTCACAAACCCATATGCCATACTGCCACGTCACTTGTTTATTGGAATCAATTATGTAGTCACAAACCCATATGCCATACTGCCACGTCACTTGTTTATTGGAATCACTTATGTGGTCACAAACCCATATGCCATACTGCCACATCACTTGTTTATTGGAATCACTTATGCAGTCACAAACCCATATGCCATACTGCCACGTCACTTGTTTATTGGAATCACCTATGTAGTCACAAACCCATATGCCATACTGCCACGTCACTTGTTTATTGGAATCACTTATGTAGTCACAAACCCATATGCCATACTGCCACGTCACTTGTTTATTGGAATCAATTATGTAGTCACAAACCCATATGCCATACTGCCACGTCACTTGTTTATTGGAATCAATTATGTAGTCACAAACCCATATGCCATACTGCCACGTCACTTGTTTATTGGAATCACTTATGTAGTCACAAACCCATATGCCATACTGCCACATCACTTGTTTATTGGAATCAATTATGTAGTCACAAACCCATATGCCATACTGCCACGTCACTTGTTTATTGGAATCACTTATGTAGTCACAAACCCATATGCCATACTGCCACATCACTTGTTTATTGGAATCACTTATGTATTCACAAACCCATATGCAACTAGGGTTGTACCACTAGGTATCAGCGAATACAGCGAACTTGCATGATCACTACTTGGGTCCCAAGAACATTTGACAATTTTGTGTAATTCTATAAATGGATTGTAAAAAAGGACTTGAAGCTACAGTACAGCTTACAAACATTGAATACGTAGTTAATTATCAAGGACTGGTATAAACATACAAAGCAAACCTTTTACAATGGATACAAAATTGAAGTCTTCTTTATTGCATCCCTTAGGCTGTGATGATTACCGCTGGCATGGGCGTGGTGGCTTTACCTACGCCGATGACGTAGGTGTAGAGTTCCGTCACAGTGAGCCAGAGATCATCCGATCCCTCAAGACAAGCACGGTGTATGACTTGGGCACTGAGGATAAATTGAAGATCCTCAAGGCATTGTGTGGCCAGCTTGTCACCTATGCCACCGCGAGGGATTATGTAGAAGAAGGATTTGACAGGTGAGACGTTTGGACACTTTTTTTCATACTTTTGTTAAAAATTTTACTCAATAGTGTTCAAGGGGCTCTTTCAGCTGCCTTTATACTGTATGAAGAGTCTGTAAAACAAAAATACTGCGAGGTTAACTGAGTGACTTATATGTCTGATTTATATTCATGTTTTTTTTTCTGTTTGCCAGTTTGTTAGTGTTTTATTTTGTTTTATCTTTGTTTGTTTACCGCCCATTCTCTGTCTAGATTTGATTGATCGTCCCATTGTTTGTTTGCTTTTTGGTGTATTTTTCTGTTGTCGTTTTTTGATATTTATCTGTTTCTCAGTTTTTAGTTCGTTTGTTTTCGCATTTGTCTGTTCGTTTGTAGCACTGACCTCTGCTTATACTTACCTGTTCTGCTACTAAGCCTTAACTAAATTCACCTTGAACTCTATCAGAGTGCGGAAGGCTCGCCGCGAATGGTTGTCGGACCAGTGGAAAGATCAGCGTCGTGAGAAAGAAGAGGCTGCCGCCAAGTGGAAGAGAAAAGTCGAGGAGCGAGCGAGGCACAAGGAGGAACAGGAGCGACTCAAGAAAGAGAAAGAAGCATCGAAGGAACCAACGTGAGTTGACCCAACAAACTTGCAAAGTTGCCATTGATTCGTTTTTAATCCAACTTTAGCGTAAACTGGCATAGTTTCCATTAATTCATTTTTATTTAACTTTAAAAAAAAAAACAGGTGAGAATTGCCTGTTTCGATTAGAACTCGGGTTGGCAAACTTAACATTTTATTCTTTTTTGCCTAGCGGACAAACGAAGAACCCAGATGAGAATTCCAAGAAAAGCGACTCCAAGAAAAAGAAATCAAACGAATCCGAGAGAGCAACGACGGGTAAGGAAGTTAAAGAGACCACCAAAGATGACGACAACAAAGAAAACGAGAGCTTGGCAGACGAATCGATGTTGACACAAGAGGAAGAGGAGGCCCGCGCACAGGAAAGGAAGCTGGAGAGAGAGCGACGTGATAAAGACTATCTAGAGGAGATAAGTAAAGGCACAGCCATGAGTAATGTGCAGCCGTTAGGGAGAGACCGCATGTATCGCCGCTACTGGGCCTTCAGGTGTCTCAAGGGGTTGTTTATAGAAGATGACGAGCCGGAGTTGCCCCAGTATCTGGAAACAATAGTGGAGGAAGAGGAGGATTTTGAGGTGTGTGGCATTTTGGGTTATTTTTCTGTTAAGGAATTTTTTAGGCCAATGACCTTACGAAGCACACGTTATTGCGAGTGCTTACAGCTAGCAAACAGTGTTCGCGAATTTCAAACTTAAAAAAATCAAACGTGAAGACGTGAGTTTCAAATGGGCTGAAATCAACATGGTTTTGTTGATGTGGCTCGTTCGCAATAAGTAATAAAATGGCGTTCTAACTTAGCTAATCTCCGATAACGGAGATTAGCTAAGTTTAGAGATTAGCTCAAATAACGGAAAATGCGATAAATTTTTCAAAATTGTAAAAGCACTGTCTATTGGAAGTTTCTTTGAGGATGTGATGTATAATTTAGAGCGAATGGCCTGTTCAATAGCGTGGTTTCTAATAGGGGCTTATGTCTGTTGTCGGTTGAGGTTTCCGTCGGCCTTCCGGAATTAAACTGGTGACAATGCGGCTTTAAGTAATGGATAATGCTACCTTCTGACTTAACATAATTACTGATTTGGCGTTTTTGTGCGTCTTTTAAAGGATGACGAAGAGAGCGAGAGTGATGAGTACGACGAAGACAATAAACAAGATGGTGAGCAGCAGCAGACAAAGAACACTTCTACTGACAACAAGGAGACGGCTGCGGAATCACGGAAACTCAACAGGGACATCAACAAACTCATGAAAGATGACATCCCTACCATCACACTGACAGAAACCGAGAGGGAAGAGATGCTCAAGAATGTCAAGAAAGTGTCTGAGCGGGAAGTGACCAAGTGGGCGTTTATTAGCAGCCCAGAGGACCTAGAGAGCCTCGTAAGCAACCTGAACCCCCGAGGGCACAGGGAGAGGGGCTTGAGGGAGGCCCTGCAGAGTGACCTCAAGAAGCTAGCGACCTCAGTGAATAAGTGCCCCTTTAGGGACGTGAATATCGTGCATAAGAAGGAGAATAAGCCCGTGCGGTCACGCCGAACACGTGGTCAACAAGGAGTTGATAAGAGCCGGTATACCTCCATGGAAGACTTCGCAGAGGCTAACCTCAGAGACCAGATTCTGGACCTGGAAGATCGGATCTGGCAGGGTGGGCTGGGTGTGATTGGAGTGGAGGATAGGATGGTGTGGAGGAAAGAGATAGAGAAAGGGATTTATGATGATTGGGAGATGGAGGAACTTGCAATGTTAACCGCTAGTAAAAAAGAAGCAGAGAAACGTGATGAGCTGGTGAAACAGGAATCGGAAGACAGCCAGAAATGTGACGCTGAGACTATTAACTCTGGGAAATTAAAAGATGAGAAATGTGAATTTAATTCGGAAATTGGCATTGAGAAAGATGATTCTTTAAATAAAATAAGCCCTGAAGAAAATACGGGACAGAAGCAGGACATGGAAATCGATACCGGGATGGAAGAAATAAGCGAAAATGGAAATGATTTAATATCTGTTACAAAAGTTGAAAAAGTTAATGGTTTCAAAGAGGATTGCAACGGCCCTGAGAAAATCGACACAAATCAATCGGACGACACAACACCGGTAGATACGAAGCCCTTGACAAATGGAGACATCGTGGACGATACAGATCCAGAGCTAGCTCGGATGGACCACAGCAAACCCACAAACTTCGCTGCCATCCCCTCTCACTTGAAGCTAGAGCTTACTAGCATCCAGGTTCCTGCTGTCCCGGTTGAGTCTCGCACAGGAACCCCGCTCAGCAGTGTCACCCCAACACCTTCTGCTGTCAATTCTGCCGTCATGGAACTGGCACTAGCTCTACTTAAGGTACACGACCCTCCCCTTAAACCATGCTCTATTATCTGGCATTCTAGCAGTCATTCTATGAAACGATCTGGGTGATCGGTTCATATCCTTGAACATTGTTATATTTTTCTCAGTACCTTTTAGTTTTAGATTTCTCGCATTAATACCTCAGTGCAAGTATGGCGAAAAAATTTATTATTATATTTTTTACTTATTCCAGGTCGAAAAAGGCGTTGATCCAAAGTACCTCTGCCCTCCCCTTGGAGAGGACGAGGAGACGAAGCGCCAGCGGCAGAAAGAGGCTGCAGCCAATGCCCTTCAAGAGTATGAAGCCATGATGAAGGCAGCAGCGGACGAGAAGAGCAAAGAAAAGAAAAAGCGCAAGAAAGAAGATGAGGCGACTAGGAGTGATGATGGTACACATGAAAAGACCGAGGATTCAATGCAGGAAGACGGTGAGTTAGTATAGCAAGCATATGCCCTTCTTGGAAAGACAAATTGATATGTCATGTGAAGCAGCTCGCAGAGGGGTGTCGGTATTTTATCCACTTTTTCTAAGAGTACATGCCGAAAATGCCCAAATTTAGTGGATAGTATTGACCAATGACTTATTCATTCTTTGACTATTTACATGTATTGTTGTTGTAATTCCAGAAGAGAAACTGTTATTTGCAATCAATGCTATGGGTAGGTATAGCTGAGAAGGAAATCGTCAGTTAAAGAGTCATTGCCAAAGTAACTTAATCAAGGATTGTCCTGATCACAGCCTTTAAAATCGCAGTCCCTCGAGTGTTATCATTGTTAATTAATCCTCTCATTGTGTTTAGCAAAAGATCTTGATAGCAGCAATACCGCAAGTGACACTACTAAGGAAAAGGGGAAGAACAAGGAAAAGGACAAGACAGTCCTGGAGCGCTGGGAAGAATCCCTGACGGCCTGTACGAGTCTGTCCCAGGTATTTGTGCACCTCAACACCTTGGATGGCTCCATCGCCTGGAGCAAGTCCGTGCTGAATGCACGCTGCAAGTTGTGTCGCCGCAAGGGTGACGCAGAGAAGATGTTGCTTTGTGACGCATGTGACCGCGGCCACCACATGTACTGCCTCAAGCCACCAATCAAGCACATCCCAGAGGGGAACTGGTTCTGCCCTGACTGTCGACCCAAGGAGCCAAGGCGGGGTGAGCGGCGTCGAAAGGTTCCTGCCCAGGAGGCGTCTGATAGTAGTGAGGTGGAGAGCGAGTCTGAAGAGGAGAGCAACAGTGATACGGAGGAGTATGAACACAGCGAAAGTGGTAAGTACGATAGGTGGTGATCATGACGACGCTAATTAGTAATGTAGCAACAGTAATAGGAGTATAATCACAGCGACAGTGGTAAGTACGATAGATGATGATCATGACGACGCTAATTAGTAGTGTAGCAACAGTAATAGGAGTATAATCGCAGCGACAGTGGTAAGTACGATAGGTGATGATCATGACGACGCTAATTAGTAATGTAGCAACAAAAATAGGAGTTTAATCGCAGCGACAGTGGTAAGTACGATAGGTGATGATCACGACGACGCTAATTAGTAATGTAGCAACAGTAATAGGAGTATAATCACAGCGACAGTGGTAAGTACGATAGATGATGATCATGACGACGCTAATTAGTAATGTAGCAACAAAAATAGGAGTTTAATCGCAGCGACAGTGGTAAGTACGATAGGTGATGATCATGACGACGCTAATTAGTAGTGTAGCAACAGTAATAGGAGTATAATCACAGCGACAGTGGTAAGTACGATAGATGATGATCATGACGACGCTAATTAGTAGTGTAGCAACAGTAATAGGAGTATAATCACAGCGACAGTGGTAAGTACGATAGATGATGATCATGACGACGCTAATTAGTAATGTAGCAACAAAAATAGGAGTTTAATCGCAGCGACAGTGGTAAGTACGATAGGTGATGATCACGACGACGCTAATTAGTAATGTAGCAACAAAAATAGGAGTTTAATCGCAGCGACAGTGGTAAGTACGATAGGTGATGATCACGACGACGCTAATTAGTAATGTAGCAACAGTAATACGGAGGAGTATAATCGCAGCGACAGTGGTAAGTACGATAGGTGATGATCATGACGACGCTAATTAGTAGTGTAGCAACAGTAATAGGAGTATAATCACAGCGACAGTGGTAAGTACGATAGGTGATGATCATGACGACGCTAATTAGTAATGTAGCAACAAAAATAGGAGTTTAATTGCAGCGACAGTGGTAAGTACGGTAGGTGATGATCATGACGACGCTAATTAGTAATGTAGCAACAAAAATAGGAGTTTAATCGCAGCGACAGTGGTAAGTACGATAGGTGATGATCATGACGACGCTAATTAGTAGTGTAGCAACAGTAATAGGAGTATAATCACAGCGACAGTGGTAAGTACGATAGATGATGATCATGACGACGCTAATTAGTAATGTAGCAACAAAAATAGGAGTTTAATCGCAGCGACAGTGGTAAGTACGATAGGTGATGATCACGACGACGCTAATTAGTAATGTAGCAACAAAAATAGGAGTTTAATCGCAGCGACAGTGGTAAGTACGATAGGTGATGATCACGACGACGCTAATTAGTAATGTAGCAACAGTAATACGGAGGAGTATAATCGCAGCGACAGTGGTAAGTACGATAGGTGATGATCATGACGACGCTAATAAGTAATGTAGCAACAGTAACAGGAGTATAACTTGGGTTGGGGCTTGACTTTATGCTTGCCATTAAATGTCCAAACAGTCAATAAAAGTCACGTTTTACCTATTTTATGAGCTTGCATGCAGTTTTTTGAGGGTTGATAATGAAGGTATTGGTGCTGATAGGACGATTATGGTGATGTTACAGTAGAGCGTATTGTGGTAGTGATAGTGATTGTGATTATGATGGTGGTGATGATGAAAAAGATTTTGGATAAGACACAGAGATAGTGTTTTCTTTGCATTGTTGCAAGAAGCTAAAGCGAGTAATCAAGTATTAATGAAAAGTCAATGGATTATTTTTAAAGCAGCAGATCAACCGGCTTCGCTACTACGCGACAAGCCCGCATGTAAGCATGGTTAAAAACCACTGAAGCGCTTAGCTGCAGATATAAATTAGCCACCGCATAACTTCAGACTTATACCGCATTCACACCAGCACTCAAATCAGTTTAAAGGTGGTTTAATAAAACTGGTTTAAATCTCAAACCCCCAAGAGTGTACAGAACCAAGAACAAAACTGAATTAGACTGTGCTGTACATGTCACTAAGTGATCATTTAGCTAGTAAGAATTCAACACAATGAGAAACTTGGCAAGTTATCAGGCAAAGAAAAACCTTGTTTAACTTAAAATGGTTTTGGTTGTGAATGCAGCATTGGATGCGGTATAATATATGCAGCTAGGCGCTTCAATGGTTTTTACCCATCCTTACATGCGGGCTTGTCGCATAGTCGCAGAGCCGGTTGACAACAACGTTTTGTCAATCGCCTGTAGACACCCCAAACTCCATTTAACCCAATACTTTTGTATAGGAGAAGAAGAGAGTGCTGGTGAGTCTGACCACGGTGACACGTGCGCCGTGTGTAGCGAAGGCGGCGAGCTCTTGTGCTGTGACATCTGCCCTCTCGCGTACCACGTGCACTGCGCGTACCCCCCGCTGCGCCGCGTGCCTCGCGGGAACTGGGCGTGTCAGGTGTGCACAGGGGCAGATGAAGACAGATCGAGCAAGGCGCGAGTCAAGAAGTCTACTATTAAAGGTAAAGTATCTTAACCTGGACGCTCTTTTAAAAAACACCGATCACACAATCCTTAGTGTTTACAACTAAAGATGTAAACTAAAAGTGTAAATCTTGAGAGATTAGGAAATGTAATAAGAATATCACGATTTTTGCGTTTTTTATTGTTGGTATTTTGCTAGCCTGAAAAAAAAAACACTAATTTCAAAATACGAGTTGCAAAATCGTACGAGTAAATGCGGTATGCGTGAATTACAGTTTCCCGCTTTCAAATCACGATCAAAAACCGCCAACTTAGTCATTTCTCTCTTCCTTAATTTCCAGAAGCGTTGAAAAAAGCAAAAGGGAAACAAAAACCGGTAAGTGCGACCAAGAAGACCAAACCTAAACAAGACAGCAGCAAAAAGAAGCGTAAACGCTCCCCTTCCCCACCTACCTCGGCGTCCCGTGAGGGGACCCGTCAAGCAAAGCGGCCGCGTTTGACGGACAGCGCCAAGTCGTCTCGCTCAGCGTCGCCCGCAACCAAGCCTGTAAAGCGCGTAGCCAAGGGGATAGGGTCAGCCGACTCCTCACGCTCCCCCTCCCCTGTGCGTAAAGCCACGGCCAGACGTGACCCTAGACTCGCAGGGAGGCTGCTCAAATGCGAGAAACTGCTGACCGAGTTAATGGAGCACGAGGACGCAGATCCCTTCGTCGGGTCCACCGGACGTGGAAAGGTAAAGGGGGATATTGTACATGCTCTTGATGGTGTTGTCCCTATTGCTGTTGTTATTTAGTTGTTCTTGCTCCAGCCCTATAGTCCCGTACTACAAGCCTGTTCCTCGACATCATTTCAATCCTACAAAACAGCGCATAACTCTTAAGCTATCTCTTAATTTTCATAGTGGGAGGGGGCATCCTTTTTCTTCATGCGTTGAATCGTTTGTTGATATTTAGCTGCAATCCCATCTAACAAATCTGACTAACCTTGCTTTACGGTCTAATGATTAACTTCTTTTGCAGCAATCCGACCGATTGAATTTGGCCACCATTCAAAAAAAGTTAACCAGCAGTCAATACGGTTCTATCGACGAATTCCTGGAAGATGTTCGGAAGGTTTTCATTGACTGCGCTGAGCGCTCGAGACCGCGTTCTAAGGAGACCAAGGCTGGCGCGCGGCTCTCGGCGTTTTTTGAGACCAAATTTTCGGACATGGGACTGGACACAAGTGATGTCCGGACTGTGCGGAGTAGCAGAAGGACATAGTTGTGCCAAAATAATAACAATGCCATGATGTGTGACGACAAGAGATTTAACAGTGATGTTTTGCCTTGGAAATGTTTCTTGGCGCCGTGACATTGATATGTAACGCAACTTAAGGGATGTCACAGTGATTATACTGCGATAATGAATCGTGGCACCGTGACAATTTTTAGTAGAGCCAATGCATTCTTACGTATTACCGTGACATTGATCGCTGAGAGAGTGATGCGTGACACCGTGACAATGATGTGTAACGCGAACCGATTGATACGTAACACCATGGCAGTGTACCTAACAGCATAAATTGAAATTCTTAAACCGTAACCGTTATTATGTTGTGACAGTGGTGTGCGGCTCTGTGACAGTAATATGTAACGCAATAGCAATAACAATACACAACGCTTAGAATTGCTAATACAGTGGAACCCTGTTCATTAACGGGGTATCTTTTTTGATGAGTTAAAACTTCTTGAAAATTTAAGCGGGACTTTGAAGACCGTCGCTATGCTGTTTATTTCTTCAGATACATGAGTTTATATACCTTAGAGCTTCAGAGCGGGTCTAAGAGAGATGTTGTGGGTTACAACTTCCTATAAGAGAAAATACCATGCCGTAAAAAATGTTTATTTCGTATTTTCACACAAATAATGTCCCTTGTATACATACGTTTTTAGCATTATGATATAGCCTACACGCAGGCAATAGACTGTTTTTTGTAGCGAAGAAACCCCAGAATTTATCAGCGTTAATAGCCATTATTTCAAGACGCCGAGATAAACAGTCCATCGATCGCTTGCAAGTAGGCTACTATAGCTATGATAGGGGAGGGAAGAGGACTTTCTATGGGCCACGCAGATCAAAGTGTAGACCGGAGAATAGTATCCTACTTTAAAGCAGACCATGCAGAATCATACACTCGATGTCACTGTACAAATTAATTGTTTGTAACATTTTATATAAATACTTATTATAAATGCTTATAAAGGTCTTATGTGTGTATTTGAATTCAACTATGAAAGTTTCATACCCATTTGATTATAGCATTAAAGATCTACCTGGTCAGTCAAATGGCCCCCTCCCCAAAAGACCAGAGATCAAAGTTTCGAGCCAGCCAGAGGCGGATCTAGCTTTTCTCTAAAGGGGGGTTTGGCGCAGTGACAAAAGGGAGAGGAGGTAATTGTGTTTGTTACATTTGGCTTCCTGGCAGCCCTAGTGGGGGGGGGAAGGGGTTTAAACCCTTACTAAACCCTCCCCCCCTAGATCCGCCACTGCCAGCAGTGCTGTGCGGTGCAATTTAACTCGCAGCTTAATGCAGGACGTTGAATTTTATTCTTACAAATACAGCTTTTTACCCCATTTGGGGTGTGAAACGTCTGTTGCGGCATGATATGATGAATGGGGGGGTGGGGGTGAATAGGTTCGCGGATTCGGCCCCGAAATGCTCACGGTTACGGATTTTGATTATTATTTCAGCGGATTGGCGGATTTTGGAAGAACGGCAGATCACGGATCTTTTTACAATTCGGGCGCGGATTTCGGATTTTAAATAAATTTCAATCGATGCTATAGTTTATCTGTCAAACCATGCGGATCTAAAAAAAAATGATGCGGATCCACGGATTTGCCCCAAAAATGTAGCGGATCGGCGGATTTACATACCCCTATTCACCTCCCCCCCCCCCCCCACCCATGAATGTTGTGCTTACTTATGTTAACTGGTTTTTTTTTAGCTAAATTCCCAAAGAAGACTGAAAAAAGACTTCCTCCTCACCTTATTTTGAGTTTCTAATACATCTCAAAGTGGAACAGTGCTGTACACAGTCAGCGGTATCTATTTTTCATCACACAAGCTGCTCTTTTTTCAACAAAATACAGCTATTGCTATTTGCATATTGGGGGAGTGCCCTAGGATATTTAGGGGCAAAATTTAGTGCTGTGCTTACGGATTTTGCAAGCAAAGGTGGATTCATGTTTTTTTCCCCTAGTTTGTCTTTC
Organism: Nematostella vectensis; assembly: GCF_932526225.1. Classification (NCBI taxonomy): domain Eukaryota; kingdom Metazoa; phylum Cnidaria; class Anthozoa; order Actiniaria; family Edwardsiidae; genus Nematostella; species Nematostella vectensis. The sequence continues at coordinate 16,489,329 of NC_064040.1, read as the reverse complement.
ACCGGACGTGGAAATGCATTTCTAAAACCAAATTGATTCCAAAATTGTTTGACCTGGAATTAATTTGTTTGGCTTTAGGGAAAAAAGACTTCAAGCAGTGCACATTGGGTTTGGGGCCATAGAAATGGCCAGGAGGATCAGAATAAAGGTGTCTATTTGTGTTTTGAGTTGTATTTTTCTTGTTTGGTATTTCAGCGTTTTGCTCAAATTGGCTCAAATATATCTTGTTCGATCCGGGATGTCTGAGAACCCGAAGTATTGTTACATATCAGCTCAAAAGTAGTCGCTCACTCCTTGGTTTGATGCCTAATTTCAAAACCATTTATACCTTAGACTATTGCCTGAATATCTTGATCTTGTTGTTTATTTACCCCTCTGATCTAGATTTTCGTCGGGTTTTTGTGACTCATCGGGTTTGAAATTTCCACCGGGTGAGCTAATTTTTCTTTACCGCAGGGGAGGGGAGGCTAAAACCTCGTCGGGTAGGCCGAAAACCATGTCGCGTCGGGTCTGTTACAGAGGAGTGTTTTATTTTGTATTTTTTTTTGGCTTGCAGGTTCTTCTTACGGCCGGTACAGGCCGGTTGAGGGGTCAATGGGTTAAACAAGATAATTTTCTAATGAATCGCCAGCAACGATAAATGCTGTAATTACTGAAACCGAACTGAATCCAGAATGAGCAAAGAAAGAAACAGCAACGACAACATCAAAGGAACGCGTCCAATGAAGCAAGAGATTAGCTGCAAGCTGGTCTGAAAGTGTAGGGGAAGGACCTGGCTGAAAACATTTATTCAGGGAAGGCACTCAATTTCTCAAAGATGCGACTAAATACCAGACTGGGTATAGATGACGCAGAAGCAAAAAGGCCTGTCATTCTTCTCCTTGCGAGAAACGCGCTGCACGAGAAAAAAGAGCGAGAAAAACAGCGAATCAGATATGAGTTAGGATGTTGAGGACGAAGAATGAGCGCTTATAGGATTAAAACGTTTTGTTAATATCTTAAATATAGAACATAAGCTCTTTATAAATATTATATAGCGGATACCATGAAAAAAGTGTATATAAGGTGTACACAGGTTTGCAATGTATAGATAAAACGTGTCTTAGTACCCCTCCCCCACACGGTATCTTTACCCCCCTCCCCCTCCCCCCCTTTCGGGATAATAAATGAACTATCCCTAGGCTCTTACGGGGTTGTGACCAAACGGCTATGAGAGTTTGAACTCTCGTCGATTCACATGGACTCTCACCTCCTTTTTGATGGGGGTTAACTGCAGGGGATTGTCCGTTACCGAGGTGGTAACTGCAGGGGATTGTCCGTTACCGAGGTGGTAACTGCAGGGGATTGTCCGTTACCGAGGTGGTAACTGCAGGGGATTGTCCGTTACCGAGGTGGTAACTGCAGGGGATTGTCCGTTACCGAGGTGGTAACTGCAGGGGATTGTCCGTTACCGAGGTGGTAACTGCAGGGGATTGTCCGTTACCGAGGTGGTAACTGCATTTTAAAACAAGAGGCAGCATCATGTGGAGGGAAGGATGGATTTGTCTAAACTTTATTGCTTTGGGAAAAGAATACTACAAAATATACAGTGACGTCAATAATAATAATCTAAGTCTGAAGTTATTACTTGAACCTTATATGTAGCAAGGGGAATATATTACAAAGCATATCAAATACTTATGGTACAGACAGAGGATTTGCCTTCATATTAGTATTACTTCACATTGCAAAAATGTACAAAAATACTAGGCCTTCATCGCAGCCGGAAATACAGTAGTAGATTAGTCCCAGGCGAGAGTTGGGCATATAGAGAATTTGGAAAATTATCAACTGCTATGTTTTCCTGAATGTCTTCAATATCGGATAAATATTATCAAATGCTTCATAGATCTCTTGGCGAACTTTGGCTCCTGAAACAGAAACAAAAAAAGGAAAAGACGTGTCAAGAAAATAATACAAATTACATAAACCTTTCTGGCAAAAAATTCATGTTTTTCTATAGCATGTTAGGATTTCTGTGACAACACGCGTGTTCAGAGCAGCCACTCCTCTGGTTTTCTTTATATTCTAAAATACAATGGTTTAATTGCAAGAATATTTAATCGAAAATATATCATTTACTAGCTTGAATTACCCAATGGAAATGCAAGATTTGTGCGACAGGAGCATGCAATGGCGGGCACCATAGGCTAACATGGTTATAAGAGCTAAAAGCAAAGCCTCACAGTACAAGCACCTCACACTATCAATATCAGTCGCATACCCAGGATTGGACGAGTGGGGGAGGGGGGGGGGGGGCGCAGTCATAGGTATCATATGAAAAAAGCATAGTATTTAAGATTCCTTAATAAGAAATGACCAACTTTTTGGCCTGCAATGGGGGTGCGTGGGCACCCTGTGCACCCCCCTGTGTACGCGTCTAAATACACCCCATACCAAGCATGGATTGTAACTAAAAGCACTTCCCCATAGAAGCACTTCCTCAAAGTACAGAAACTTCCCTTGTTTGTCACAGCGTCCCACCTGTTAGTACGACTTTGCCAGAGACAAAGATGAGAAGCACGATCCTGGGTTTGACCATACGGTAGATGAGCCCTGGAAATAGCTCAGGTTCATAACTAGAATAAACAGCAATATATAGGTAAAAACAGCAATATATAGGTAAACATGTTGTACACTTTGTAATAAACAAACCATTGCCCTAACCTTTTATAAATTGGCTCTTTAAGACTACCAACCATGGGACAGCATTGATAACTTGACATGAAAACAACCTTGAGATCCGACCATGTACAAGCGCCAGGCCCCCTAGTCTAATGTAGTAATTATGTTGCTGATGCCACCGGCAATTCAGCTACCTTATTCTGCTTAATTTTCGCGCGTAATTAAAGTCGCGTTTTTCGCGATTTCATAAAATTCGTTAACTTAAAGACTCGGGAAAAATCAAGACCGTGAACGTTACTTTTTAATGGATTAGAAAAAAATCATTGACGGTTCTATAAGATCTTTTAGTGAGGACATGTGAAATACTTGATAATGACTCGAGAGAACAAGAGCACTTCTCCATATTACTGTAAGGAACACTGTAAGACAGTGTGTAGGTTTTCCCATATTACTGTAAGGAACACTGTAAGACAGTGTGTAGGTTTTTCCATATTACTGTAAGGAACACTGTAAGACAGTGTGTAGGTTTTCCCATATTACTGTAAGGAACACTGTAAGACAGTGTGTAGGTTTTCCCATATTACTGTAAGGAACACTGTAAGACAGTGTGTAGGTTTTCCCATATTACTGTAAGGAACACTGTAAGACAGTGTGTAGGTTTTCCCATATTACTGTAAGGAACACTGTAAGACAGTGTGTAGGTTTTCCCATATTACTGTAAGGAACACTGTAAGACAGTGTGTAGGTTTTCCCATATTACTGTAAGGAACACTGTAAGACAGTGTGTAGGTTTTCCCATATTACTGTAAGGAACACTGTAAGACAGTGTGTAGGTTTTTTACATATAACTGTAAGGAACACTGTAAGACAGTGTGTAGGTTTTCCCATATTACTGTAAGGAACACTGTAAGACAGTGTGTAGGTTTTCCCATATTACTGTAAGGAACACTGTAAGACAGTGTGTAGGTTTTCCCATATTACTGTAAGGAACACTGTAAGACAGTGTGTAGGTTTTCCCATATTACTGTAAGGAACACTGTAAGACAGTGTGTAGGTTTTCCCATATTACTGTAAGGAACACTGTAAGACAGTGTGTAGGTTTTCCCATATTACTGTAAGGAACACTGTAAGACAGTGTGTAGGTTTTCCCATATTACTGTAAGGAACACTGTAAGACAGTGTGTAGGTTTTTTACATATAACTGTAAGGAACACTGTAAGACAGTGTGTAGGTTTTCCCATATTACTGTAAGGAACACTGTAAGACAGTGTGTAGGTTTTCCCATATTACTGTAAGGAACACTGTAAGACAGTGTGTAGGTTTTCCCATATTACTGTAAGGAACACTGTAAGACAGTGTGTAGGTTTTCCCATATTACTGTAAGGAAAACTGTAAGACAGTGTGTAGGTTTTCCCATATTACTGTAAAGAACACTGTAAGACAGTGTGTAGGTTTTCCCATATTACTGTAAAACAGTGTGTTGGAGTTGTTTTAATTATATTGGTCTTGTTTCAGTAGTCGGTAAAGGTCATTTTATTGTAAAAACAGAAAAAAAAGTCACTTGAGCCTCAAGTTCGCAAAATAAAGTCCCCTGCAAACACAATTCTTCTCAGCAATCGCGAAATTAAAGAATCGCATACTGTGCAGAGAAAATGTTTGCGAAATTTCAGATGCGCGAAAATAAAGAAGAATAAGGTACAAGAGTTGGGAATAAACTAAAGATTGACTGAATGAAACTTATAACTCACCTTGAGAACTGTCCATGTGCAAGCACAAGCCCCTCTAGCCTGATGGGAAACTTGACGTCACAGCTTCCAACCATATTCTGGATCTTGAATTCTGTAAACTTAGCCTGAAAATAGCAGCATAAAAAAACACAATTACTAAATTATGTAGCGTTTGAGAGGAAAACTCTCTGGGAGTTTGGAATGATTTTGAAGCCAACTAAATTGTTGTCTTAGATGTTTTAGATGTATGGCTGCATAATAGAGAAAAGGGGAGGGGGGGAGCGAAAGAATGTACCACATACACTGAGAACTGCACTACTTACTGGAAATCCCAGCTTTTGTACGACTCTGGCATACTTCCTTGCTGCCAGTTTGGATTGCTCTTCACTACAAGATAGTCAATACAAATAATAGAAAAGTATATTGACATATGAGCTACATATCTCCAGCTTTCTTTGGATGCTTTTAATGGGTCTATACAACTAAAACATTCGATGCTATCCTATGCTGTATAGTGTAAACATTAGATGTATGTCTTCAGATTTCTTTGTACTTACCTCTTTGCTCCTGTGCAAACCATCTTGCCTGAGCTGAAGATGAGAGCTGTCGTCCTGGGTTCCCTGATACGCATGATAACAGCTGCAAACCGCTTGGGATTATACTCTGCATTACGGGCCTGTAATGCTATCTTCTTTAAGTCCAGTTTACAACCAAGATTGACAGTGGAGACTATATTCCTGAAAAGTCATCACAAAACCCATTGAGTGATCCAAGTTCCATAACACTTGCCCATAATATTGCCCCCTTGCCACAGTATTCACCATTTAATCAATCCTAAGCAAAAGATAGCAAAGAGTTCTTCCCAAAATTTCACAATTTGGTTCTCAATCTTTTCTGCTAAAAAGAGGTTCCATCCTTACATAAGCACAATTAAGATATCAAGCAGTGTAAGGTTTTGAAGGTAAAGTTTTCACTTATCAGCATATGCTGCAAACACCAGTTGCTAATGCTTGTACACACACTAGAAAAAATAATGCTCATTGCCCATATCTTTTTGAAATTTGAAGTGTAATGTCTTTATTCATAACTATGCTGTGCCAAGGGTAGAAATTAGATCCATAGCTGAGAAAAGTACTCACTGTAATTGTGGTAGAATACCAGAAGGCTCGCCAGTCATAGGCGTCATGGGTGTTAATGGCGGCATGGGACTGGGCGTGGGAGGGTAAGGGGTGAACCCCCCAGGCAAGCTAGTGGTAGTAGACATCCCAGGACTTGGAGAAATCAAGCTGCTGTGATGCTAAACAACAAGTTTGGAGCATTACGCAAAAGACTACATAGAATAGAATCACTACAGAGCATTACGCAAAAGACTACATAGAATAGAATCACTACAGACAAGATGTACAGTACAATAACTAGGTTGTCTGTATTGGTATGGAATCAAGGGAATAAATCAAAATCTGGCTAGAATGGTATGTTTTATGTCTCTCAGTAGTATCCTGTTAGTCCTTCGTCAGAGCAAAATAGACTAAAGCCAAATGAGGGGGGTTGTATTTATTGATAGCAAACACTGCATGCTCCATGTTATTATGTTCAAACTAGATCAAATCCCTTAGCGTAATATTGTCAGATCAAGATATCTCACGTACAGTACAATAACCAGTTCGTAGCAGTCCTAGTTATGTGTTCAACATTTGTTTTATCTTTTTGAATATTGTAGATTTGAACAATCCAAAATTACTTATTTCATCCAATGGTTTGTTCAGAAAGTATCATTATTTCAAAGTGATTTTCATAATTGTTGCTAAAATGAACGGCGTTTACTGCTCAGTGAACTGACCCGCGTCACTAAAGTCAGATGAAAACAATACCTCCTTTAACAAAAATGTCCTAATTTTTATACAAATGCTTAGAAGAAAGAATGTCTGTTAATGTGTATGTTTTTTTTTTCTGACTTGATGCAATTTTTTCGATTTACATTGCTTTTTGCCGGAGGACGTGGGAATAGTTCCGTATCACCCTGCGCCCATAATGTGTTTTTGGTTTGACTGCAGATATAAAGCTGCGAAAAGAATTGATTTGTTTATCCCGTTCTCAATTAATCATTTTAATCCCAGTAATGTTAATTCTAAACGGTTAATTTTTATTATGTGGGCCTTTTATTTTAGTCATTCAGCTGAATAAAGAACTTCATTGTAAAGACAACCTCCTTTATATTGTTAGCGCTTGATAAAATATTATTCTATATTAAAATAATTACTGGAACTGTAATTGATATATCAATATGCTAGAAGGATGATTAAATAAAACGGCCAAGATTAACCATAGTTAAATCATTAGCTGGCTAACTTACAAAGGGATTGTTATTGCAGAACTCTCAAAAGAATGACAACAACGCATTGGCGGCCATAGCATTCATATTTTGTTCTTGTAAATAAAAGCGGCTTTTTGTTGAGCTCTCGTGCACGAAAATTATCAAAATAAATCACCCAATTCTAGACTAACCTTACCCTCTACATTTTTGCATTTTGTCTATTTTACCGTTTCAGTATATGTGTGGGTTGTGGCATTTATTTTGGTAAAATTCTATCAGAACGTTTTGTTTCTTGCAATATGGATTTGTTAGCGACACGTGAGTGAAAGCCTATTGACGACTGTTGGTTTGTTTACCTGCTGCATTGTGAACTTAAAATCATTTTTATACATTAATTTTAAGCAAAAAGGAAGGGATGTGATATGTTCTTCAGTAAATATGTTTTTTTTGATTCTCAAATGAAAAAACCCTTACCAGACAACAGAATTTTGAGTGATATGGAACTATGCCCGCTGCTACGGAACTACTCCCACTATGTGCAAACAGAAAATACCATATAAATCAATAAAAATTGAACATGTGTAGTCTTTTCTGTGCATATTATATGCACATTTAAATAAATTTGTAGTTGTCTTAGAAAAAATCATGAGCATTGGGCCCTCCGCAAAAAAGATAGAGCAATTTTAATATGAAGTGTTATGGAACAGGTCATCGTACTGTAGAGTTTTACCTGTGATTCAATCTCAAAATGGTCAAATTGAGTTTCCACTTATTTTTAGTCATATGCACGTTTTTCATTTCCGAATTACAACTGGTTTTTTGCTTATGGAAGCCATTCCGCAGTTATGAAAGCTATTGGATAGCTAGCCAATGAGAGAGCGCCAAGAAGTGACAGGCATTAGGAAAGCAGACCACAGATAAATACAAACATACTCACTAAATCAACAACACAAAGATAAGAAAGCAGACAACAGATAAATACAAACATACTCGCTAAATCAACAACACAAAGATAAGAAACAGGGCGGATGGGAAAAATGTTAAAGTTATTATTGATGTCCACCAAAACACAGTCGGGACTGAAGGCACAGGGTACACATGTGACTGAAAATGAGTGTAATCTGGTTTGAGTAGTTCATGACAAGTTTTACATCGTTAACTGCTAGAGTTATCACCCTTCTAGCAAAATATTTTAAGTATAGATCTTTCATGCGAAGACACCATATCTTGCATTTTTAAAAAGAAGTTTATACTTTGCTGATAACTATACTATATTTTCTCGTGTTAAATTGTTTCTCAAGAGGAATGAGGCAACATTTTATCTCAGTACAATTAAGAACATAAAAACCTAAGAAATGATGGTGTTATTTCGATATTTTTTATTCCTAACAAAACTCAAATGAAAAGAAAAGACAATGGGTCTCTTTATTCAGTCTATTGAAAGCCAAAAAATTAATAATGTTCTGCTAAAAAGTCATTGATATTTAGCCTGCCATTCCATTATGAACAACATTGACGCTCGAACTAACCTGCACCACATTTGAACTTCTGAAGCGGTTTTCATCCTCGTGCTCCATTGCTGGCGCCTAGGACTCACGAGGAAGGTTCCTCGTTGAGTAGCGCAGCTAGAATTCACCTTTTTCTTCTTATTTTCTACTGATTTTTGTTTCAAACGATGTACGGCATACGGCAAATAGAATCTGAAATAAATGCCGCGAAATGCATGCTGGGTTATCACGAGCCCGCGATCCAAGGGAACGCCACAGTGAGCCCACGCAAGAGAAATAGAGATAAGAATATAGAGTTTCTGACAGTCGAAAAAATCAAAAGAAAATTTTAGTACAGTCTTTTTTAGGTGAATTATAATTATTATGATATATCAATAACAACACAAAATCTCAGGATAGTCTTTTCATAATTCAAAAAATGGCTAAACCTTTTTCTTCTTACATTCCAGCAAATATTGCTAGGGTGACTACTACTTGTTCAATAGCTAAGGCTTTGCAACCTGACAGGTAGCAATGTGTTTTTACATTCAAATAGCTGAAAATGACCTTTTTTGCACTTTCTTGTTATAAATACCATAATTGCTTGAATAAGCCTGTCTCTCTAATAATTGCCTTGCCGAAGAGGATAAATATGAACTGAACTGAACTGCATGAACATATTTAGTCTCGGTGCTTGAGCGCCGCCTAGTATGACAAGTCCAGAACTACTGCAAGGAAGACTAGAACATATTGCTTTTATAGAATCCAATGAAGAAGGGGAATGATGTTAAAAGCCAACGAAATGTTAGGAGGCAACAGAAACGGTACACCACCCGCCACAACAATATCACTGAAAATTTGTTTTATTATGGTTCTGGGAGGATTTTTACTCCCTGTATGATATAAACTGCTTATATCTGTAAATAACCTCCCCACTCCCCCCTCCCCCCCCCCCCCCCCCCCACAATATGCCTAACATCCATATCACGAAATTTGCAATGGAATCTGCAATCCCATCTAAAAGATTTGCTAAATCCTTGTAAAACTCTGATGTGTGAAGAGTTAAGTCTGAAGTTTTTTTTTAATATGATGACATACAAATCTTAATCTGCTTTACTCATCGTGATATAGAAAATATGACAGGGATAAAAACTTTTGCTTAGAATTTCTAAGAATCCTAATTGATGCTTTTTGTACCCAATTAGCTAATTTGCTGTAGCAAGCAATTCCATGTATCAGCGTGTGGCAAAGTGCATGGCGAAATGTGCAAAAACGAATATGAATGATAACTAATGCCATATGAGGATAATTATTTGTTTCTTTTTTCAAATAACTGTTATTTTTATAGTTATTGAAAAATAGGTACCCACTGAAGAGTACTGGCTTTGAAAGATAAAGGCTTTTTTCAGTTTGCATCCCGAGGGGTAGGGACATTTGACTGCAGTTTTGTCCCGTAGGGGTGGGGGCTTTTCTTAGTTTTGTACAGGGTCAAAGTCTAATACCCCACCCTTTCCGGGACCATGAGGGTGGGGGTTTCAATTGACTAGTGCATAAGGTGATAAACTTTTTTAAGTTATATTTTCTCACAGACGCTTACACAGCTGTCGCAGTCAAGTTTGTTGGTGCATCTTGTGATGTCGTAGATGGTTTTGTTGTTGTTTTCTGAGTTGTAGGGCATGGTATAATGCAAGAGTGAGTTTCAGCCACAGGTCCCGAACATGGTCTACCCCCAAATGCAGGTGTTGGCTTGGTACACGTCCGTGTTCTGACTTTTTTACCCTCCCCACAGTAACCATCATCCAGGGTACAGTTACTGAACACACTCCATTCCGAGAAGCCACCGTTAACAGGACAAGGATGTGTGTTGCAGGCCTTTGTCTCTTCCATAGCCCCAGCACAGTCTTTACCACCGAACAGAGGCGAAGGGTTGGTGCATGTTCTCACCCTCTTTTGCACACCTCTTCCACAAGACTTATCACAATTACCAAACTCGCTCCATTCAGACAGCCCTCCATCTATTGGACAGTGTGCCTCCTTGCATTTTCGTGTGATCACATTGGCTCCAGTGCAGCGTTTACCAAAGGGCCCTGGGGTGGGGCTATTGCATTTACGAATTTTCCCCTGTAGTCCTTCACCGCACGTTCTAGTGCACACGCTCCACTCGCTCCAAGCCGAGAAGCCGCCTGGCGTCGACTGTGATTGCATAAATACCAGTGCAGCCACAACAAATCCCGCCATTGCAATAGAAAGGATGATTAGCCGTTTTACGAGCGGCATTCTAAGGTGAGGCAGCCGATTTCTAACACAGAAATCGGGAAAAAACAATCGGAGAATTGTTTGGCTTTTAGCTAAACATCACACGCAGCTGTGAAGACTGATAAAGATGTGTTTATGAAGCGTGATCGGCCATAAAACAACGAGTAAACCTTCGCGCCCAACTGTTGAGTCAAGGGTGAAATCTGAGACGCATTTAGAAGCACGGTAAGTGCTCGGATGTTTCTCGGATACATCTCGTGTAACACTCGGTAAAGACTCGTAAAAACGGCACTATTAGTACGTCTTTCGTCTAATAAAGCATGGTACATAGATGAACATCTATTATTGTACATGTGTAATGTTAGGATGCGATTATTATTTAATTCATACGACAAAAGGGAACTTTTCAATCTACTAACTTGACACTTCCGGTTAACACGAGTATTCCTCGGGCAACATGAGATCGAGGCTATGATACGAGACTTCCTGTTTTTCCGGGAATCTCCCGTAAGACACCAAGAAACTAAAGACTTTCCCCGTGAAAGGAAGCTCTATAACTACGGAAGGTCCATAACTACTGTGTCACGTTGTATGAAGTCCCATACCACAACGGTTTCTAGATGTGTTGAGTTCTTTGTCATCTAAAGCATGCCTTCTTGGGATATGAACTCTTTGATTCAAAGATTTCGACGACCCACGCGCTATGCCCGTTGCGAACAAAATGACGGAATGGTTGCAGTGCCAGAGACTTTCTCCTTGAATCGGCGACATAAAGGTCGTGTGATTGTTTTTACCAATGCAGACCCGTCCGAAGTCTGCCTTGAGCCAGGACAAACTGCAAGGGTAATGTTGAAATGTATAAACACAAGTTTGGTGTGCTAATTGTTTTAGTCTTGATAGTTGACCGGTCAATGCAGTTATATACAATGCGATGAACGTAATTTAACGATGGTTGCATTGTGCTTATAAGTATAAAAACACATACAACCTTAGAACGTTGCGAGCAAGTAAGTATGCATTTAGTATTTATGCTACCTGCGACCAATAATAATGTAGGTACCTACTCTATTTGAAGCTAAGAATTTTGTTAAAGGAAGTCAAGAGACTTGCAAATTTTATTCAGCAATTTCTTGGAAAGAGCAGGCCAATTTTGTAAATTAAGCTATTTCTTGGAAGTCAGAACCTAACATATGTTCTTAGTAGTTGCAAATGCTAATCAGTTTACCTGAGTTCAGTCATCTCTTTTATTTAAAAACTCTGGCTTTACTAGAGGAAATCTTCCCACTTGACCCTGTGCTTAGCTATGGCCCTTTAGTTATTAGAGTGATTCAGATCTACAAAGTTTGCAAGAGGATCCTGCCTTGCCCAGTTTTGATTGCGTGTACACGCTTATTTTGCCGGCATCCCATCCTGAAGAGGGCATGTAAAGCATGAAACGCAGTCCTGAACAGGACAAGACGCGAACTTGCGCGTGGCAGCATCCTCTTGTCGGTGTCATAGATCTCTGTTGCCCAACTTGTTGACTGCAACTTCTTCTTTGTGCAGGATATTTGTGCATTGGTTGCCAAAGAGGTTGGCATCTCTATCAAAACTCTAGAGCTTTTTGGTCTTGTACATGTATCAAAGGATCCCCAACCTGTCAACAGCCATAAGAAGTTGTTGGAGGAAGATTGTCAGAAGACATATGAATTCAGACTGATTTTTAAAGTCTGCACAGCTTCCCAGTTTTTAGAGTATGATGAGAACACGTTCAAGTATTATTTTCACCAGGTAGGGCTAGAAACCCAGTTAAAGTTCTTATAAACAGCCATGTGAGGAATTAGAAAAAGTGTAATGTAAGAGGAGATCACGTGCAAAAATAGACTACAATGTAATAATGCATTTGGCTTTGGAAATTTGTTTTCTGGTATCTAAAAATTGCCTGTATGTTGAGATATTTTTTTAATATTTTTGAAAATCAGTATATAGTAGGTGTATAGGGCCAAATTTGCTCCCTCCCTTGCAGTTCCACGTATCTTCAGTATCTCCAGAAACAAATTTCCTGGCACAATTATATCCGATCTAGAACTGAAATTGCTGAATTTTACTTTTTTTACTATATTTTAGATGAGGTTTGTCCTTTTTTGTTTTCAATTTTTCTCCTTTCTTCAATTATTGCAGCTCTTGGCAGATTTTAACAAAGGAAATAGTCCTGAGCCTCGGTACACAGAAGAAAATAAAAAATTCTATGTTATGCTGGCAATCATAGAAATTGTGCTTCAAGCACAAAAGAAAAATATCAGTCCATGGAAAATATTTGAAAGGTAAGTGTTAAATAGGAAAGTAATAAATCACATACCACTGAAAATAAAAAAGAGATCCAACTCATAAACTCTAGCTGCAAACAATTTCAAAATGACTAATGGGGTAACTATAAAGGAAATTAGGCATAAAAAATCATTACTGTAAATGATCTTATAAACACCCCCTATCTAAAGAACTCCTCCTATCTAATGAGTAAGCTTACAAGTTTGTATTGAACACCCCTCTCTAACAAATGCCCCCTCCTATAAAATGTCCCCTCCCCATTGCTCCCTCCCATCTTAAAAACAACATCGGAATTCTGGTTATGTAAATCAATCTGAGCTTCTACTTCTGAGCTTCTACTGGGCGAGACTTGCTCAGTGAGAAAGAAGAAATGCTTGCTATGCAACCTATAATTTAATGTTATCCTGACTAAAATTTTAAGCCCGATGCACTTGGTTTGTTTTATTAAGTTTAAAACAACCCCTTTTCTGATAAACACCTCCTATCTATTGAATGCCCCCTCGATTCAGCAACATTTAATAATGGCATTTTTTATATCATTTATGGTAGGTGTAAATAACTCACTATTAAATGCAAGTATGAATTTATCTAGTAATTCTGTTTTACGAGAAAATAATTATAGAATTAAAGAATTTGTTAGGAAAATTGTTAGCTATATAAACATCAATTGTGATTTTTATTTTTTAGGAAAATAAAGCAAGATCTTTTAATCTGGAAAGGATATTTCAAAGACTACAATAAGCAAGAAATAAAGAAATACCTGAAGGAAGGAAATAAACTTGACAGTTATAACAGACTCTCAGAACTTGACCTGATGAAGAACTTTATGCATGTACTTGAACAGTCTGAAGAATTCTTCATTCACAAGTTTGTTGTGTACAAAGTAAGATGCACTGGTGTTACAACTTTCTGCACTGGTGTTACCTGAAAATTGCACTGCTCTCAGCCAATCAGAATTGAAAAATTTGTGCACGTATGTAATTATACATGAAACAACCATTAGGCCAGGGCAGTGCGAGAACAGGAGACAACTGCATAATTCAAGAAGAACACTTTACACTTCAACATTTTTTTTTCTTGAAGCAAATCAAGAGTGTTCCAATCTTGAGTTTACTTTCTTTCATGCATTTTGAAAGATCTTAGCTTCACCAGGCCACTAGAGATACATTAGGCTGTCCTGACATTTCAGGCAGGTTACTGGGCAACAGAAAGCCAATCCTAAGTATTCAAGATGTAGTGTTTTACTAGCAACATAAATCTTTTTTCACATTTAGAACTATCCAAGAGCTGGGTCTACTAAGATAATACAAAGATGTTTCGAGTTGCATATAAGTGCCCAGGAAGGCATCCAGCTAAAAGATGACAATGTGAGTTAATAATCTGAAATAGTTATTAAAATGGTTGTTATAATTGAGCGATTCACCAAAAAAGACCCATAGATCCTGGCAAAAGATTCTCCCCTCCTTCCCCCCCCAAAGAGGCCGGGCTGGATTGGAAATTCTGGAAGGTGGGAGGACCCAACAATATTCCTTTCAAGGGGAAGGGAATGATGGGCAAATTTTTTTCCAGGAATTACACATTCTTATCTTATTATTTCCATGGTCATACAGGGCGTGACGCAAGATGTGGTCAAGTGCTTCAGTGAACTGCTCTCTCTGGATGTGAACATCTCGGAGAATGAAGTGCTCATTTCTCGCAAAGAGGAGGGACCAGAGGTATGGACAAGGTGTCCTATTTTCTTGATTCTAAGATATATAATTGTTTTCTTGCAAAAGAAAGAAAGCAAAATATCAAAACCATAACTAAAGTTTGATACTCGATAATAAAATATTTAAATGGAGATCACATTCTTTTCTGCTTTGATGTGGAAATGCCAAGAAAACGTTTATGACCGGGGGATGGGGGGGGGGGGGGGGGGGGGGGGACTCTCCAGAAGAGTAGACAGGGGTGATTTTCACATCATTTAGGGTATAAAATTTCGACCACCTGCCATCCCTTAGGGGGTGTTGAAGTATTATTTTGCCATCTCTTAGGGTATAACATTAGACGAATTGCTATTCTTACCGAGATGATTAACGCTTTTTCTGATTCTGTTATCACTTAGGGTATAAAATTCGACCAATTGCTATTCCTAAGGGGGTGTTCAACGTTTTTTTCACGATTCTGACATCTTTTAGGATTTAAAATTCCTTCGACCACACCAAGAGAGCATAAGATAAGAGAGGGACACTTTGGTATTACCCGCGCGCCATGTCGCGTCCGAATCCGGATATTTTTAGTAACCACCACCCCACCACTGCGCGTGAGGATTTGCTACTTTTATTTTGTCCTACTCCCCCGTGGGTTGCGTGTTGTTGTTTTGCCAACTCGATAGGAATGAAAAGAGATCACGTAAAATAACTCGGAAGAAGAAAACAGGTCTAACTTAAGTTACCAAGATTGGCAAATATACTCACAGAAAGCTAAATCCCTGAATAGTTTGACTGTTTTGTTTGTCGGAGCGACGAAGTCAAATTAGAAAGAAAAACGAGAGATAAAATGGCTGTGATACTGCGTTTGATTCAAATCCCGACACCAGCTTGTATAATAACAACATAATAATATAACATATAATAATAACATCAAAGAAATACAGTAATATCTTTTTCTTTATTTCCACACTTTTACAAAAGCTCAGATACTTCAGCTTGCTAGCTTTGATCATCACAAAAATGCATTCCCTCGCTACAAGGATAGTTTTATGAAATGAATTTTTCTTGGATTCCTTCTCAATTCACAGGAATACTCACAAAAATCAATATTATATCTAATGTCTAACTTACAGATTTCGTTTGACCATTAGGAAGATAATGAATGTTGAGAAACCAGGAAGAAGCAGCAAGTTAGAGCAAAATCGGTGTTTGAAGCACGAGGTTTTCCGCTCTTGATTTTGAATGAAGTCTCGTTTTGGAAATCTTGCAATCCTCGAAGTACTACATCCCCTTAATAAACCGCAAGTGCCTGTATCCTTGATGCTAGAATGAAATTTTCGATGGTATTTGTGCAAATAGGGTGTTTTTTTCGGTTTCAAGTCACAAAATAGCGGCAAACAACAAGATGTAAATGCCAAAGCGCGGGGGTAGGGTGAGTAAAAATGCTCACGCGCAGTGGTGGGGTGGTGGTTACTAAAAATAGCCGGATTCGGACGCGACATGGCGCGCGGGTTATACCAAAGTGTCCCTCTCTTATCTTATGCTCTCTTGACCACACCCAATTTGATATCTCTTAGGGGTAAGAATTTCTGTTAACCAAGCCCAAAGTGCCCTCCCTTAGGCTTAAAATCAATTTACTGACGATCATCCCCGTCCAATTTTTATAGTAGCCCCCCCCCCCCCCCCCCCCCCCAGGCGTTTATGTTATATATTCTACAAATGACAGGACAAACGGTGTAGGAAAAAAACGCATGTACCTATTTATTGGGAACAACTTTAACAATACAATGTACAAAATAGAGTCAAAAACCGACTTCACGTGCAAATTCACCATGCACCATGTTAGTTGCAAACTAACAATGAAAGGAGAAGAAAATGGGACGTTATGTGAGCGTCAATTGAATAACTAATCAATTAACTAGTTTCTGAATACTTTTTTATTTTCGTCATGCTGAAGAGAATACAGACAAGAACCCTAGTTGAGGCCCAAGCCATTGTCACACTGGTAGAGGGTTATTACCGCTTGATGGTTAATCGTTACATAAAACTCTCTGACATAGGTATGTGTACAGTCTGTACTTTACTTTACCCTCGTCTTTCAGTCACACGTGCGCCTTGCGGTTTTTTTTTGTTTCCGAGTCGCGACTGGTTTTTGGTGACGGAAGCCATTTCGCAGTTACGGTGGTCGTTAGGCTGCTAACCAATGAGAGAGCGCCGAGAAGCACCAGGCGTCAAGAAAGCAGACAAGGGACACGTGCGCACTAAAACACCCCTCTGTAACAGACCCGGCGAAACCTAGATTTTCGCCGTGTTTTTTTTGGGGGGATCTCGCCGGATTTGAAATTTCCACTTGGTCGGCTACTCTTTATTTACCGTCCGTCACTCAACTTACTCGTCTGGTAAAGCCTGGTTTCCATATGGTCGTAACAGTCGTAAGGGTAGTCAAACTGGCAAACCCCCTTTTCATGTTACATTTTGTTATTCCTTTCCCCAGAATTTCGCTTGAGTTCTGTTCCGCGTATCTTTGGTTCAATAATGTAAGTAACAAGGATAGATAGTAACAACGATAGTTATAAATATGCTTCAAATTATCAAAACACATGGTGAAAAATACTTGCTGTCGCATAGCATCAGCATTAGTTTTTTTTGGAAGCCGTCTGTAGAGCTATTCAAAAATATGTTCTTTGTTTGTGCATATTTCGGGTAAAGCACGCATATTTCGGTTTAAGTTACGCTAACTTCTATATTTTTTTAATGTTAGACGAAAAAAAGCAGTGTCATTTCTACAGAAGGCTGGAGGGGAAGATGGCACATTCCTGTTGCGACAGAGTAACAAAAAATTCGACGAATATGTGCTATCGATATTGAGCAACAACGACGACAAGCACTACGAGATCACTGCCTCCGAAGGAAAGTATTTTCTGAAGAGAACCAATGACCAGAAAAGCTTTCCTGACATCGAAGCGTTGGTCAAGTATTATAGGGAAACCCAGGTAATCACTACTGATAACAGTGTTGAAACTCATATGTTACAAGCTCGGAAATTACAAAGGTTTAAAATAAAATTCTTGATAGCCAAAAATCAAACCCGGGAAAAAGAGCTATATGCTTAGAAAGCCCAAAGGTACCACCACATAAGAACCTGAGGCGAGAGCTCTCGAGGGCCGTGACTGGTCAAGACCAACTATTTAAACCCCTATGGTTTTAGTTTTATACAGGCTGACAAAAAAAATGAAAAAAGGTATTTGGACGGATAAAATAACAATATTATAAAAAATAATAATAAAGAATACGTTTTTGAAATATAAATTGATCATACAGTCATGTTTCGTCTTTGGTATACATAACAATGTCCATGACTTTAAAGCTGACTATCAAAGTCATCCGTTTTAAAACTGTATGCCATCATATTATTTTTATCATTTAGCTCTTCAATTCATGGCGTTATTATTTGTTAAATTTGATGTTATGCGATTAATCAAGCATCTAAAAGCAGTTTTATTGAAAGACGCTGATTAATTTAACCAACCTTATTCATGAACGCAAAAGCTAGATTTTTAGGCGTGCACATTATATAAAAAATATTAATCTGAAAGCATTCCCCTTTTTAGAATGGCCTACCCGTGTGCTTGGGCAGGAGGTGTTTTCCACCTACAGAAGGTCGGTACATATATAATAACAGTTGTTTCTTATTAGAGAGATTATCTTTCAACGTATCTCTTTCAAAGCCTCACAGAAGTGTTTTCCCGTTTGAGTCTGTTTTATTTGCCTTCGGAGGAGGTACCTTTTTTTCTGTTAATTTTTTTTTGTTTTTACTCAGGTTATGAAGCAATGTTCGACTTCCACCCTATCGTACCAATAACAAACCGACCTCAGGATATAAGTGACTATCGGTTTGAAGTTGTCGACAGGAACCAGTTACACATCAAATGCACCCTTGGCACGGTGGGTCACACATCACACGCACCCTTGACACAGTGGGTCACACATCACACGCACCCTTGACACGGTGGGTCACACGCACCCTTGACACGGTGGGTCACACATCACACGCACCCTTGACACAGTGGATCACACGCACCCTTGACACGGTGGGTCACACATCACACGCACCCTTGACACGGCGGGTTACACATCACACGCACCCTTGACACGTTGGGTCACACGCACCCTTGACACGGTGGGTCACACGTCACTCACACCCTTGACACGGTGGGTCACACATCACACGCACCCTTGACACGGTGGGTCACACATCACACGCACCCTTGACACGGTGGGTCACACATCACACGCACCCTTGACACGGTGGGTCACACATCACACGCACCCTTGACACGACAGGCTACACATCTCACGCACCCTTGACACGGCGGGTTACACATCACACGCACCCTTGACACGGTGGTACACACATCACACGCACCCTTGACACGGTGGGTCACACATCACACGCACCCTTGACACGGTGGGTCACACATCACACGCACCCTTGACACGGTGGGTCACACATCACACGCACCCTTGACACAACGGGTTACACATCACACGCACCCTTGACACGGCGGGTTACACATCACACGCACCCTTGACACGGTGGGTCACACGCACCCTTGACACGGTGGGTCACACGTCGCTCACACCCTTGACACGGTGGGTCACACATCACACGCACCCTTGACACGGTGGGTCACACATCACACGCACCCTTGACACGGTGGGTCACACATCACACGCACCCTTGACACGGTGGGTCACACATCACACGCACCCTTGACACGGTGGGTCACACATCACACGCACCCTCGACACGACAGGTTACACATCACACGCACCCTTGACACGGCGGGTTACACATCACACGCACCCTTGACACGGTGGGCCACACGCACCCTTGACACGGTGGGTCACACGTCACTCACACCCTTGACACGGTGGGTCACACATCACACGCACCCTTGACACGGTGGGTCACACATCACACGCACCCTTGACACGGTGGGTCACACATCACACGCACCCTTGACACGGTGGGTCACACATCACACGCACCCTTGACACGGTGGGTCACACATCACACGCACCCTTGACACGGTGGGTCACACATCACACGCACCCTTGACACGGTGGGTCACACATCACACGCACCCTTGACACGGTCGGTCACACCCTTGACACAGTGGGCTACACATCACACGCACCCTTGACACGGTGGATTAAACAAAAACGCACCCTTGACACTGTGAGTTACTCATCAGACGCACCCTTGTGCGGTTAGCTTGTAATGAGCATTGTAGTTGTAATTTTAACGTTCTCATAGAGAATACATTTATACATAATAAAACAATTCGGGGATTAAATCTTTTTAACTAGTTCTTATGTAATAGACATCGGCACAACCGTGGTACAACCCTCTTAAGTCCCTTGACTAAGCGATCAAGATGGTATTCCTCCGACAACTTCACGCATTATTGTGGATTCCTGATGACACTGTGTGTTCGTTGTACTATATTTGGGTTTACAGGGTGGAGAGTTTGGCAACGTGAAGCATGGGGAGTGGATGGTTCCAGACGCCGAACAAGCCAGCGAGATTATCACCAGATGCTTTGAAAAGAAAGTACTTGGCAGTGTAAGTAACAAAAAGTAAATACGCGGGTACCCAGGGTTGGCTGAGAGGGAGTGCAAATAGCCGCGAAGGGTTTACTCGAGTTTCACTCGCCTTGACTTGAGTCGTCAAGGACACGTTTCTTTATAAAACTGATCTAAAAAAGGAAACAGCAGTCGGCATTACGGGCCTGTGTACACATTGTACCAAGTTTGTCACTCCTCAGCTCCATAATGGCTGTTAAATGGGCCAATAATGCACCTTGTTTGCTTTCAAGATGCAGGAATTTTGCAAGGCAGCTGAAAAACTTGTGGAACTGCGACACCAAAACGTTGCACGACTACATGGGATCGCTGTATTAGAGAAGTCATATGCCTTGATAGCGGAATATGTCCCGCTTGGTCCATTGGACAGTTATCTTTCACAGAGATGGTGAGAGCACACTGACTTTTTGTGTTTTTATATTCTCTTGCTTCATTTCATTTTATTTTACTTGACTATATTACATATGGCAACCTCCAAAGAAAATGAAACCCTAAGAAACTGAAGAAACAGTCACTTCACATGTCTTTCACTGCAACTCCACATTTAAGCAGACTGTACAGACATCCTAGGTACATCATAACAGACAACCACTCTTACATCTTACTCCTGCACATCCTAACATACAACCACTCTCACATCTCACTACTGTACACCATAACAGACAACCACTCTCACATCTCACTCCTGTACATCATAACAAACACTCACATCTCACTCCTGTACATCCTAACATACAACCACTTTCACATCTCACTCCTGTACCCTAACAGACAATTTCTTACACATCCGCTAGTTTCCAAATATGCCACTATAATCGTACTTTTTTTCAACAAAAAATGTTTTCTTGTTGCAGTGATAGTGGCTTATTAAAGTATAATGTGGTGTCATTCGCTCTCCAGTTGACAGAAGGAATGATATATCTCGAGACAAAGGTATTTTACTTGAAAAAATAACCTTTGTAAGTGTAGTCATTTGAACAACAAGTACCCTCTGACAATGAAGATAAGAAATATTTAATTAACATAATTTTCTAAGTAGGATACGTTTATTAAACATGTAAGATTATGTTTAACAGTGTAATCTGTTCACGCATTTGGACTTTCCCAACCATTTGTCTCCCGCGGATTAAAACCACAGTGGATTATTCGCAGGGCATAGTCCATGGGCGACTTGCTGCACATAACGTGCTTGTTGCAGCCGATGAATGTCTGAAGATCACAGATGTTGGACTAAGGGATCTTGCTAGCCGCGGAGGAGTATTTCTTCCTGATAGACCACATCAAAAGCTGAACAGGTCAGTTGTAGACATAATTTAACCAGATTAGTATTACTTCAAGGCGTGAATACAGTGCTAGTAGCCGATGCATTATAACCTCAATTTAATAGCACCAGGTTGTTAGTATTTATTGTTGTGTATCCTCACGTGATCTCAATGTGTTTCAGTCACTGCTGGTACGCCCTTGAGATTTTACCAGACCCCCACCGAAGTGAATTCACCCACAAGAGTGATGTTTGGTCACTTGGTGTTTCCATTTGGGAGATGTTCACATTGAGAAGGCCATTTCATCCAATGAATAGCTTGGACCCTTTGAGTTGTAAACAGGTGCAGTACGAGATTATGGTTTTATTATATGGTTAGATATTTGTATCAAATCTTGTGCAGGATTCAGATAGAGAACTTGTCTGTACAGGAAGTTATTTGTTGTCAGGAATGGGATGTAAGGAGTCTTGTATGGGAGTGATAGTGGTTGATTCCTAGGATGTACAGAAGTGAGATGTGAGAGTGGTCGTATGTTAGGATGTACAGGAGTGAAATGTGAGAGTGGCTGTATGTTAGGATGTACAGGAGTAAGATGTGACAGTGGCTGTATGTTAGGATGTACAGAAGTAAGATGTGAGAGTGGCTGTTAGGATGTACAGGAGTAAGATGTGGTGGTCTGTTAGGATGTACAGGAGTGAGATGTGAGATTGGCTGTATGTTAGGATGTACAGGAGTAAGACGTTAGAGTGGCTGTATGTTAGGATGTACAGGAGTAAGATGTGAGAGTGGCTGTATGTGAGGATGTACAGGGGTGAGATGTGAGAATGGCTGTATGTTAGGATGTACAGAAGTGAGATGTGAAAGTGGCTGTATGTTAGGATGTACAGGAGTAAGATGTTAGAGTGGCTGTATGTTAGGATGTACAGGAGTGAGATGTGAGAGTGGCTGTATGTTAGGATGTACAGAAGATGTGAGAGTGGCTGTATGTTAGGATGTACAAAAGTAAGATGTGAGAGTGGCTGTATGTTAGGATGTACAGGAATGAGATGTGAGAGTGGCTGTATGTTAGGATGTACAGAAGTGAGATGTGAGAGTGGCTGTATGTTTTATGTACAGGACAGGTTGTCTCTAACGATTTACAAGAATCATATGTAAGAATTATTGTCTTTTAGGATGTGTGATATGATGAACTGTTGCTTTTTAATAAATGTAAGGCTGGGGGATTCCTGTGGGACTTTTGCTTGCGCAATAGATGTGCGCAGTAGCAATAGTGGTACCTTTTATTTTTTTTAGATCCTGCTGAGGTATAGCAAAGGCCTTCATCTTAACGTGGACAGGTAGATCACATAATAAAGATACTTCCTTTCCCCTTTTTCATTTTAATCAAATGACCCTCCAAAACCTGATAATGTACTTTCGCAATTGCCATAATCACATGTTTTAAATATGGGTTTGCTGTTATTGACACGATGGACCATCATCTCCTTAGACCTAGCATCCCTAAGGAAGTCTCGGAGATAATCAAGCATTGTTGGGACCATTGTGAGGAGGTGAGTAGCGTCCGCTGACCTAGATGTTATCAATATCAATAGCGCACGCCGTTCGTCGACGTTATGGCATAAAGCCGTTGTACTCTCATATCTTTTAGACCTACTGCCTTTTATTTTTAAGACACTGGTTTTCTGTAGTAAAATAAAGTAATCTCTTATTTTAGTTATGACCTTGCAAAGCCTTATGCCAATAAACTCTTTGTCTAAGTTAAGTCTGTGATAAGCTACAGATATTTTCATAATTTTTTTTATAGAGACGTATCTCCTTTTCGGATATCTACAATCGTCTTCATGAGGCGGCAAGTAAATGTAAGTTTACAAAGCTATAGTTCGGGTAAAGAGTGTAATTGAAAAAGAGGAAGTTGGTTCGAGGGTCGTGCAAACTGCGCCAACATTTTCATCGAAAAACTGTTCATCTTAAGGTACCATTTATACACCTTATCGCGTAGTGCTGCACGATGCGAAGTGCTGTTGACACTTACCCTAGGCATCCCCTCTATGCAAAGCACGACTATTTTTGCTCGCACAAGACCATTCGTAGCTATTCCCGGCTGCTAACGCTATTTAAACCTAGCTGTTGTTTTGCTGTTGGCAGACATACCTATTCTTTTATTCTTTTATTCCTTTATTATTTTATTCTTTTATTCTTTTAAACAAATATAATCACCAAGTAAGAGCGGTAGTGAAGTGAATTTGTCGGCCTATTGATGCAGATATTTGCAATCTTTTGAATTTAATATGTGTCAGATTCTGTCCCTAACATGAACTTATGTCGTAACTTCATGTCTCAGTCCAAGGTGACGCGAGTACGATTCACCGGAGTCTAGAACCGGAAGACTGGGAACAGGAGCTCATGAAGAGACAGAATAAACCCCCAGCATCGGCACAGTTACAAAACATGGTCAGTCACACAACACGCTCATTCCACAACACGGTCAGTCACACAACACGGTCAGTCACAAAGCACAGTCAGTCACACAACATGTTCAGTCACACAACACGGTTAGTCACACAACACGCTCAAACACACGACACTCTTAGTCACACAACACGGTCCGTCACACAGCACGGTCAGTCACACAACACGGTTAGTCACACAGCATAGTCAGTCACAAAACACAGTCAGTCACACAACATGTTCAGTCACACAACACGTTTAGTCACACAACACGGTCAGTCACACAACACGTTCAATCACACAACACGGTTAGTCACACAACGCGGTGAGCCACACAACACAGTTAGTCACACAACAAGGTCAGTCACACAGCAGGGTCAGTCACACAACACGGTTAGTCACACAGCATGGTCAGTCACACAACAAGGTCAGTCACACAGCAGGCTCAGTCACACAACACAGTTAGTCACACAACACGGTTAGTCACACAGCATGGTCAGTCACACAACACGGTTAGTCACACAGCATGGTCAGTCACACAACACGGTTATTCACACAGCACAGTCAGTCACACAATACGGTCAGTCACTAAACATGGTTAGTCACGCAACACGGTTAATCACACAACACGGTCAGTCATTATTTCTACTGAGTGACTTGTAATTTTGGCTAGTATAGAGTTATAAATATATATATATATATAAAATCAGTTTTATATAACTCATCAGTTTTTAAAACTCAAATCAGTTTACATATATATATATGTAAACTGATTTGAGTTTTAAAATTTGGCGGGGTCGACTACCAGTTTACCAAGATTGTTTGATAATGATACTATAACATTTTCTTTCTGTGTATTTCCCAATAAAAGTTCTATATTCTTTATATAATTTATAACATTAATACATTACCTTTTTACTGAATGTGAAATTAAAGAAATCGCCTGTGCTTTGACATTTTTGTACGAAAGGCAAGCAGGTTTAACAACTTGAATAAATAAGACTTAAATGTTTATTCCAGAGTTCTGCCAGTGGATATGAAGAGGTTAAGACTCTATCCCCCGACATACCGGCGCTGGCTCTTTACCCCTCACTGAACATTGCCAACAAGCAATCTCTCCATCGAACCTTATCCGACCCTGGCTCCCCTCCAGGCCACACCCAGGTTTGCCAGGAGACAGAGGTTGCGTCTGCCTCTCAACGCAAGATCAGCTTGTCGCGGACCACTTCATATCCGTCCATGCCAAGCTCTCGGTGTAACCTTGTGTTCAGTCCAAGCAGTGACGGCTATGCCCGGATGAGCAACCCTTGGGAAATGACACTTGATCTCCAAAATCCTCTACATCAAGAATCGCTCCAAGGAATGGAGCCAACTTTGTCAAGTGATCACCCAGCATTGGCACCAGAGAACTCTCAATCAAAGACGGAGGAGCCGCCCCCGCTATTATCAGAAGGAGCACCCAAAGACACCGAGGTATCCCTTAGACTCTCGGAAGAGCTACCCTCAATAGAGTATCGACCGTCAGGAACGCCTGAGGGCGTGGCAGTGCCAGACGTTCAATCCACTCCAACGGTTGCGTCAACGGGCAATATTA
This sequence comes from Nematostella vectensis, assembly GCF_932526225.1. Classification (NCBI taxonomy): domain Eukaryota; kingdom Metazoa; phylum Cnidaria; class Anthozoa; order Actiniaria; family Edwardsiidae; genus Nematostella; species Nematostella vectensis. Next base: position 16,463,930 of record NC_064040.1, on the reverse strand, counting down.
CTGATAAGGGACCAACTAAAGCCCAAGGCCCCTTCAGTGGACACAACTATGCCGCTGCTCGTCACGATATGGATTTACAGCTAGAAGACTTTGTCGACACTAGCTCTCCTCTCGATTACCTGCATAATGAATCAGAGAGCCCGCTACATCCAAGCTTGAGTGAAGTAAAGGAGGATTCATTGCCTCGTGCAGACCAGGGCCTGTCGTGCGATCTGCCCCACATGAAGGTAGCGTCGATGCATGAGTCGCCTTGTGTGAGCACCAGCAACCAATCTCAAACCAGCCGATCTGAAGAAAGAACTATCCCTTCACCTTTTAGTGGTCTAAAGTCTGGTTGTATGCAATTCCAAACTAAACAAGAGACTCCAAAGCGATCCCCTTCAGATCTGATCGTCTTTGAAGCTTCCGTGGCCAGTAAAGCGATTGATCAAAACAACGCAACTGTAGAAACTAATGACTCACAGTTGCTATCTCAGCCTATTGAATATCAAACCCAATTAGGTGGTTTAGGTGATCTGGCTGCCTTAGTGAAACAGCGTGTTCCTACCGGTATAAGCCGTGAGGAGTCTGGGCCGCCCTGTGACCAGCCTAATGCTGAGAACCCCGCATTTCCATTGAGTGATCTTGATGACTTTGCTTCCTTGGTAGAGCAATCACAGCCCACTAGCGTTTCTTCCCAGGCTGAGGTTATACAGGCTACAGCCCCTTGTGATACCTTTTCCTCAGAGCGGCCTGCTTTTAGACGTTCTCTTGAGGACCTAGCTGCCACGGAAAAGCAGTCATTATCAAGTGGTCTTAATGCTCTTGCAGCCTTTGCCGGACATACCGAGTCGTCCTCGTGTACTCCTTTAAAGGAATCTGGACAACAAGGCTCAGACGATCCAAGTAAAGCGCAAAAATCAATAAATTCATATATTGCTGTTGAATTATTGTCAACCAACCACCATGAAGACCCTATCACCACACCCATGGAACAATTAAATGAGGATAACCTCCAAGAAGACCTTTTATTTTATCACATTTTATCAAAGAAAGGTGAATCATCTGCAGATACTCCAAACTGGAACACAGACAATAGGGGATCAGATTATGTTGACACTTCAGTTAGCCTTTTAACAAGTGGTAGTGATTGTCGTTCAGCGTACATCAAATCTATGAGGCCAGGGTCATGCATTGGGAGCCAAGGGGCATCTGTCAATGCGTCTGTGACTGAAAAAAAAGGCCGTGATGACAATGTGTTTGAGTTTCTCAGCAATTTGAACGCACAAGGCGAGACAAACTTGGGTCAGAATGAAGACCATTCGGACACCTCGTCTGGTGCAAAGATAACGTCTGGGATTCTTAGCCAGCTTTCGAGTGACACGACGCTTATAAGCGACACAACTGAAGCCACTATGCATGACCAATCACGTGACACGCCATCTGCAGGTTACGTTCCCCACACTGGAGCCGCTAGCATCCAATCACGTGACACGCCATCTGCAGGTTACGTACCCCACACTGGAGCCGCTAGCATCCAATCACGTGACACGTCATCTGCAGGTTACGTACCCCACACTGGAGCCGCTAGCATCCAATCACGTGACACGTCATCTGCAGGTTACGTACCCCACACTGGAGCCGCTAGCACTCAATCACGTGACACGTCATCTGCAGGTTACGTTCCCCAAGCGGTAGTACTTAGTAACCTGTCATGTGACATTGCTTCTGAAAGCCAGAAGCCTCAGTCCACAGTAGTTTGTAAAGCCCCCCCTACGACACCTAGCGATGGAGGAAGGCAGGAGCTGTGTTCTCCTTTACCTGGACCCTCCTCTAGTTCGGAAGACGCAGCGGATGCGCAGTCACGTGCATCCAGTCCTTTGCCAACAGGTAAGGGAATTGAAATAGAACACTTACCGGGGACTTCATAAATGAACCTTTGAAATAAGCTTGAAAGGCAACGTTGGGTTGGTTCCCCTTTATTCACTTGGATTGTTGGGGGGGAAATATGGGAATTTTTTTTCGCAGGACGTTAGAAAAAATAAATAATGCAGAGGGAGTAAGTATCCCATTTATTGAAGTAAACTGCGTGGTAACAGCCTGCACCTAAAGATAAGATCCTCGATCCCCTGTGATACTGTAATTCTGGACAGAAACGGCTCTCGCTTCTTGTAGTTCCCTGGACTTTTTTCCAGAGAAGCGAACGGTCAGCACCTTCATAAACAGACAGCATGTTTTTTTTTTAAGATCCTCCCGTATGTGATGGATTAAAAGATCCTCCCTGATGTGATGGATTTTTTAATCTTACATTTTCTTACACCTCAGACCAGAGCAATACCCCTTGGCCTGACACGCGAAATCCGCTACCCTATTCAAAGCGTTTTGAGACCCTCTTGTAAACAGTATTGCCTACAGTATCAATGGATATTTATCTGATGTTGTTGTTGTTTATCCTCTATAGGCTCGGCTCTTCAGGAAGACGGTACAATTCGTTCTTCCGCTCTGATCCGGCTTAATAAGAAGATTACGCCTGACTTGCGCATAAATCTAGCGGAGCTGCATTTCATGGAAAAACCACTTGGCAAGGTATGACATCTTCTTATCGATAAACTCTAGTTACACTGCAACCTGAATATAAGGGAGAGTTTGAAAAAGTCGGCACTTTATATATTAAAGGGGTAAAGCGAGTCCGACATATGGAGGTTCTGCTAAGTGCTTTGCTATTGCCTGTCATTAGACGAGCCAGACTCATAATAACGAAACATATTTAGTTTTAAGTCTTGCCTTTCGTTACTTGACTTCCTTGTGCATACTTTGCCATTTGTACTATAACCTCACCCTAACCTCTTTATAAATGGAATGGGATGTTTGAAAATGTTTTGAGCTAATGCCATGCGTGTGCACATGGTCTTTGATTGAACGATAGTATTACGCTCTTCTATTCAGGGGCAGTTTGGCGTGGTTAAGAAGGCAAAAAGAGTGTACGAAAATAAGGGTCAAACACACAAGGTATGCTTATTTTTTTTGAAAGTATATTTCTACCTTGAACGAAGCTGATGACCATGTTGTTATATTCACACACAAGGCTGATGACCATATTGTTGTATTTACACACAAGGCTAATGGCCATGTTGTTATATTTACACACAAGGCTGATCACCATGTTGTTATATTTACACACAAGGCTGATGACCATGTTGTTATATTTACACACAAGGCTGATGACCATGTTGTTATATTTACAGACAAGGCTGATGACCATGTTGTTATATTTACACACAAGGCTGATGACCATGTTGTTATATTTACACACAAGGCTGATGACCATGTTGTTATATCTACACACAAGGCTGTTGACCATGTTGTTATATTTACACACAAGGCTGATGACAATGTTGTTATATTTACACACAAGGCTGATGACCATGTTGTTATATTTACACACAAGGCTGATGACCATGTTGTTATATTTACACACAAGGCTGATGACCATGTTGTTATATTTACACACAAGGCTGATGACCATGTTGTTATATTTACACACAAGGCTGATGACCATGTTGTTATATTCGCACACAAGGCTGATGACCATGTTGTTATATTTACACACAAGGCTCATGACCTTGTGTTGTTATTTTAACACACAAGGCTGATGACCATGTTGTTATATTTACACACAAGGCTCATGACCTTGTGTTGTTATTTTAACACACAAGGCTGATGACCATGTTGTTATATTAACACACAAGCCTGATGACCATGTTGTTATATTTACACACAAGGCTGATGACCATGTTATATTTACACACGAGGCTGATGACCATGTTGTTATATTAACACACAAGGCTGATGACTATGTTGTTATATTTACACACAAGGCTGATGACCATGTTGTTATATTTACACACAAGGCTATTGACCATGTTGTTATATTTACAGAGCGATGTAGCTGTGAAGGAGCTCAATCCAAATGTAGACGAGAAAGATGAGATTGATTTTATAAACGAAGCTGAAATAATGATTATTTCATCGCACCAAATTAAAAGCAGAAATATCATACAACTAATAGGCATTTGCATCGGTGAGCGACGTTTTAATTTTGATTTTATTACAATTTTATGGCTGGAGCATCATTTTGACTTGATTCCTTGCATTGTCTATTGTCAAGTGTAGAGATGATATTATGGTTAAAATCACATTTATATGATTGTCGTCATACAAATCTTATCATACAAATCATTTTGTATGGTATTGTTGTATTGTAGATATGGAGCGCTTATCAATCAAAATTGTGACGGAGCTGGCTCCTTATGGCGCCCTTCCATCCTACCTCCGGGAAAAAAGGGTAACTTTACATTACAATGGAAAATAATATGGTAGAAAGAGGATGCTCCAAACTACTTTTTGTCTATAGATGAATGGGGCTTCTTGTTGCTTGTCGATGATAAGGGAAGAGGGTCCTTCCAAGGGTTTTGTATTTCCTGTCCAGGAGATGGCATCCAGGAGATGGCATCGTGTCCTGCTTTCGTGATCGAAAATATGGAGAAAAACGTTGTTTGAAGCTTTTGTTTAGGGAGATTTTGGCCGAGATGAGTAGATTTCACTTATTTCAGCTAACATAGAGGGGAAGATGTAATACGCATTCGCGTAGTGCTGGAAAGTCTGGCACGCCTTTTTTTTCCTTGCCAAGAAATGCCAGACGGTGATGTCTTAACTCTTATCTCACTATCCCTTGTTCCCTTGTTCGAAGTACTATTTTAGTTCTTTACTTTTCTAGTTCTCTTATTACAGGACTTGGTCCAAGTTCCTCGACTGATGGAGTTCTGTTTGCAGATCGCCGAGGCTATGGAAGCTCTGGTAAAAAAAAACGTTTTGTTAAGTTTATTTTTTTTTCTAAAGACGGGGGATGGGGGCTTTTATGAACCTGCCATAAACTTAGATACGTAAGCTGTGGATCACAAATAACAAATGCATCAAATAAGGCAGTCTCTAATCTTAAACATCCAACTCACCAACACCCTATCACCTATTGGTTACTAAGACCTTTGCTTCGTCATGCTTCATATACAGTCGAAGCTCTCTGAGCGACCGCTCTCGTAAGCGACCAGCTCCGATTACGACCACGACCGATTGAATTGTCACACAAACTCTGTAATTCTAAGCTCTCGTAAGCGACCAACTTATCGGTGCGACCAGCTCCGTTAACGACCACAATTTCAAACCACCAACTGATATTTTCTTTTATTTTTAAGCTCTCGTAAGCGACCACAATGATTTTTGGCTTTACAACATCAGTCAACACATGATAAACATCATATCCAATGCATGCTGAAATCACATATAAAGCGGAAATGTTTCACAAAAGCTGCCTTTCCAGTAACCATTAAAGAATTTCATAATTACAATTTTCTAACTTCAATTTCAACCATGGGATTGACATTTCTTTGTCTCCAGAAAATGTATAAATGCAAGGAATCTATAGTCCATTGCCAACTCCATGATTTATCCTTTTTTTCCAGTTACAATAGCCATCCACTTGTTTGTTGCACGCTTTAGAAATCGGCTAACAAAAGACGCCATGCGATAGTCGTAGACGCAGAAGATATTCTCATGACGAAGAGCTTAAGTCGTCGATAAAAACGAGCAAAACGAGCTACTTTGCGTAGAATTGATTGCTATTAAATAAAACAACTCACTCTCATGAGTCAAATACCTAGTTTGAACATCAAGCAATAAACCAAAATATTACAGCTTTGTTATTATCACGATAACTTTTAGATTCCATTTTAATTAAGCTCCCGTAAGCGACCAACTTTTTTTTCAAGTTTTTTGGCACCCAGTGGTCGCTTATGAGAGCAAGCTCTCGTAAGAGACCAGCTCCGTTAACGACCACAATTTTCAGTTCCCAAGGTGGTCGCTTACGAGAGCTTCAACTGTATCTCTATATTATGCTGGAAAAAGTCTTGATTTGTATCTATGTTTTTTTTTTAATTTAAACTTGTTAGAATTTAAAGTTATTTAGCAAAGGACGCCTAAGTGGGTTATATAATGATAACAGACAGACCGTAATTAACAGTATAGAAAAGGTTTTGAAAATCTAGTGGCATATCATCAGTAAAAGGACGCGCGAAGGTTACTAAGACCCATTCTCGAGGCATATCTCAAGCAAATCAAATAATAAGCCTGCCAACAAGTACCCGAACGTAAAGTTTTAACAAGCCATGGAAATATCAATGATTTATTTATTTCCATCAGCATCGCGATAAATGTATCCACCGTGACCTTGCTGCGAGGAACATTCTGGTAGTGAAAGAAAATCTCGTCAAAATCAGCGACTTTGGACTGTCCAGGCTGAGCCAGTATTATAAAACCGACAAGGGAAAATTCCCTACTCGCTGGTGAGTGCCCTTTGATTATTCACCATTCTTACGTTGCGCAGGGAATTAGGTCGAACTAATACGCGAACAGCATGCTGGGACGATTTTAGGGGACGCAATTTTAACATGGCGTCGTAAACATGTTGATGTGATACTGAATTAAAGCAATTTCAATCCCCGAATATCTTCGTTAGGTAGATTCACAACATCAAAATTGGCATCGTTTAACGCCGTGTCTTTGATTGAAAGACTAAGACTATAAAAGATAGCAAGAAAATAGTACATGGGTTTCCAACGAGGCCAAGAAACAAGAAGAAAAGGTTTTTAAAGTACGTTGTTCAACGTCATGGGAAAACGTTTGAAATAAGGTCATTTTACATCAAATAAGACATACAATTTCTAAGAGCAAGTAATAGCAAACGGCTATTTCACGAAATCGTGGCTTTAATAGTATATCAATGCCATGTCATGTTTTTCATGTATAGAGAATATTCCTTTACCCTCTAAAATCAATCAAAATACCCAAATGGTCGTGTTTGTAATGAACAGAGTAATGAATATGGTACTCGACCCTAACGAGTTATCGTTTTTAATAAGACTTTTTCGGGGCAGGAGTCTAATAAAAGACGAAAATTTGGCAGAGTCGAGTACCAGTTTATCTATAGATATATCTTATTTTCCGTCTTACGATTTAAAGAAGGCCAACCACGCCGCCATTTTATGCTCCCGCTCAATGCCGAGTCACACAAAGCATCCATTTCCATCGGCTTATTCAAGCAAGTAACCAAGATATTTTTAATTAAGTAATAAAATATTCTTCGTGTGCCTTCATTGAGTTTTGAAAACTGAGGTTTTTATGTTTGGGAGAATTCGAGAGCAGATCAGTGAAGCATGAGACCGAATATCAGACTTTATTCGTAAATTGATATGTTTAAAGTTTCCCTGAAAATAAACCGCTGTATTTAAGTGATAAACAATAACAAAGAAGTGGCTGATCGACATTCTTTAATATCCTAGGTATGCACCGGAGTGCCTTGAATTCTTGAAGTTCACGGCGAAGAGTGACGTATGGAGCTTTGGAGTAACCATGTGGGAGATGTTTGAATATGGAGGCGCAAGGCCATACCAGGAAATCGAAGACGCACAACAGGTAAGCCGCTATTTAGTGGAACTCCGCCTCTCTATTAAGGAAACGAAATCATAGACGTGCAATAGATTAGCCGCCATTAATAGTGGAACTCCGCCTCTCCATTTAGGAGATCATAGACGCACAACAAGTTAATCGCAATTTAGTGGAACTTCACCTCACTATTTCCACTCCGCTGAGACCATCACCTTATTGTGTTGGAGTGATTTCCGTGCCACAGTGACCTCTAGAGCTATGACAGCGCGCAAACCCCGCCTCACTATTTAGGAAAGGAAATAATAGACACACTCTTGACACCCTTCTTTTAAGGACAGTTTTTTTTCAATTCCGATAAAATATCGCTCCATATGTATATTGTATTTCCAACTAGCTTTATAAGGAATCCCCGTTAATGAAAAAAGTTTGTTTAATCCCTTATTAAGGCCCTATATTTAGTAGAATTGACATTGTAACCCAGATTGTACAGAGGAACATTCCAGAGACTCCTTGAATCCTTTGTCTATGACCCCATAGACATGCCTCGGAATGTTACCGTTATATTATTTATAATTTCATATGCGTAAAGCACTGACTAGACACGCCTTTGTTATTAGGTGCTTCCGCACCTTCGCCGTGGCAACAGGCTGGCTAGACCGAGCACTTGTCCGGAAGACATGTACGAACTGTTGAAGAAATGCTGGTACAACGACCCTAACCTCCGTCCAAGCTCCTTCATGCTAACAAAGGAAATCAAAAGATTAATTGACAATTTGCCCAGTTGATGTGTGTATGGACCTGATTGCATCGCCTCTCAAGCACGCTGTTAGGATAGGAAGGACACACGGTGTATGGACCTGATGGTATCCCCTCTCAAGCACGCTGTTAGGATAGGAAGGACACAGGGTGTATGGACCTGATGGCATCGCCTCTCAAGCAGGCTGTTAGAATAGGAAGGACACAGGGTGTATGGACCTGATGGCATCGCCTCTCAAGCACGCTGTTAGGATAGGAAGGGCACAGGGTGTATGGACCTGATGGTATCGCCTCTCAAGCACACTGTTAGGATAGGAAGGACACAGGGTGTATGGACCTGATGGTATCGCCTCTCAAGCACACTGTTAGGATAGGAAGGACACAGGGTGTATGGACCTGATGGCATCGCCTCTCAAGCACACTGTTAGGATAGGAAGGACACAGGGTGTATGGACCTGATGGTATCGCCTCTCAAGCACGCTGTTATGATAGGAAGGACACAGTGTGTATTGACCTGATGGTATCGCCTCTCAAGCACGCTGTTAGGATAGGAAGGACACAGGGTGTATGGACCTGATGGCATCGCCTCTCAAGCACACTGTTAGGATAGGAAGGACACAGGGTGTATGGACCTGATGGTATCGCCTCTCAAGCACGCTGTCAGGATAGGAAGGACACAGGGTGTATGGACCTGATGGTATCGCCTCTCAAGCACGCTGTTAGGATAGGAAGGGCACAGGTCAAGCCCACGGCTCTTGTAATTTGTACGGAGCGCTTGGTGTTTGTAAGCTAATATTGGGGTAAATGTGTGAAAGTTCAGAAAATATGTTAACGCAGTTCAGTTAAACTTTAGATGTTGGCAGTTATCCTCTTACTCAACTATGAATATATGGCCGGCTTTGAATATATACACGACATTGCATTTTGTCTCGGTTCGATAAGTGTCTCAACAATTATTGTAATAACGTGATGGTCCATAATAAATACCACCTGTATTCCTTTTAGATTATAAAAATAAACCTATTACTAATTGTCATCACCTTAATTAGATATTAGCAATACCCTTATTAAAAGTTCGAGTGATTGGGGGTAAAGACACAGAATTGTACGAAGCAAATCCAAGATTACTTTTTGCTCGACTTAGCAGAAGGCTCAAGTTGGCGAAGGTTCGAGAGGCATCAGGATTGAGCTACTCCATCATCAGAGGCCGCCATTACTTGGTATGTCAACAGGTATCAGATATTTATCCAGCACTTGAAATGACGCGCATTTATAGCCCCGTCTCGACAGGGGCATAGTCCTCAATAGCTGCCACTTGCACAACGACGAATCATAATACTCGATAGAGTCTACGTGCTTGTTGCCATCGTGACCACCAATTACGTAGATTGTTCTATCAATCATCACCGCCTGGGCGTGTTGTCTACACTCGTTCAGATCTAAGGATGTAATGAAAAATCTGAAATGAGCGCCATTGTCATCCTAAAGTTCTAACTGACACGATATAGTAAGAGATGCACTCGTTGTGGGCAAAGAAGGGATTCGCGATATTACAGAATCAACACAAGCAGAAAACATTTCGTGTGTGAGCCACCAAAATCTAAGAGCATACGCTAGGCGCCCATACCTGACTTCGCTTTCCGCTTAAGTCGCGTTAGTCCACAACAAATTTCTATATTCTTCGTTTTCTACTTTTGTTTCTGCTTATGTCATGTTAGACTGGGTGCGAAAGAACCTCCAATGTTGTAAATAGACTCGAAAGGGTACAAAGCTGTAACGTCTGTAATTTATTTGTCTTTTTAAATATAAAATATTTGATAAAGTAGCACAGTTCTAACTGCTGATTCGCCAATCCATCTGTGAGTCCAAACTATATCCAATTGATTGGATATGTTTTGAAGTTTCTGATTTCAACTCGTTACATTGTACAAAAGAACAATGTCGTTTCAGTAAAAACTAAATCATTCTCAATAGCTGTGAAATTCAATCAATCCTACAAAATAACGCATTTATATTTTATTGCCCAAAAGTAGTGAGTTTTTAAAATAAATCGTCAACCAGACTTATCTGTTGAAGCCATACGATTAGTGAAGCTAGTGAGTGTTACCGGACATACGATTAGGTAAACTAGTGAGTGTTACCGGCCATACGATTAGTTAAACTAGTGAGTGTTACCGGCCATTTTGCTCCAACGTTGCGTGGTAAGGTCCAACGTCTCGCATTGCACAATGGTCTGGTACCCATTCCATCCACCAATCACGTGCAGCTTGTTATCTCTCACTACTGCGCAAGCTCCGCTCCTTCCGCAGCTCATGGGTAGCACAAAATTCCAAGCTGAAGCCGCTGGATCGAACCTTTCCACACTTACTGTAGGCTCAATTCCGTCACTGTCACCCCCGATGACGTAAAGATGAGTTTCCGTGGCAACGGCTGCGTGGTTACGACGAGGGATGCGTGGGACTGGCACGAATGACCACGTGTTTCTGATGGGATTGTATACCTCGGCGGTCTCTGTTGGGTTGTCAGTCATTCCGCCTTGTGACAACGATAATGAGAGAGCAATCAGTGAGAAAACTGTCCACAGGCGAAACAGATTAATCACTTATCGGATTTACCAGTAGGATTTATGTACAGGACCCGAAATGATCCCAGGACCCGAAACGATCCCAGGACCCGAAATGATCCCCAAAAGTACCCCAACTGATCCTCGGACCCGAAACGATACCGAGGAGTCCCCGAAATTAACCCCAAGGAATTGCGGTAATGGACAAAGGGAAAGCAGAAGAAATACTTGAAGCATAATTAAGGGTTAACAGCGAATCGATTTCAAACAACGTATCTTAAAAATATTAAATTCCAACACAATACTTCTATTTATTACATTGCCCGGCGTTAAACCCATAAACAGAGTCTAAAACAAATACACAACATTAAATTGCTACTGAAAGGAATACAGCATATATAAACATACCACAGCTTTGCTCAGATCAACCAAACTTTTGACCTTCCATCACACTCTAAACATTTTGCGGTTCCAACATATGACTCTGACACTATAAATCTCATTTCCTGTAAACATCACCCCTAAAAATTAATATTCATTCGACAACCAAAAATGTATTTTAGCACGAAATCCCACACGAGCGAATATTTACCGACACATTTTAGGCAGCCGGTTTGGCCGAGAAGATGGAATGACAAAAGCAATGACAAAAGCACACTGAGTAATACACTCGAACAACCCTTATACTACCGATGCAAAATATTAAGAGGATGTGGCTTTTGTTGAAAGCAATATTATGTGATTTTTGAATTTCCTCATGTAGTCGTGCGTACACCCCGGCATGATCTCATGATATGATAGGTCTTTCATTCACCGAAAACAAACATGCCAAAAAATAACTTTAAAACATTTCGCTTCCTATGAAAAGCAGCATGTCCTATCTGTAAAGACTTTCTTTTATGGCTTGTTATGTAAACATGATTTATCCGGGTTTTTCAAATTACTATCACAGGAATTGTTAGTTGACCCCAATTTCTGACTCAACCACTGTACATCCCCCGCAGTCTTATATTAAAATCTTAATACTATAATTTTAGTTAATGTAAATTTCCTTTTAATAACAAAACAAAGCTAAATGTTTCATATGTTTTTAAAACTGAAAGCCAATCCTTACACATTCCTTTAGTTGTCCATTACTGTAATTCCTTGGGGTTCATTTCGGGGACTCTTTGGGATCGTTTCGGGTCCCGGGATCAGTTGGGGAACTTTTGGGGATCATTTCGGGTCCTGGGATAATTTCGGGTCCTGTACATTTATCACTTATAGGATTTACCAGTAGGATTTATCAGTGTAAGGATTTACTAGAAATAGAAATTACCAGCTAAAGGGTTTATCAGTTAGAAGATTTACCAGTAGGATTTATCAGTTAAAAGATTTACTAGAAATAGAATTTACCAGCTAAAGGGTTAATCAATTATAGGATTTACCAGTAGAATTTATCAGTTAAAGGATTTACTAGAAATAGAATTTACCAGCTAAAGGGTTTATCAGTTATAGAATTTATCACTTATAGGATTTACCAGTAGGATTTATCAGTTAAAGGATTTACTAGAAATAGAATTTACCAGCTTAAGGGTTTATCAGTTATAGGATTTACCAGCTAAAGAGTCTATCAGTTATAGTTATTACTTATAGAATTTACCAGTAGGATTTATCAGTTAAAGGATTTACTAGAAATATAATTTATTAGCTTAAGGGTTTATCAGTTATGAGATTTATCAGTTATTAGATTTAAAGGCATAGGAGTTATCATTTACGGGATTTATCAGTTATGGGATTTATCAGTTAGGGGATTTATCAGTTATAGGATTTATCATTTAAGGGATTTATCAGTTATAGGATTTGTGAGTTATAGGATTTGTCAGTTACAGGATTGATCAGTTATGGGATTTATCAGTTATGGGATTTATCAGTTATAGGATTTATTATTTAAGGGATTTATCAGTTACAGGATTTTTCAGTTACAGGATTCATCATTTATAGGATTTATCAGTTATAGGAGTTGTCAGTTACATGATTTTTCAGTTACAGGATTTGTCAGTTATGGGATTTATTAGTTATAGGATTTATCAATAATAGGACTTATCAGTTATGAGATACGTTATTGGATTTGTCAGTTATAGGACTTATCAGCTGGCACCGCTTGTTTTGCTACTTAAATTGCTGCACAAGTTGTGTCCAGTGGGCTATACTGAGTGTCTAGAACCCTTGGATTCTTTCGATCGATCAGGAAAATGACTAAGAATACCATTAAGGTTGATGTGGGATTCTTAGCCATTGTTTATAGGTTCTTCATTCATGTACCGTTCCAAACAAAAACACATGCAAATGGACGAAGTTTTCGGATGTTTTGGCTACTTTGGAATCGCAGAGACAACTCGATCAAAAATAATACCGCTTAATTAACGTCTGCGAAAATAGAATTGAATGAAGTATGTCACATACCTATGGCGTAGACAAGGCCTTGATAAGCTAAAGTCACACACTGTGCCCGTGCTATCTGCATAGGTGCCAGCGGTATCCACGTATTGTCATGCGTGTCAAATGACAGTACTTGGTCTTGGAGAACAAGAGATGCCTTTCCTTCGATGGACCCGCCGCACGTGTACACTACACCATCACTCTCCACCACGCTATGGTTTGTCAGCGAGACGCTGAATAGCAAAAACGAATCAAACACAGATGTGTAGAATATTTTACTATGAAAAGGCAAGGGCGGTGCAAAGGGAGAACATAAATCAACAGACAGCTGTTGTTAACCATCCTCTAACTCTGTCCTTTCTCCCAAAATTGTCCTGAAGTGATATCTATTAAGCCTTTAGGCCACTAGTCTGAAACTGCCAACAGAATGGATTCCCGCGTCTTCCGAGAAATCCTGTGGAAAAGTTTAGGGATGAGAACACCCGAACTATTGTCACCATGTTTTATGAAAGGTGCTTCACGAGCATTCCCGTTTCGTGTAATCAACCGCTGTTAGCACATTCATTATAGCAAAGACCATTCCCTTATCACGTGTTTACTTACGGTGCAGCGGCTAGAGTGGACCAGGAGTTGCTCGTAGGCTCATAACACAGGGTTCCCATCCTCTCCCTCCCAAGGCGACCTCCAAGAAACGCGATAACCTTTCGAAGGCGTTGATATGTACGTGGAGCGGTACGTGGGGATTGCAGCGTGTGACGTAATGCCTCGTCTGCCATATTGTACCTCATTGCTTCCATCACCAGATCTTTTGCCGTCGGAGACCGCTGGACGAGAGGTTCTGGCTCGACTCGCCTGAGAAGGGTGTCATTATCAAGAAATGGAAGTCGCACGAGGTGGAGCAGTTTGGGGAAGTGTAGGCCACGATTCTGTCGATCGGTCTCCGTCCAGCGCAAGAGACTATCGAAAACCTGTTTTTTACATATAAACGACATCATCAAAATAAAACGAGGAGTACGCTCCTTGTACACTAAATGCCCGAAATATTTAAATTTACCTGAATTTCCCCGCAAGGCATGATGGCATCACTAACCAGAACCTCAGCAAGTTCTTCCTCAGAAAGTTCCAGAAACTCTTGGGTACTACAAACATCACTAAACCGCTGACACAGAAATCGCCAACACCGATGCTTCAGCTGCCTTAACCCGTACGTCACTGCCAAGGCACGATACGTCAAACACGTGACTGGCGTTAGGAATCTCTCCAACACAAACGCACACTCTTTGACAAGCGCATCAAGCTCAATGTGCAACGCGCACTTGAAAATGTCCACAGTGTTTGTTGGGGTAAAATGTAATTTTCCACTGTATAAATAGTTGATGACTTCGTCTACGGCAAGAATGCTGAAGTAGGACGGCAATTCTACATTCTTGACGTATTGCCCAGACTCTGAATTAATAAATAGATGCCTAAAGTACGGACTTCTCGCCGCCAACACCACCTTGTGACAGGGAATTCTCCTTTCGTTGTGTCTCAGTGTTACGTCACAAAGAACCTCGTCGTTTCGTTGACTTTGTAAAAAGGCACAGAGCTCATCACTGAATGCCTCGTCTGTGTAGCGGAAGCCCTGAGTTGGCTGCAGTTTGTTAAAGTCACTTTCCGGTGTAAGACTGGCTGGAGATTTCGCCATTTTAGGCCAATAATCCACCCGTATAGTGAGAGTTGCTTTAAACAGTCCGCTATGTTGTCATCAAAATCACAAAAGAAACCGTTTGCATTACCCTATCTATAACTCCCATGACATTTTCTCGAATGAGTTTGGAAAACTATAGATGAAACTTGGATTTTTGTCGGAATTTCGTTGGTTAAAAATGCTGTCTGGAAAACACAATGGCGTACCCGTATGTTGAATAATTCAAGAGATGCAACAGGTGATGGAATGTCTACACACAAACATCGACAGTCTAACAAGACGTAATAAAAACAACCAGACATTTTTTTATTAAAACCAAATCATTTCCATTCTGTTTGACGTTTGTTGAGTACAAACACTTACCAGTGATATTGTAAATAAAAATAAAGAATAGAAAGAAAACCCAAAAATTCCCAAGGAATCGCATAAGTGTGTATACTCAACGATAATAATTTTACAAGGTTTCGATACATTTCACTAAATAGGAAACAATAATATTAGTGTAGTTATAAACTTTGTACAAAGCGAAGAGCTATTACATCCGAGAATCTATATACATCAGTGAGTTCTAGGCTTTTGCAAGTTATCGTAGAAAAGGGAGCCCAAACAAATATACAAAGGTAAACCAATGCAAAATGGCATACGTTATAAAAATCTGCGATAAGCTACAGCAAATATACAATAGCCCCTTTTAGCTTTATCCAGGATCTTAATTGAAGTTTTGAAGAATGAATTATTTGAAAAAATTTTTTTGTAAGCAGTGGTGTAGAGATAGCTGTGGCCGAAGGGGGCTCTTACGTGATATTAAAATGTCTTGTAAATGTTTTGTTCAGCCCGTTAAAAACAAGCTTGCACTGCTAGAACCAAAAGCGTGAACAATTTTGAGTAAGTACGCAGCTGCTTTGTCTCTATTTATATATCTTTGTTCTACAAAGGAGTTCTTTTGTCTCTATTCTTCTCGTTCTTTGTGTCGGGGTGCGGATATTGTTCATTTGCCCAATCAAATTGCAGCTTGTAAGAGCTGCGTACTAACTCTACTAACGTACTAACAATTTTAGAGTACGTACACAGTCGACGTCTTTGTTCTAGTTCCGTTAAAATAGAAAAAAAATGTAATTTTACGAAATTGTCGTGTAGTTTGTAAAGCATTAATAGAAAGGGCAAATGGGCTGAATGTCGTGAAGCTTTGAAAGGGTGTTTTGGACTACAAAAACAGATCTTTTTCAGTGAGACGCACCCTATCGTAGCCACCAATGCCTAATGAACATGCGAGAATCAGTTTTGACTCGAACTCATTACTAGCATTCCTTGTGCTCTCGTGTGCACTCGAGTGTTTCTTTTTCCATTCGTTTCGCCATTTGGCTGGTGACCACGGTAGCACGCGTCGTTCTATCAAGGTGACCACGGTAGCCCGCGTCGTACTATCAAGGTGACCACGGTAGCCCGCGTCGTACTGTCAAGGTGACCAGGGTAGCGCGCGACGTATTGTCAAGGTGACAACGGTAGCGCGCGTTACTGTAAGAGGCCGTCAAATACTACCCACAATGCATTGTATGCTCAACATAAAATATCAAGTGAACTTTCCGAAAAGTACTCCAAGAGTAAAAAGGTATACAGGTAAAATATTGTTTGTGAAAAGAAATTCCATTGCACCGCGGCTAGAAAGAGTAAGCCCAGCTATCAAACTTTCATAAAAACCCAAAATATCTAACATCAGGATATAAAAAACAAATAAGGCCACAATCCCACAGACATGGGACACCTTTCATTCCCAGTACAAGAGGGCTAGTTTTCTGTAGGTTAACTATACACAGTTTATGCAAAAGGTCCATAAAACCACGTTTATGTCAAAACAGAAGCAAAGCAACAAGGGTAACGAGAAGAGTCGCTTTCTCATTTCCCAGCTTGTAAGATCTCGTTGTAAAAACTCTCAGCTTTTTTACGTCTTCTCGTGCACTGGATTATGCACAAGCTATACCTCACGTGATCAGCACGTGATTACTCCAGCAATATCCATTCAAGTACGTGTTTATCCAACCCTAAACGAGAAATTGTTTTTAATAGCACGGGATCCACAACAAGTCCCGATGTAATAAATCACGTGACGCTTGCATGTCTTGATCTCCACAGCGCGTGATTAGTTAGTAAGACCGGTCCTCCAGATCCCGTGCCTTGGTCTCCAAAATACGTGATTAACATGCAGCAACTCCGCTATAGGCACGTGTCTTAAGCTTTACATCTTGGGATTCCAAAGCATGCGATCTCTAGCAAGCACAACGTGATAAATGCGTGAACTAGATGAGCCCTTTTCTCTTCTTGTAATCCTCGAGGTTTAGTGAGCGTCGTGGAGTGTCTACTGGGGTGTTTGACGACCGACTGGATATTGTCGTCGCACGAGATTCTAGATAAAGTAAAAAAAAAAATTGCCAATATCAACACAAAGTAGATATATATAGTTTCACTACAAATAAAAAATGATTTAGGAACTTTTTGCCCACTTGACCGTAACAACCGTTTGGGTTCGGCGAGTTAAAAGATTCTGAGCTCTAATATTACTTTGATGCGATACGTTGGACTGGTTCTAAACAAAAACGCAAAAGATTTTGAGTGTATTCATTAGTTTTATTAATTTTTGTTATCCTGTCTTTTTAATGTCTAGTCTTGATAAGGTCTGGCGGAGAAAATCTTATTTAGTAAGAACAAGTGCAGCACCTTACCTTGTAAAGGGAAATCCAGGTTTATGGTAATGTCAAAGTTATGTGCTGAGAAGAGATCTTCTGGTTGGCTAGTCTTTCGGTCAGGAGGAATGGGTGTGTCATCTGTGAAGTGAGGGGTGTCTAAGGACCCTAGCCCAGGAATCTGACCACAAACAAAATGGACCAAGAGGATTAGCGTAATCACACTAGAAAAATCGTAAAAAAATATTCTGAGATAAGAATTGAACCCGTGAAAGTGAGACAGGGAATGAGCCATTACATAACTGCACGAAATCTAAACGAAGTTGTAATGTATGTCTGTTATTGATATCAGAAGCAAATAATTAAATAAATAAAAATTCTAGTTCCCTTAACTATATAGTGCAGCAACACGCTGTCTTTGTTAACTCGTCCTTTCCTTATACTGTAGTAATTAGCAATTTTGCATACTCGTCTTTCAAAATTGAGTTTTTTACACTTCAGTTTGACATGAGTCCAAGATAACATGTTACTGTTACTGTTTTTCAAGACATTCGTCTGGTTAAGTTGCTGTCCCAATTCACTGAGGATGTTCCAGCTAATTAGAGCTATTGTCCATAGCGTTTATGGTAATTCGACAACAAGATCAAACTCACCAAACTTTCCAATGTCCTAGGCATGAGTGGAGTCTGAAATAGAAGGTAAGTGTTTATAAGGGGTATTCGTATTGACTGCATCATATGCCCAGTTCCTACATTTCATAGAAACTAAAATAAAAAACAGGCGTTCCAAATTTCAAAGCTTGTAAGATTCTTTCAAAAAAATCAGAACATACATTTTCTTTCTTTTACCCCAGAGAAAAATCTCTTAGATTTCGAATCAAGGGGAGTGGACACATTCAACTATTTTCGTATGGCTAAACATCATCAGAATACAAAACAAGTGTGCTTTCCGTTCTCCTTAGAGAAAGACCACTGGGCGACCTGCTCACCATCACTGGTAAGTTATGCGTATTGAGATTTGTATCGCATTGTTACCTGCATATCAGCAGCCGGGGGTTGGGCCTCTGTTGAAATGGGCTGGGTCATTCCTGGTGCACCACCCTTTACCTGAGAACAAAAAGTCAAACAATCAGACAGCAACTATATCTAACCTATCACCTATCTCTAACAACATATATGTAACAACAGTGTTTACACAATAACCATGACATAACCATGAAAGCACTAGTGCTCTTCACTTAACATAAAAAACTGATCTGACCAGACAGACAGCATTGACACAAATCATGGTCCTCTTATTTGTAAAGCAAACCCCATACCAACAAGCTACCACGATACTCTCACAGTAAAAACACAGGAGGAAGAACCTGAACTAACTTCAGACACTAAATCTGATAAAAGAAATAATAACTCGGGAAAGACCCAGAGTTTCTAGACTTGAGACTCTTTGGTCACACTAAGCACTAGGCCGTTACTTTGACTGGGAGCTTGCTATTTATCTCTGAGCTAAAAAATTACATACCATAGAGACAAGCTTGGGAAGGGTTTTACGCCGTGTAAACGGATCATCCTTCTTCTCCTCTGTCTTTAACTCTTCCTGAGGATAAAACGAAATGCAAAAAATTACTCCCTCATATCATTATGTTATGCTTATAGCATAATATCACTTTATCCTGTCAAGAGCAATCAGCACAAGGAGCAACTTATGACTGGTAATCCTGAATAAACAGGTAAATAAATTTCTTACCGCTGCTGCTTTTTCAGCTTCTATTATATTCCTTTTTCTGTTTCTCTCATTGATGTAACTGAAAAGAAAACATCAATATAAAGACATACTTTACAAAAATGACGTATTGTATGTGCTTTCATTAGGATATTGGTATTTTTCAACCGCAATTATAATTACACATGCATGTGTAATGTAAACATTTCAATTTTCAATTTTTCAATTTTCAATTTTTTTTATTTCTTTTTGAAAAAAATTAAAATTGGAAAGAGCTTTGGAAGTCACAACGAAAATATCTGTAAGCTTTCTTGGTTGGATCTGGTTTGTTTCTGTTTTTTTTTTTTTGTGATGAAGACAAAAAACTACAAAGTCCTTAAAAGACCCACATCGACTTCTCAAGCTCAGGATAAGTCAATTCGAAGGGTAAGTCATAGCAACAGTAACACTGAACCCACAACACTAACCTGATTGCACTCAGGCCACGGCTACGCTGTTTATCAAGAACTTGTGCCCTTTCCTCAAGGTTGTCCAGCTCGGACCTGATCTTCTCAGCTTCCTCATGATTACCGCTTGTTTCTGCAATTTCCTGATTACAAGGAGATCATTATCTCTTACTTGAAAAATTATTAAACAAACATTGGAGGTACACAACTGTTTTCAAACAATATGTCTGTTGCTATAACCTATGCATTTCCAAAAACATCAGATCTACTGGTATCCTGAATCATAATTACCGGTAAAGAACAATATAATATCCTACAATTTAGAAATGGCTTTTTCAGTATTAATGTTTACCTTTCTTCTTATTAGCTCATTCTTCTTGATAGCATAGTTGAATGGAGTTTTTCTGAATTTCTGCTTCTCAGACACAATCTGTGAACGACAGGAAACATCTCAAGTTTTATTTTCAAGAAATCAAGTAAACACACAAAAGTACTGTATATAAACAACAGCTGCACATACAGTAGCTTGCCTCATGATCTGATCAATACACTATATTGTTAATAAGAAACCAAATCAAGTAAAACTATGCTAAGAGTAGAAAAAGTAGAGTAATGTTACCTTCTCAATATCTTCTTCGTTGTAAGCATGGTTCTTGGCCTCTTCAATATCTTTTACTTTCTTTTCCACATCATCCAATGTAGGTAATGGAATGCCATGCGCTTCACACTAAAAACATCATACAAGTCAGACAGGTGGTTTAAAAGCTGTCAACTCACCCGCATTAGGCAGGTGTCACAAGATTTTGGACCTCATCACAAGCCTAATTTTTGTGAGAATGTTCATACAATCAAATTCGTATTCACCCGCATTGGCTCTTTTGGTTATTTTTCTCATATCTACTGTATTTCAAATTTGCAATGCGCGTGCACCATAAATGCATAATAAAGAATATGACAAACACTGTCATATTCTTAACTACTTACTAACCGAGAATAAGGTCATGCCAGGAAATATCAAACTGAGGCTTTGGCGTATGGACCAAGGCTTTGGGAGGTCGATCCCTAAAGCCGAGGCTTGATATTTTGTGGCATGACCGAACGGTCGAGGTTAGTTAGTTGTTTATTATATGGCTTTTTAAATAAATGACAAGAAAACAATTAAACTTTTTTTGTTTTCGGGTGAATATCGATTAGTTTATCAATAGATTTTAAAAAGGCGGTGTAGTGACCATAGTAAGGCTTTACTCAACATAAAACAGTGCTTACAATAAAGCGAGCGAAAACAAAATGGCCGCTAGTCTTACTAACAAACTGCTGACCAAGCACAGGCTCAGGCCACAGGAAGCCCAACAACAACAAATGTCATATCAGGCGGGAAAACAAGAAACACTTGTGTGCTGCCAAATAAAAAATGTAGATAAGTGAAAAGATTCAACAACAAGTAAGACTTTTCCTGCTATTTTCTTTCTATTTGCACCTTAATTAGAAGCTACAGGTGAAAAAAAATATATAAAAAAAACAGAAAATTGTAAAAAAAAATTCTGTAATGCCCTCAAAGACAGGCAATACGGCAAGTCACGACCACCAATTAGCCAATCACAGCGTGTGTTCTATCGTAGCCATATAATAAATTTGAGTTATGCATGAGTCAAATGTCTTATATGAGTAATTCCTTTCATTGCATATCTTCTACTTTCATAATAATTTTTAAACCTCTCTAAATAGGGGATGTGCAAACAGCACTCCTTCACCTCTTCTTTCCAACGCTGAAATTCAGTCTCAGAGATTCTTTGGTTTGACACGAACTCCAGTCTAAACACTCTCTCCTGAGGACCATGCCTATTCAACAAAGAGGGAAAACTGATAAAGTCAAATGCAACGTGGGAAAATAGCAAACTTTACAAGACATTATTTTTGTGTTAAAACATTTTATTGGTTCAATGCTTGCACAGATTCTTTGACTAACAGGTGCTGAGGACTCTTTGTGAATTTTCAACCACATTTCACAAAAGGTTGTCAGTGCAAATGGCGAATGGCAAATGGTAAATGACTTATGTGTACTATTTTTTGTAAAATTAAAGGAGTTCAATAAAGTCCAGCAATGTCAGAGCCAAGCATTGGTAACCTTTAATGGATAATTGTTTTGATTTATCCATATTCCTCGAGACGCATGGTTACTTTTGGCCGTAGAACTGCCATTTGCCAATCGCCATTTGCACTGACAACCTTTATTGAAATAGGTGTATGTAAAATAAATCACATATCAACATCTGTACTTAGAGAGCCCTGTCAGACACACCTTTGTTATCTCAAAATAACCATCCAGAAACAAAGTTTAATACTTTATTTACCAATTAAATAAAAAATAGCATTGGGCTTCCAAAATCAGCTGATGGAAATGGATGCGTTTTCACAATAATTGCTACTAGCATGAGAAAATGGCAGTTGACAGAGGCTATTTTAATAGATACATGAGTTTGAGCCCTTTGTTTGTCTTGGTCGCCCCAAGACTGTACACCTTGGCCGTCTCAACAACATCTTTTATCTCTGCAACCTGCAAGAATTTCACACAGGTTTAGGGATCAAATGTTAAGGCTCCAAATTAAAACATTTCTCAAAGGAATGAGTGTAAACTTTGTTTATTGGGTACAGTATTTGAAATGACTTACTACCATAGATGGCCAAATACTGTAATAGCTGCTAAGCGTCACAGTCTTGGCTGACTTCTAATTCTTAATTCATGGTGATAAATGTCAGAAAAGATATATGTACTTGCATGTTAAATTTATAATCACCAAGCAAATCAATACTGATATCATTGATTGGCTTATACATTAAAAACTGTTCATACGTTTTTTTGTAGCAAAACATTTTTTTGGAATCGTCTTACCCTGTAGACTGGTCGCCCATCATGGTTTCCAATTCCAATCCTCACAAAGCACCCTGCTAGAGTCTTGGCAAAGAACGGCATGTGCACCCACCTTTAAACAGATACAAATCAGTTATACAAATAGATCTACCTAAATTGCACATACCTGGTTATTGGCAAAGAACGGTATATACAAACAATTATACCTAAGTCAAAATTTTCTAATCTGTAGGCTTATCTACTTGGACTAGTTTTGGTTAAAAAAAGTCATGAAATATGACAGATGTATTTCCAGATCGTTTTATTAACCTTTCCATCTTGTGTCGGGACAGTCGTATTCTCTCCAGATCGTCTGGTCTGGATACTGGTACTGGAGCATATTCAGCCTGCCTGTTAAAGAAAAAGTGTTAGAAATAAATACATACAAGAAGCTGGAAATCTCATGGAACAACTACAAGGCAACAATCTTGCAACAAACTTTAAATATTAAGATTTAAGGATACCAATTCTGGTTTTAGCTGGAAGGCTCCAAAATTATCATATTGTATGCTTTTTTGGAATAATAACAATATTGAAAATCATATCAACAATAACAACAGCAACACGAATGTGCGTCACATACTCTTCATCAGATGCCTCATATGATTCTTCATCACTGGATTTTGATTCTTGGTCGTCATCATCTTCATCATCTGTGAATACTTCACTTGCTTTTAGAGGCTCTTTCTGCTCAACAATTGCTTCGCCAGCACGCTTCTCCTTCTTTTCTGATCGCTTTGCCTTTAAGTTGTCAAGAGCTCTTGCCTTCTTTTCTTCAACAACCTTCTTCCGCTCTTGCTTCCTCAAAGCTATGCCACCACCTGTGTAGCAAAAGGACTTATGTAACACATCGTTCATTGTGAATTTTGCAAAGCTTCTAACTAAATGTATTCTGTGATCATGTTCTTCTATAAACTAGGGTATTAAATTGAAGGCTTCTTTTTCTACAGTGGTCTGGCTAAAAAATTAAATATAATACATGATCCTTCACAACTGCAATTTTCAGTTTAGCGAAAACCTTTTTTTAAGGAAGCTCCCAGCAGTTTTCTAGTAGATATACCGCTCATGTTTAAAGAGCTACAGTTTCCGTTTGCGCAAAGCTTGGAATTTAAGATTAAGTCCGTTTATTAAAGAGGATTGAATTTTTTGAAAATATATGAGCTGTTGTTATTCGAGTTACCGTAGCAACGAAACAATACATAAACTATACATAAAATGAGATCAGAAGCTCGCAGCAAATTATAAATTAGCACGAAAGAAATCCGATAAATACAGTATGCTACAATTAAAAAAGATTCGGGTTTTAAATAGAGTTTTTCTTTGCAGAAACATGTCTTTGAAAGAAGAAGATAAACAAAAAAGCAACAAAAAAAATAAAACCGCAAATATCTTAAAATCTGACTTTCAGATATTTTTTTAAAACTTCAAATATGTTGAGGCAAACGTCGTAAGTTTTGTCTAAGGGGTATGGTTTAAAAATAATTTTCTGTGTATAGTGTGTATTAGCAAAAATATAAAAGCTCATTATCCATTGTTTCGTCGCTACGGTAACTCAAATGACAAGAGCTCACATATTTTCCAAAAATTCAATCCGTACTTGATAAATGGACATTCTATTCTTATAATATTTTTCTTAAGACTTGCAACCATGATAACTACCACCAATCTCTTATTACAGCTCTCAATTTAGAGACTATACACAATTTTCTACATGTCTGTTTGTCTAAATATATTCAGGAGAAAGGCAATTTAGAGTAAACAATCTGAAGTCTCACCTTTATCAATATGTGGTTGCTCCTTCTGTTTTCTCTTCTTTTTTTCTTTCTTCTTAGCCTGTCGTAACTTACGTTCAATCTCGAATCTAGTTTTCAGAGCTTCACGCTTTTCCACACGATTGTAGATCTCCTGCTCTCTTTCTTTCTCCGTCATTCTACCCAACATTTCTCTGTCCGCCTCATCACCCATCAGATTGTCATCCCAGCCATCATTATACTGTTCCTCCTCCTCGCCAGATGAGGATGATGATGATGAACCATCTGGTTAAAAAACAGCAGATAAAAACGATAAAATGAAATGCTTTTTATTTGTATACCCTAAAATAGTACCTGCCACACTTCACATGTGGCTGACTGGGCTTTTTGAAAAAAAATATTGACTGCTCTATGCAGTTTACATTTTAAGTGCGAGTAAATGTGTGCTGCCACTGAACATGGTACTATGGACAAATATTTGGAACATTTCAAAATTATGAAAAAAGCAGTGTGTCCTTTGGATGTTTAGTTGAAGATGCGACTGATAATTTAGAGCAGATGCCTGTAAATACACACTGATTTTTTTGTCTTTTGTCAGCCTGCTAGATAGACCTGGAATAGTTTTTATTTTACGATTATCTATTTTTATAGGTGTATATGTACAACAATCCTAACAAAACTAATGACTCAGTATTAGACATTAACAAAGATTTCTTTATAATTTTAAGAAACATCATTGGTCAGTTGCTAAAGATCCCACACTGCTTTGCCACCTCAAATAGAACATCATTTTTGAATTAGCTTCATGGTGTTTTTTGTAATTTTTCTATTCTGGTTTTCCATGCTCCTAACTTTAAACTATGATGACTCTTATTTTCAATGGAAACTCATAATTTGTGGTAATCTAAGTCTACATCTAGCCAATTAGGACATAGGATTAGTTAGTGTTGTTTTATAACAAATGGGATGTAAATGAAATTTTTCAGTACTTACCTTCAGAAGAAATTTCTCCACTCTCAACAGATGACTCCGAAGACTGCTTCTTCCTCTTTTTCAATTTATTCTTCATTTTCCCCTTACTATTTTCTGAATCCATAGTCCACTAAAAATCAATTAATTCACAGGAATCATCATCACTACAACCAACACATTTTTTACTATCTATTTATCAAATTCTTAGACAGACCAAGCACCGAATACACAATAAATTTATCTGAGAAAGTGAAGAATGCTTGGGATTGTTGGCGGGACTTCCCTCAAGTTGATTGAGTAAGCTTACCAAACCTTGAAACTCCACCAGACTGTGTTGTGTCCAATGTAGAGAAAAACTACTAGAACACTTTGTGTTGTTGATGTGTAGTCATGTGCATGAGTGTCATGTTTACTATTTGTATCAGGCATAGTTTTATTTTTCCTCTCATACTTTAGCAAAATAAAACCGCCTGATATTTTATACTCTAGGCTAATTTCACTCTGAAGTTTTATGTCACTGTTATAACAAATCCAACCAGTATATCTGCTTTTAGTCTGAAGGAACTCCAAATATTTACATTATTTTTAAGGTATAATAATAGTGCCATAAAATATTTCGCACCATTAGCTTACATAAAAATTCGCGCGCGAAAACGACAAAATTTCAATTTTAATAAGAGAAAGTTTATGAAACATCAACACAACAATAAAATTAACACTCGTACATCATATTTACACAGACCTCATCATCGCTTCCCTCAGATGAGTCCAGATCGCTGTCGGAGTCTGCAGAATTCTTACTCGTCTGTGGTTTTGGGTTAGTAGACACCTCTTTATTTTGACGTTGTTGGCTTTTTGTCAAGGAAATCAGTTCCTGAAAAAGTCGCGTTTAGATCACTTAGTTAGAATCACAACCGCTGCATAATAGAAACAGCAAAGATAGTACCTCTTCTAAGTCTTCGGCACTATCATCATCTTCGCTCTCCGAGTCGAAGACGGCACGTTTTCGCTTTCGCTTTGAGCTTCCATCACCGTCTTTTTTCCCCATCGTGGAACCTTCCATCGAGCTACAAGAAGGCCTGGTGGCATACAGTTAAAGGCTAGGCGTCTTAGTTATAAGTATACACAGGGTACCCAGATTACTGTGACTCTGGCCAACTTAAATTTGTTTATACAATTTCCCATGGCTCTCTAAGTTAAAGTTTCATCAAAACTAAAGGTAATATTAGAAATAAAGTAATTGCATTGTTACATGTTAGTGTCTAGAGCTAGAGTGCATGATATATGAGAAAATTCTAGTCCTAAAATTCTAAATTAGATTAGCAACTTGAGTTAAAGTTGTCAAAAAAACACACACATATATACGTAGTCTTGCAAGAAATACAAATAAATTGATATATTTTAATATTATTTTCACAAAACGAAAAAAATATTTTAATGCGCACTGCATCCTGGGAGATTGCTCCCTTAGCCAGGCTACCCAGTCTGTTGTGGCGCCCAGTCCCTCGCCTTCGTTATTTTATTTGGAAGCGAACACACGTCAATGTCCGCTTCTGTCTGACAAATTGCTTCCAAATGGCGGCTATTTTACCATCACAACTTCCTGAGGGTGAAGCAGAAGCTAGAGTGAGCCCCCAAAAATCCGCCGGGGCGAAGTCTAGCGGGGAAAAGTCTAAGCGTTCTACGAAGGTTCGTAACGTAAAACACAGGTTGCGTCAGAGAGCTGATTTGTGCTTTGTCATGAGTTTTGTGTTGTTGTTTGTGAGGATTTCACTTTGGTCGGCCCTATCGGATTTGATCAAATTCTTATCTTCTACTATCTTTTTCCAATAAATAATAGCTACTGATTAATCGAGTTCAATGCGACTTTCTTGTTGTACTTTGACAAACGAGCTTAATTGGACTTTTACCCCCAATGCCTCAAGTAAACAACAGACCAGAAGCTATCTCATTTGACTACGTTTGTAACACCTTATTTTTTGTTTATTCTGAGAGGCCAGGAAAGCGGGCATTGAAATGAATTTCAAGTTCTTAAGCAGCTCTCTTTTTTAATGCAGTTAGATAGGTACATGGAGAAAATATAAAGGATCAGC
Source organism: Nematostella vectensis (assembly GCF_932526225.1). Taxonomy (NCBI): domain Eukaryota; kingdom Metazoa; phylum Cnidaria; class Anthozoa; order Actiniaria; family Edwardsiidae; genus Nematostella; species Nematostella vectensis. The sequence goes on along the minus strand of NC_064040.1, from coordinate 16,436,451 downwards.
TATTTTTGTGGTGGTTCTAAAATTAGTAATTAGTTGAATGATTGCAAACAAAATTCCATTCAAATTCAACCGAACTTTAACTAAGTGAACTTAGTTATAGAAAGGTTTTTTTTTTAGTTTGATTTCTGAACTCATTCAAACTCGAAACCATGTGGACAATTAAATTATTCAATTTTTTTCATTAAATGTAGCAATATCCTGCTAAAAGAGGCTTTTCCATAGTGTTTCTCGTTGAGTTTGTTTTCAAGGTTTTGGAAGCTCTTGTTGTTTTGGTCATTGAATAAACAGGGCAAAAAACTGAGAATCTGAAGTCGTCAAGTAAAGTCAGTGTTGAAACAAATTGAAAGTCAAAATTTCAATAATAGAACATTTGATTCAGTTCAGTTTGAAAATATTTAGGGTGAACCCGTTTGTGTTTAATTGTTCTACCAATTGTGAACCAACCAACAAGCAATTCAAATCTCATTGAGTTCGATTGCTAAACATTTGATTGATGATGTTGAGATTAACCCTATACAGACCAGGGGGGAAGGGGGGGGGGGGGGGAGTTTGAGGCCCCCAGCACCTTTGATCTGTAATAATGTTTGAACTAGAAGGGCTAGAGCATTGAAATTTGATGACTCTACCTTGAATTTATCTGGGAGCAGTTTTGTGGAAACAAAATTTTGATATGTGTACCCTGGTAACCATAGCAACCAAGTTTTGAGACATTGGTTTGATGAAAATTAGGCAAAACGCTTTAAGTCGTTAAGATCAACTATTAATATGACATGCTCAACGTAAATCCATGTCATATAAACGTTTTATACCAAGTTTTAAAAAAACACAATCAAAATTTACTCTATTTTAGGGGGGAGGGGTGGCGTTTTTTGTTGTCAATTTTTGAGCTTCTCTAAATAGGGTTTAGGTGATGTTTGAATGCTTTATCTTAGATGACCAAAGTTGGTGAATCTAAGGACCCACCTCAAAGTAGAGATGCAACTATGTCAAACAGACAGACTTTGAAAACATCCCAACAGCAGGATGAAGTCAATAGCGGGAGAAGCTTTCTTCTGCTTGATGACAAAGAAGTGCTGAAGGTATACAGCTATTATAGCCTATTTCAGGATGAGCTGATCTTATCAGATACATAGTGAGACCCAGAACTTGAACAAACTTTGAATTTCCTATGGACTTTTTCAGTCACACCTACTCTTATAATTTAATGTACTTGATAACTGTTTTTTACTTGATCAAACTGGGTAGCATCCTGTATAGCCTGACTGGGAGGAGGGAAAGAAAGGAGAGCCTGCCCGCAGACTATTGTTCTAGACTATTGTTCTAGACTCCCTATTGGCTGGGACGTGTCACATGTGTTGTACATCCATCAATGCATCGTATCAACGAGTTTTCGTGCAAGAAAATGCCTGTGAGTTGGTCGAGTAAGAATTTCAAAATTGTTTATCGAGCATTTTGTTGACCCTACGAGATTCAAAAGGACTGGTTTTTGCCTAAAAACTACCAGTTGCAATGCTTGAGGCAGTTATTTTTTAAGGAATGATGTGTTGGCAATTATGCCGATGGGGTTTGGAATAGTTGAATTTTTTAAATCCTTAGCTTCTTGCCGAAGCGAGAACGAAATCAAAAGCATTTGTGCTTGTAATCGTCATGCTAATAAACAGCATCATAGAGGATCAGGTCAGTGGACTGGAATCACTGGGGATATCAGCCTGTTCCCTTGACCCCAATAACATCTAATCCATCTTGAGCGGTCGGTTTTAAATCGTTTACAGCTCTGTTGAAAACGCCACAGACAAGAATTTTATGAAGGCGCTAACACAGGACTCTACCTTCAAGGAAAACCTCGCTGCCTGCGTAGTCAATGAAACTCACAAAGTACAGACCAAGGGTATTGATCTAAAAAATTTTGGTGAAAGAATCATAAGTCAGCTTGTTTATGTATTGAATTTCAAATATGATTTTGCAATAACGACAGCACTCGTTCCTGGGTTTGTTGACTGAATTTAATTTTTTTTCATGTGGACATACCGGAGAACACATAGTGCGAAGAAACAAGACAATTTTCATGTAGCACATTTTGACAAGAAGCTGAAGTAAAATTACAATGTACACAGTTCATGTGATTGGTTAATTTTGACAGCTACTTGAGTACACATTCTTAAGGGCAGCGTGGCTAGAACAATGGTCTGCCGGCAGGCTCTCCTTTCTTCCCTTCCCCCCTCCCCTCCCCTTTAGCCGCTCACAGGCTACATCCTGTAAAACAAGGTCAATAATAAAGTATCCTGCTTCAATAGTATGCTAAAATGATGATTAATATATAATAATAAGGCATTCTACTTAATATGCGCTTCTTTTGTCCTGCAGGTGCAGAATGCAGAAGAGTTTATTAACCAACTTGGCTGCCAAGGTCAGACAAGCCTGAAGATTCTGTCCATATTTGGCAACACAGGAGATGGGAAGTCATACACTTTAAACCACACCTTCTTTGATGGGCAAGAGATATTCAAAACATCAGCATCGCAGCTTTCTTGCACAGTTGGTGTCTGGGCCTCTTATGATGCTGTCCATCACTGTATTGTTCTTGACACAGAGGGTCTTCTTGGAATGTCTGGGAACCAGAATCAAAGGACTCGCCTTCTTTTAAAAGTCCTTGCAATTTCTGATATTGTTATTTATCGGACGAGAGCAGAAAGGCTTCATACAGACATGTTTACATTTTTGGGAGATGCGTCTGAAGCTTACTTGAAACATTTTACCAAGGAACTGAGGGCCGCCACTGAACGCTGTAATCTGAATGTCCCACTGTGCTCCCTGGGCCCTGCACTCATCATATTCCATGAGACACAGCACACAGATGTGTTGGGTGTAGCAGATGAGCAAACTACTTTAACAGGTTAGCCTTTCTGATTTATGAATGCACTTTATAATCTGATGCATATACCAAATGCAGGGGATTAAACATTCCATATGGGTCATCCTTTTTCAATATTTTCCATCAGGATAGAGGGGTGCATTGCGTATGGCCCAAAAGTCTGTTAGGCTAGAGGATTAAGTTTTGGATGTATCTTTTTCACTAAAAGGGAATTGGAAGCGAATTGAGGGGTTGTAAACACATGATTGATTGTTGTTTTTAATTTGTGAATCAGCTGTGAGAACTTTTACTGGGGAAGTTGATCCCCAAGCCTAAAATCACGCACTCTATGCATTTCAATGTCTTTAATGGGGTGTGACCAATTACGGTGAAGAAGTATTTTGTGTGTGGCCCATTAGGCTAGAGGGGTGCTTTGGGTGTGGCCCGTTTGGCTAGAAGGATGCTTTGGGTGTGGCTCATTAGGATAGAGGGTTACTTTGGGTGTGGCCTGTTAGGCTGGAGTGGTACTTTTGGTGGGGCCTGTTAGGCTAGAGGGATGCTTTGGGTGTAGGCCATTTGGCTATAGGGATTCTTATTTGGGTACAGATACAATACCCAAAGGTAACCATTACACACAGAGTACACAGACATTTTTACGCTTAAAAAAACCTACGTGGAAACACCTGGAGACAACACTTGGACTTTTGTGCTATTTTGGCCAGGCAAGCCTCCATCATCTTTTTTATCTTATTCTTACAGGCGTCAGTACTAGGAATGCAAATGACATCCTCAAGCAGAGATTCACAGATGTAGGTCGCATTCCACAGGCGTTCAGCTCAATTATGTACATTGGGACAAGAACATACTCTCTCCCGACAGATTTCAGTGCGCTGAGAAAGGTCATCAAGCAACACTTGGCTGACAGCTCCGTCCGATCACCACGGTCACCTCACGTTATCTTCAATGCACTCATGGTATGTGAGAGAGGAGAAATAGCATTATTATTTCAAAATTCACATGTCAATGATTTTTTTTCATTTCTTCAGTTTCTCAATGAGAAGTTCAACAGCGATCTAGAACAGACAATACCCAGTACCTTCCCAGACGAGTATTTCACCTGTCAATCAAGCTGTCTGTCATGCGGGTACGTACTGTAATGATTCTTAGCATGAAAAAATAGCTAAAGAATCCCCCAAAGAGAAATCTTTAGTTTTGGCTCCACCCTTGGGGGTATGTAATGATTGAATGATGAAGGAATGGAAATACCCCATCCCAGGAAATATCTGGTCTCTGCTCATCTCTCGTCCACCTCTGTAGCTGATAAGTCTTCTATCATTTCAGGAGCCGATGCCAGCAGAGTATGAATCACACCAATCAGGACCAGTCGCATACATGTGAGACAAGATGCAAGTACCAGGCGCAGTACGACAACCGCTACTTCACCTGCAAGGTACTAAGGAATTTGCCTAATTGTGCTTGTGCTGGCTTAATATGGTAAAGTACAGCCGGCTTTTACAATCGAAATTCGCCTGTAGTTTACACAAAAGGTCAACCGTGCTGTGCTGGATGAGTGTAAGAATAAATATGGATGTATTCTTAGTCTAAGAAATATTATGCAAGCCAATAAAGTATGAGTCGAGATAGTTGGCTTGTTATTTGAGAGAAATCAGGTCCTACGGCTGTTTAAAACTTTAGTGTTTTCACTGTCATCTTAACAAAGTTGAGATGTACCCTGGCCTGGTTTCAATTAGTCCAATCGACTGTGTGCTGTCTATTTAACAAACGAATGTCATTTTTTGCGTGCATCTGTCATCGATACATGGCTGGTTTTACAGTGTGTCACGAACAAAAAAGTATGTTACAAGACAGAGTGGAGTTTTGTGACACGCTGTGACGTCATACGTGCATAATTAACGCATTAAAATGAGATCTGGATTTTACAACAACAAGAAAAGTGATTTGAATGGCCAGCACGTGCAAAATGACGCCAAACTTGTGTACGTCGTGCTGTAATTAGGAACTCTTCTCGACCACAGAGCTCGCGTTTTACTAACGTTGTTGTATAAAGGATTATATGCTTCGCTAAATAGGCACTCTCTTTTTTAAAGGCATGCTTCGAGAAAGGCAAGCACGTGGTCATCATTCCGAAGATGTGCTCTGCTGGCGACTCCTCGTGGCTTGGAATGGTGAGATATGCTTGGGCGGGGTAAGAACTCTAATCAAATAACCGGACCAGGAGTGTGGCTTGATTAAGAACTTCAGTGCACTCGCATGTTCGACTTTATGGACTTGCTGTTAACGTAGAAATTATTGTTGTGTTTTAATTTTACGCTTTTCACAAAACATTTTTAATTGCGCGCGAACCAGTTAACTACATTTCTGGTGAAAGTGTGCGTTTCCAATCCTTTAAATATATACGACTTGGTATCCTCAAGCAGTAAGTGACCCCACTCCAAGGGACGCTGCGCGTGGTGTTACAGTAGCTTACAATCTTACGACCGCAGCTAGAGCAATGGACCTGGTTGCCAAAGCCAGTACATCGGGGCACGTCCTTTTCCAGTTCATCAGGGCATTTCCTTCTCCAGTACATCAGGGCTTGTCCTTCTCCAGTACATCAGGGCATGTCCTTCTCCAGTACATCAGGGCACGTCCTTTTCCAGTTCATCAGGGCTTGTCCTTCTCCAGTACATCAGGGCATGTCCTTCTCTAGTACATCAGGGCTTGTCCTTCTCCAGTACATCAGGGCATGTCCTTCTCCAGTACATCAGGGAATGTCCTTCTCCAGTACAGCAGGGCATGTCCTTCTCTAGTACATCAGGGCTTGTCCTTCTCTAGTACATCAGGGCTTGTCCTTCTCCAGTACATCAGGGCATGTCCTTCTCCAGTACATCAGGGCATGTCCTTCTCCAGTACATCAGGGCTTGTCCTTCACAAGTTCATCAGGGCATGTCCTTCTCCAGTACATCGGGGCATGTCCTTCTCCAGTACATCAAGGCATGTCCTTCTCCAGTACATCAGGGCATGTCCTTCTCCGGTGCACCAGGGCATGTCCTTCTCCAGTGCACCAGGGCATGTCCTTCTCCAGTACATCAGGGCATGTCCTTCTCCAGTACATCGGGGCATGTCCTTCTCCAGAACATCGGGGCATGTCCTTCTCCAGTACATCGGGGCATGTCCTTCTCTAGTACATCAGGGCTTGTCCTTCTCCAGTACATCAGGGCATGTCCTTCTCCAGTACATCAGGGAATGTCCTTCTCCAGTACAGCAGGGCATGTCCTTCTCCAGTACATCAGGGCATGTCCTTCTCCAGTACATCAGGGCATGTCCTTCTCCATTTCATCGGGGCATGTCCTTTTCCAGTACATCAGGGCTTGTCCATCTCCAGTACATCAGGGCATGTCCTTCTCCAGTACATCAGGGCTTGTCCTTCTCCAGTACATCAGGGCTTGTCCTTCTCCAGTACATCAGGGCTTTTCCTTTTGTAGTACATCAGGGCATATTATTCTTAAGTACATCAGGGCTTGTCCATCTCCAGTACATCAGGGCATGTCCTTCTCCGGTACATCAGGGCTTGTCCTTCTCCAGTACATCAGGGCTTGTCCTTCTCCAGTACATCAGGGCTTTTCCTTTTGTAGTACATCAGGGCATATTATTCTTAAGTACATCAGGGCATGTCCTTCTCCAGTACATCAGGGCTTGTTCTTCTCTAGTACATCAGGGCTTGTCCTTCTCCAGTACATCAGGGCTTGTCCTTCTCCAGTACATCAGGGCATATTATTCTTAAGTACATCAGGGCATGTCCTTCTCCAGTACATCAGGGAATGTCCTTCTCCAGTACAGCAGGGCATGTCCTTCTCCAGTACATCAGGGCATGTCCTTCTCCAGTACATCAGGGCATGTCCTTCTCCAGTACATCAGGGCATGTCCTTTTCCAGTACATCAGGGCTTGTCCTTCTCCAGTACATCAGGGCATGTCCTCCAGTACATCAGGGCTTGTCCTTCTCCAGTACATCAGGGCATGTCCTTCTCCAGTGCATCAGGGCATGTCCTTCTCCAGTACATCAGGGCATGTCCTTCTCCAGTACATCGGGGCATGTCCTTCTCCAGTACATCAGGGCATGTCCTTCTCCAGTACATCAGGGCATGTCCTTCTCCAGTACATCAGGGCATGTCCTTTTCCAGTACATCAGGGCATGTCCTTCTCCAGTACATCAGGGCTTGTCCTTCTCCAGTACATCAGGGCATGTCCTTCTCCAGTACATCAGGGCTTGTCCTTCTCCAGTACATCAGGGCTTGTCCTTCCCCAGTACATCAGGGCTTTTCCTTTTGTAGTACATCAGGGCATATTATTCTTAAGTACATCAGGGCATGTCCTTCTCCAGTACATCAGGGCTTGTTCTTCTCTAGTACATCAGGGCTTGTCCTTCTCCAGTACATCAGGGCTTGTCCTTCTCCAGTACATCAGGGCATATTATTCTTAAGTACATCAGGGCATGTCCTTCTCCAGTACATCAGGGAATGTCCTTCTCCAGTACAGCAGGGCATGTCCTTCTCCAGTACATCAGGGCATGTCCTTCTCCAGTACATCAGGGCATGTCCTTCTCCAGTACATCAGGGCATGTCCTTTTCCAGTACATCAGGGCTTGTCCTTCTCCAGTACATCAGGGCATGTCCTCCAGTACATCAGGGCTTGTCCTTCTCCAGTACATCAGGGCATGTCCTTCTCCAGTGCATCAGGGCATGTCCTTCTCCAGTACATCAGGGCATGTCCTTCTCCAGTACATCGGGGCATGTCCTTCTCCAGTACATCAGGGCATGTCCTTCTCCAGTACATCAGGGCATGTCCTTCTCCAGTACATCAGGGCATGTCCTTTTCCAGTACATCAGGGCATGTCCTTCTCCAGTACATCAGGGCTTGTCCTTCTCCAGTACATCAGGGCATGTCCTTCTCCAGTACATCAGGGCTTGTCCTTCTCCAGTACATCAGGGCTTGTCCTTCTCCAATACATCAGGGCTTGTCCTTCTCTAGTACATCAGGGCATCTCCTTCTCTAGTACATCAGGGCTTGTCCTTCTCCAGTACATCAGGGCATGTCCTTCTCTAGTACATCAGGGCATGTCCTTCTCCAGTACATCAGGGCATGTCCTTCTCTAGTACATCAGGGCATGTCCTTCTCCAGTACATCAGGGCTTGTCCTTCTCCAGTACATCAGGGCATGTCCTTCTCTAGCACATCAGGGCATGTCCTTCTCCAGTTCATCAGGGCATGTCCTTCTCCAGTTCATCAGGGCATGTCCTTTTCCAGTACATCAGGGCTTGTCCTTCTCCAGTACATCAGGGCATGTCCTTCTCCAGTACATCAGGGCTTGTCCTTCTCCAGTACATCGGGGCATGTCCTTCTCCAGTTCATCAGGGCATGTCCTTTTCCAGTACATCAGGGCTTGTCCTTCTCCAGTACATCAGGGAATGTCCTTCTCCAGTACATCAGGGCTTGTCCTTCTCCAGTACATCGGGGCATGTCCTTCTCTAGTACATCGGGGCATGTCCTTCTCTAGTACATCAGGGCTTGTCCTTCTTATTCATTATGTTGCCCATTTGTATTTTTTGCCGGGAATCGTTGGGAGTTCAAGGCTTGTGTTTTTGTAAAAGAAAATCGATTGTTGCGTGTTGGACGTCATATAGTCCGGTCGCTTAGTGTTTCAATCTTTACATAGCGGACAAAAGCACCAAGCTTGATACCGGTGCCCACCGGTACCACTCGAGGATTTTGTGTAATAACGGAATGAAAATTAGAAAAAAAGCGTCCATCACGGGCTCCCTGTGGTGAAATTTAAGATATTGTATTTCCAAAACTAAGGCGAAATATCTGATTGTTTTTTTGGTAGGGGAAATATAACAGTATTTGTTAATATTTCAAGATAAAACTGTCGTTGGCTGCATTAAAATAAATTATTAAAGAGAAAGCGTTTTCAAAGCTAGACCCAATCCCCCTCACGGTTATCCAATATGGCGGCATATATTGGCACTGTATAGGCTGTAAGTACCTCATAAAATCGCGTATTTTAGGTAAAACAAAGATTATTCTTTATGTATCAAGGACGTACAATGTCTATAACCTACTAAATATGAAATTATGTCTTGATTTTAAATTTATTTCTTCTAAATCTGCGATTAATCGCAATTATCGGGTATTTTGACGTTGGCTAAATAAAAAGAGGTAGAGATGGATTTAATAAGGGGGCTTTGTAAGTGTCTGTTAACTAGACACCAAAGACCAATAAGATGCTTTAGATATGCCTCCTTAATCAAAGTTATTAGGTTGTGATTCTTTTCTTGAGAATATTAGAGGATTTGGATGTTCTGCAGGAGAAACATCTGTAGAAACTCTTTGTCGCGCAAATAAAGCAAAATGGCACAGGAATTGTAACACATTTGCGGTATTAATGCTCGAAAGCACTTAAAAAGCTGACCAGCAGAGGCACTACGAAAAAATAGTGCTTATTGCTCCCTTTTTGTGCATCATAGTGATGAGGTTGAACGCATCTCATGCTTTTAACAGGATAGCAACCAGCCTCCAACGAATCGCCGCACCAATAGAGAACTATTTTATTATCCTAAAGATGTGCTAATGATGACCTAAGGGATGGAAAGGGCCGTGGAGCATAAGAAAAGGAAAGTTCTCCAGGAAGCGAGAGAGGATGATAAAAAAAGTATAGAGCTTTTGTCAGGCTTATAGAATATATTAACAGAATATATAATGAAGGCTGTTGAAAATGGTACGTCCCTTTTTCTGATGTCCGAGCTCCACAATGTACATGAGACACGCTTGGGAGATTTTGGGAATTAGAGATCCTTTAACCGTTTTCTACTAAAGGACAGAGTTTTAGAGGCTTTTCCTAAGTTGCGGATCAGTGATCGGCGGACCGTTATTGTAATGAAGGGGAGAAAGTTATTCTGAAACAAACTGAAAGAGACTTTTCAGAATGATGCGCGTACGCTAGCATGTGCCCAGGGTCCGCGGGGATTTCTTTACCAAACAAAGAATTTTTGCTTTCTCCGGGACGTTTTCTCCGAGGTGCCGAAGAAACGACGGTGCTATAAACAAGTGTTCAAAAACTAGTGTTGACGATACTAGCGTCTAACCCAAAACCTGACGTAAGCCAGAATTATTCTATTATTTTAGCGCTCAGAAGGTTTTGAGCGCCATATCTGTAGACGCCAGCCACCGCTGCCGATCTCTATTAGTTCGATACCCTTTTTTCTTTACAAAATGAAAATATAAATCATGGAACGCTATTAGCTAGGGTTTTCGGCTTCATACGACCGAGTGGTTGAAAGTCAAGGGCGTCTGCCGGCTCCCCCGCTTTGACCCATAACTAGCATGGGGTAGAGCGAGGCTCTCGCCTCGGAAACAATTGTGATACTTTGATTTTAACAAACACAGGGCCGTAACGATAATTTATCAACGCACAATAGGCTATGAAAAATCTCCCTCATCGGTAGCATATTTTTTACTGCTGACGGGCCTATTAATTAAAGCCGCGCTGGTTAAATTAAAGCTCTATAGCCCTTAATATAATAATTATAGAACTCATTAAAAGAACATTTCTGGGAAAATTCATGTGCACCACCTATTTGTGCTAATTTAATGAATACAAATCAGTCATATTTGCATGTTAGGGATGTAAATAGAGCCGCTTGGGGCCTGGGTTCCAGTAGGTTTTCCTTATTTTTCAAATGTAGCTTTTTATAACTATTTATATGTTTTTTGGCTCGGAATTCGATAGAATACAGCCGAAATGATTGAAATCGTTTTCAAATATGTGCATTTTGATCTTTTTTGTGTCTTCAAAAGGTATGAAAATCTTACCACAGGGTACCTGTGCTTTTGTCCGATGTGTATAGATTGAGCTCTTTTTGTGTGCGCTAAGCGACCCGACTAATATACTCGGACACAATTGTAGCTAATTTGACCATACGATCGCAAACGATGGCAATGTGGTTTCCATATGATTGCACGCTAAAGCAGGGTGTTTTCATTCCTCTAGAGTGTTCGCTAACAAGTTAACTTTACCTACTGAAGCTAATATTAGGATTCGCTGCGGTTAATATTAAGTTAGATCTTGTTTTATCGCCATAGCTATGTCCTGGAGTGTTCAGAGTGTGGCATCATTTACCGCAGCCGGGAATACTGGTACGGCAATCGTGACCCAGTGGAGACAGTCGTCAGGACGGAGCTTAAGCATGTTTGGCCAGGGGTAAGACATGTATGAACAGAACTTAAACACGTTTAGCCAGGGGTTAGATATATATGAACAAAGCTTTAACACGTTTGGCCAGGGGTAAGACATGTATGAACAGAGCAAGACAAGTATTAACAGAGCTTAAACACGTTTGGCCAGGGGTAAGACATGTATGAACAGAGCAAGACAAGTCAGAACAGAGCTTAAACACGTTTGGCCAGGAGTAAGACAAGTATGAACAGGGCTTAAACACGTTTGGCCAGGAGTAAGACGGTGCAGATAGAGCTTAAACCGCTGTATAGTAACGTTTAAGGAAAGTTCAAGTTATCCGAGTTTGGTTAAGCGGTTGTCTTTTTTGTGGCATTCCGAGTTCTTTTGTATGAATCGGACGCTTTACCTTTTTCCAAGGATAACGCTGCTCCTTTGGAGCCCAGCAATGCGTCCCGGAGACTGCTGGACGGAGTCAAGTATTTATCCGACACCGTGGGCGCCTACAGTACTCCTTCTAGTCGCGCAATGACTGCATGGATAGCGGACCGAGTGGCCCCAGACTACTGGGTCCCAAACGCACAGATTTTGGTGGGTAGCCTGTGGTCGGTTTAAACCTAGTTGTGGGTGTTCTCATTTGTTTTATTTAACTCCCAGGCGTGTCAGAGCTGCGATCACGTGTTCTCCGCTGACGAAAAGAAGCATCATTGCCGCGCATGTGGAGGTGGCTTTTGTGACAACTGCTCAGCCAATAAAAAGCCTGTACCAGAGCGAGGCTGGGGCATGGAGCCCGTTCGTGTGTGCGACTCGTGTTTTAGTAAGAGAGCCTCAACAGACGAGGGAATAGGGTGCGATATGAGGTGGGTGCTAGGGACAGAGTGGGACCCTTAAATAAAGGCGAACCTTCAATGGGGGGCGTCTCCGGGTATAGGAGTGTATTAGCTTTTATATTGTTACCTTTGCTTATTTTTTTTTTATTAATATCTAATTTGCATTTTCCTTCCCGCTTAGTGAGCTCGCCAGTGCACTGGAAGACTCGGACTCAGGCTCCCAGTCTAGTCGCGCAGGCTCTCTGGTCGAGCAGACCCTGGGCCCAATGGCGGGTCGTCGAGTTATCGAAGGCGTCCAATCAGCGGTTGAGACTCTCGGGTTCGCTATGGAATACCCACGAGACATTATTACCGACGCGGCGAGACCTGGGTACTGGGTTCCAGACGCCCTGATAACTAACTGCCATCACTGTAAACAGGAGTTCAAAGGAAGCGATCGAAAGCACCATTGCCGCTCCTGTGGACAGGGCTTCTGTGACGAGTGCTCAAAACAACGGAGGACGGTCCCGTCCCGGGGGTGGGACCACCCTGTTCGGGTGTGTGACAAATGCGTGACAAAGAAAGGAGAGCTTTAGCAAATAATGCGTGACATTTAACGAGCACTTACAAGAGTTACAGAGGTCATTTACAGATAATTCCGTGGCGCGTGACAGGAGAGAGTGAAGTTTCGCGAGATTGATGCGTGTTGATGACGTCCAAAGCAAGGAAGAGCTTTAGCGTGTAGTTCAGTGCTGTAAAGTGCGTGTATGTGCGTGTAGTGTGTAACAGTACGTTCAATGCTAGCGTATAGTGCGTGTCTGCGCGTTCAATGTAAGTAAGGCTTCAACAGCAAGGGGGATCTCATTTTGAGCATTCTCAGTATCTCACTATGGTGATGTTGGGAGAAATTCGCCTTCCTACTTTTTGAGGTGCTCCGCTGCCTGTAAAGAGCAAGTTTCCATTATTATCGCTCTCATCTTAGTATCTCACTATGGTGATGTTGGGAGAAATTCGCCTTCCTACTTTTTGAAGTGTTCCGCTGCCTGTAAAGAGCAAGTTTCCATTACTATCGCTCTCATCTTAGTATCTCACTATGGTGATGTTGGGAGAAATTCGCCTTCCTACTTTTTGAGGTTCTCCGCTGCCTGTAAAGAGCAAGTTTCCATTATTATCGCTCTCATCTTAGTATCTCACTATGGTGATGTTGGGAGAAATTCGCCTTCCTACTTTTTGAGGTGCTCCGCTGCCTGTAAAGAGCAAGTTTCCATTATTATCGCTCTCATCGCTGGCGATTATGTGTATATTATATAAAAAAACTCGCCATACGATCGTGTGTTAAACCACTTTGTGATCGTGTGCAATCACATGGAAACCAATTTGCAATCGGTTGCGATCGTACGGTCAAATTAGCTGCGATCGGGTGGGATTATTTGGAAACAAGCCTTTAGGTGATGCGCTTCTTAATGTTCGCGCGTTATAAACAGGACACTTTATCAGATAGGTTTCTACAAACAATTGATATTTTTATTGTAATGTAGATAGGCAGGTAAACAAGATTTTGAAGACATTATTATAGGCGTTTGCTCATGATCACGTCAACGATGATTCATGATAAAGACCACATAAACCAGGTGTTATATGTGTTTAACTGGAGGTGGTGGCTGGGTCACTGGTGGTGGCTGTGTTACCGGTGGTGTGGTGGTGTTTGGGTGGGATGGTGGCTTTGTTACTGGTGATGTGGTGGTGTTTGGGTGGGATGGTGGCTTTGTTACTGGTAGTGTGGTGGTGTTTGGTTGGGATGGTGGCTTTGTTACTGGTGGTGTGGTGGTGTTTGGGTGGGATGGTGGCTTTGTTACTGGTGGTGTGGTGGTGTTTGGGTGGGATGGTGGCTCCGTTACTGGTGGTGTGGTAGTGTTTGGGTGGAGGTGGTGGCTGTGTTACTGGTGGTGTGGTGGTGTTTGGGTGGGATGGCGGCTGTGTTACTGGTGGTGTGGTGGTGTTTGGGTGGGATGGTGGCTGTGTTACCGGTGTTGTGGTGGTGTTTGGGAGGGATGGTGGCTGTGTTACTGGTGGTGTTTGGGTGGGATGGTGGCTGTGTTACCGGTGGTGTGGTGGTGTTTGGGTGAAGGTGGTGGCTTTTTTACTGCGCGCGCGTGCCGGTTTGCCGAGGTTGGTCGGTTCTTACTTGGACTCAAGCGCACCACACGTAATTTACCGATTCTCACTGGAATGCAAGCGTAAGCACAAACTGAAGCGTGAAACAAGTGAGAATCGGTCAAGCGCAAGAAAATCAAGCAGTTGCGTTCTGCTTTTCCTCTTACGCTTGCGTTCCAGTGAGAATGGGAAAATGAAACAAGCGCGCGCGCTTTGGTGCACGCTCAACATAACGTCACAATACTTTTATTCCATGTAACACGTCTCCCTGGTTACAAACTCTCGTACACTGTTCTATCTTTGTACTGCTCGGACGCGTACTACGTATCTCGAGATTTTACTTTAGAAAATTTAACATGAGTTTAACAAAAACACTTTTTATCGCCTTGACCTTGGGCCTCGCAATGGCGCCACTATGTGGGTGGGGCGAGACACGTGTTTACACGGCCAAAGCGCAGGAAACAGTCGCGAGCACTGTTCAATATGTAACACCTGGTGCAAGGGTGCTTATCCCGTGTCTGGCGACTCAAGCGAAGAACCTCGGGCTGCTACACGGGACAGCTCACGGAATAAAGGCAGAACGCGGAGACGGCAAGACTGCACGTGAAGATCATGGGGATAGACGCGGAGAGCCCGTGAATGGAAGTAACAACCACGTTAAAGCAACCGAAGAAATCGTTGCACGAAATGATCACGTGAACGGAGGCAATGCACAAGTGACAAGCGAAGGAAAGCACTTAGTAACAAGCACAGAGCACATAAAACAGCACCCGGTAGGACAGACGAGTGAGCGCTTTGTTGAGATTTCCAACAGGAAGGAGGTGAAGAAGTTTGGCGCTCTGTTTGTGGTGCAGATGAGCGAGAAATTGAACGGTAAACTGTGCTGTTTGTATTCGAGCGAGGAAGGCGACGAATACATGTCGGTGGAGGCCGAAGTGCGTGTCATCACAGGTGAGACGGTACATTTACTCAAACATTTATCAATCATATCTATCCTTTTCGCCCTTGCATATTATTTTATCGAGTCACGAAAAGCATATTATTTCCAAGTCCGTTGAAATTGCAATGGCACATGAAAAGCGCCGCGCTTGAACTTTTCCTTCTAATCAAATTTCCGGCTTCCCTATATTCCATGGGGCAGGGGCTAATCCAGTGTTTTAAAAGCACTAAGATGTTCTTTGTTAGCCGTTTTTTGTACGCATAGTCTCTAACTTGCTCCTCGCTTTTTTTTAACGAACACCAGCGGACGTTCTTAGAAAGTCATACGGTCTCATCAACGAAAAGTCCCAGCGGCCAAATCCAGAGTCGAATTGCCCATCCCGCGGATTTGATATCACATCCCGAGGGACAAAGTCAAGTTGCCCAACCCAGCAATGTGCCATTCCGTCCAGTGAGGCAAGGTCACGTGGTCCAACCCGCAGATTTGCCATTCCGTCCATTGAGACAAGGTCACGTGGTCCAGCCCGCAGATTTGCCATTCCATCAATTGAGACAAGGTCACGTGGTCCAGCCCGCATATTTGCCATTCCGTCCTTTGAGAAAAGGTCACGTGGTCCAGCCCGCAGATTTGCAATTCCGTCCTTTGAGACAAGGTCACGTGGTCCAACCCGAAGATTTGCCATTCCGTCCATTGAAACAAAGTCACGTGGTCCAACCCGCAGATTTGCCATTCCATCCATTGAGACAAGGTCACGTGGTCCAACCCGCAGATTTGCCATTCCATCCATTGAGACAAGGTCACGTGGTCCAACACGCAGATTTGTCATTCCGTCGATTGAGACCAGGTCACGTGATCCAACCCGCAGATTTGCCATCCCGTCCATTGAGACAAGGTCACGTGGTCCAACCCGCAGATTTGTCATTCCGCCCATTGAGACAAGGCCACGCGGTTATTCTCCAGACATCCAGTCCCAAGGGATAAAACCTTATACTCTATCCCGCAGATTCGCCATTCCATCTCGAAAGACACCCTTCTACCCAAGGTACGAGAGACTTTTTGTAGAAGCGATATTACCCGACCGCGGGATCGAGCTGCCTTCCCGCGGGACAGAGTGGCGTCATATCTCCATGGAGGCCCCTCCCATCACCAAGTGGGTGGAGATGATGATAGAGTCCATCGACGCGAAAGTCGCACGCTACGAGGACACTCTATTTCAGGTAGACATGATTGTTTCGTACAAATAATAGTAATAATGATGCCTTAGATTCTAGGCCTTATTATTACTACTATCAGTACCGGTGTGAAATTATTGGGGTTAGGGCTATGACCTAACCGTAACCCAAGTTACTTCATACCGGGTACTGATATAAATGATGATGATGCCTTAACTTTTAACCCTAACCCCAATTATTCCATAAGGAGTACTGATATTATTGATGTCTCAACTTTAAACCCAATTATTCCATAAGTAGTACTGATAATGATGATACCTTAGGTCGGCAGCTTGTGCCTTCAAGCAGTAACCGGTGAGAGGCTTTCTTCCTGGCTGGTTGATCACTTATCTGAGAACAACATGTATGTGTATAGCGTAGGCCGGCACGTGGTGACGACCGTCAAGTTTGCCCTGATCAAGTCACTGGGGGAAGCCCTTCTAGTGTACATTTTACTGGTTGGCACTACGCTATCTTTGAGAAGATTCTTAAGGTATGTCAATTCCAAAATGACAAGGCAGCGTGTTTCCAAAGCGGTATAACGATATAACGCTCAATTTATTTCCACATTTTTTTACATAAGTAGTTCTTATTTACCCGTGAAATACATTTGGCTCAAAGTTCTGTAATATACTCAGCCGCTGGACGCTAAAACTAAACGCAGCACAACATTTGCCAGCACTACATTGTTTTGGTGACCATCTTTAACATCAATTGATTTCTTAGGCTTCTTAAAGTCGAAGAAATGTATCTGTTTAGGAATTCTAACAAAGAAAAATATAATACTTTTAAAAGCACGTATTTGGATCTTATTGTATTCATGTTATTTTCTTCCTTTGATAGGTCTTACCAAATGTGTCTGTTTGACTTTTCTGATTTCTCAAGACGTTCTTGGAAATGAAATTCGAGAAACCTCGTGACCAATTCATCACGTGACTACCACTCTTGATGGAGACTCAGTGCTTAAGGGGCGCAAAACCGGAGCCTCTTTTGCATTCATCGCTAACTAGACTGAACAATTACCGCCTGGCGTTCAAGAGTCTGGCGCCTTTGCCTCTGAAATGCACTAGTGACCCAACAAAAACTCTCACCAAATCTCTATGTTATATCAGCAGACGCCATTTCTTCCAAACTCTACTTCCAGAATAAACTAACATTTGGTAGAAAGTGTTTTTCGGCCGAAAAATCATTCAGCCTGTAACATTTTTGTTTATATATCTTATGATGTCAATCAATTCAAATAAAGTCTTAGTCTGATGTCGTGCAATGTGAGGGTTGTATTCCAGCATGTTGCCTTAGTTTTTAGGTGTTATTTTGATAGCTGCTCGTCGTGTCGGCACGCCTCGTCCACGCAGACTAGTGTCCTAAAGGCTCTTTCCCAATAGACGTAAATACCGTGATTGTACGAGGGTAAGAAATATATCCAAGTACAGCAATTGTTTTAACATTAGTGTGTTTAGCCTCTCTAAGGTGTCCATCATCTATGACCAAAGTAGAGCAAAAGCTTTGATAGAAAAACTCAGCCACGCAGACAGGCTGGTATCCTAATTATCGTCCTTATCAATTATACAGAGTTCCTGGTTTGATAGGAAGGCTTCAGCAGGGGCGGATCTAGGGTTGGCCGAGCAGACCCAGGCCCCCCTAATCGGATACTTTGCTTCAAAAGAACAAGAAATACAAGGAATCTGAAAGAACAATGAATTCCCTCCCCCTCTCTCGAAACCCTTGTTTAGGCACCCTCTTTCTTGAACTCCAGTATCCGCCCCTGTTCAGGCTGGTAAGCCGAAAAAAAAAATGAGAACCGAGTCAAATGGGTCTATACCACATTTCATGAAATATATGCTATCTATCTGTCTGTGACCGCTATTTGTCTCTAGGTTATTTTTGTTATGCTGATTTTGGATAAGAACCGAGGCAAATGGGTCTATACCACATTTCGTGAAATATATGCTATCTATCTGTCTGTGACCGCTATTTGTCTCTAGGTTATTTTTGTTATCCTGATTTTGGCAATAATCATCACCCTTTCGAAAAAATACTTCAAATAGGCAGCCTGTCATTTGTATCCTCCCCCTAAGGCTACAAGCACATAGTTACTCCAATCATCCGTTTTTTAAATCACCAAATGATCATCACGCTACATCTTGACTTCACATTCTGGTAGTTTTTTCAGGAGATCACTTATAGACTTGTCTTTGTCCTTGATGCGACTTGCGCCTGACAAGTTTAGCTTCTGTAGCTTTCTGGAGGAAATGTTAAGATCACATTTCAGAATGACAGAGCTTCAACAAATTAATGACAATTTCATAAGACTTGAAAAATGGCGGCTCAAAGGGTGCCAGAGGCATAAGCAGATAAGGCACAAGCAGAAGACAGTAAAAGAGACAGGGACCTACGTCATTTGTTCAAGTGGTTGGATGTCTGAGATTCCATGACAGTTGCCAATATCTAGCTCTCTGAGAGAGTTCTTCACATGCTGCAAGTGATTCAGGTCGGTTATGTATTTACAGTTGTGAAGACTCAAATACTCTAGGTGATGAAGACCTTCTGCAAAAAAAGATTGAAATAGTTTTCTCTGCTACTTAAAACACCTCTTCTTCATCTCGTAAAAAATAACGTTGAAAATGATTTAACAAACTTCTAGTTGCTATTTAAAAGACCTAAACAAGCCAAGGAATAGTTGCATGTCTGCCATGTATCTGTCCATGGAGCATTTCTTAAGCACCCACAGTCATCAGAGAGCGTTTGATCTAGGGAGCATTAGTGAGAGGCCACCTTGGGGCTTACCTGATGACCTCTGTATCTTGGTCCCATTTCAGTATAAAATATAGTGTTGTAGTGTAACATATTTTTGCACTGGGATGATGTTAATTTACTCCATTCCCCCTGAAGAGATTTCATCTTCTTAACATATCACCACATTACTTTCAGGGCTACTTTACTATCTGTCAATTCATTAGTCCAAATTCTTGTGTGGGGGAGGAAGGCCACAGATACTTCGTTTTGGTCAGTGCACCTACCTAGATGAAGCAGACCCCCCGTGGTAACACAGGTATCCTGGGCATCAATCCCCTGAAGCCTGTATTTGTGCCCAGGCCCTGGAGCAAGTGCATTGTAGTTTCTCATCCAGCTGTCATGAGAATGAAACTTGACTCCTCCTCCACATCGTAGAATCCACTCTGCTGCAACCCTACAGCCAATGATTGACAAGTGGATTCTTTTGTAATAAATATTTATTTTTAAGGTTATTACAGTTGACAACTGATGACATATGATTTCTTTGCAACTCAAACTTCCTGTTACTGTAATTTGATCCTCTAATTACATGAACCTGCTAACTCAACGTATTTTCTCCTTATTTTAAACATGTTTATTTTATTGTAAAGTAAAATGTCTTATATATTCCTATGTCACAACAATGATTGTTTTAATTATCAAAGGTAATGTGTGGTGTTTACAGGTGCTCCGCTGCCTGTAAAGAGCAAATTTCCATTATTATCGCTCTCATCTTAGTATCTCACTATGGTGATGTTGGGAGAAATTCGCCTTCCTACTTTTTGATGTGCTCCGCTGCCTGTAAAGAGCAAATTTCCATTATTATCGCTCTCATCTTAGTATCTCACTATGGTGATGTTGGGAGAAATTCGCCTTCCTACTTTTTGATGTGCTCCGCTGCCTGTAAAGAGCAAATTTCCATTATTATCGCTCTCATCTTAGTATCTCACTATGGTGATGTTGGGAGAAATTCGCCTTCCTACTTTTTGATGTGCTCCGCTGCCTGTAAAGAGCAAATTTCCATTATTATCGCTCTCATCTTAGTATCTCACTATGGTGATGTTGGGAGAAATTCGCCTTCCTACTTTTTGATGTGCTCCGCTGCCTGTAAAGAGCAAATTTCCATTATTATCGCTCTCGTCTTAGTATCTCACTATGGTGATGTTGGGAGAAATTCGCCTTCCTACTTTTTGAGGTGCTCCGCTGCCTGTAAAGAGCAAATTTCCATTATTATCGCTCTCGTCTTAGTATCTCACTATGGTGATGTTGGGAGAAATTCGCCTTCCTACTTTTTGATGTGCTCCGCTGCCTGTAAAGAGCAAATTTCCATTATTATCGCTCTCATCTTAGTATCTCACTATGGTGATGTTGGGAGAAATTCGCCTTCCTACTTTTTGATGTGCTCCGCTGCCTGTAAAGAGCAAATTTCCATTATTATCGCTCTCGTCTTAGTATCTCACTATGGTGATGTTGGGAGAAATTCGCCTTCCTACTTTTTGAGGTGCTCCGCTGCCTGTAAAGAGCAAATTTCCATTATTATCGCTCTCGTCTTAGTATCTCACTATGGTGATGTTGGGAGAAATTCGCCTTCCTACTTTTTGAGGTGCTCCGCTGCCTGTAAAGAGCAAATTTCCATTATTATCGCTCTCATCTTAGTATCTCACTATGGTGATGTTGGGAGAAATTCGCCTTCCTACTTTTTGATGTGCTCCGCTGCCTGTAAAGAGCAAATTTCCATTATTATCGCTCTCGTCTTAGTATCTCACTATGGTGATGTTGGGAGAAATTCGCCTTCCTACTTTTTGAGGTGCTCCGCTGCCCGTAAAGAGCAAATTTCCATTATTATCGCTCTCGTCTTAGTATCTCACTATGGTGATGTTGGGAGAAATTCGCCTTCCTACTTTTTGAGGTGCTCCGCTGCCTGTAAAGAGCAAATTTCCATTATTATCGCTCTCATCTTAGTATCTCACTATGGTGATGTTGGGAGAAATTCGCCTTCCTACTTTTTGATGTGCTCCGCTGCCTGTAAAGAGCAAATTTCCATTATTATCGCTCTCGTCTTAGTATCTCACTATGGTGATGTTGGGAGAAATTCGCCTTCCTACTTTTTGAGGTGCTCCGCTGCCCGTAAAGAGCAAATTTCCATTATTATCGCTCTCATCTTAGTATCTCACTATGGTGATGTTGGGAGAAATTCGCCTTCCTACTTTTTGAGGTGCTCCGCTGCCCGTAAAGAGCAAATTTCCATTATTATCGCTCTCATCTTAGTATCTCACTATGGTGATGTTGGGAGAAATTCGCCTTCCTACTTTTTGATGTGCTCCGCTGCCTGTAAAGAGCAAATTTCCATTATTATCGCTCTCATCTTAGTATCTCACTATGGTGATGTTGGGAGAAATTCGCCTTCCTACTTTTTGATGTGCTCCGCTGCCTGTAAAGAGCAAATTTCCATTATTATCGCTCTCATCTTAGTATCTCACTATGGTGATGTTGGGAGAAATTCGCCTTCCTACTTTTTCAGGTGCTTCGCTGCCTGTAAAGAGCAAGGCGATTATGTGTATATTATATAAAAACTCGCCATACGATCGTGTGTTAAACCACTTTGTGATCGTGTGCGATCACATGGAAACCACTTTGCAATTGGTTGCGATCGTACGGTCAAATTAGCTGCGATCGGGTGGGATTATTTGGAAACAAGCATTCAGGTGATGCGCTTCTTAATGTTCGCGCGTTATAAACAAGACACTTTATCAGATAGGTTTCTACAAATGGTGGCTGTGTTACCGGTGGTGTGGTGGTGTTTGGGTGAAGGTGGTGGCTTTGTTACTGCGCGCCCGTGCCGGTTTGCGGATGTTGGTCGGTTCTTACTTGGACTCAAGCGCAGCACACGTAATTTACCGATTCTCACTGGAATGCAAGCGTAAGCACAAACGGAAGCGTAAAACAAGTGAGAATCGGTCAAACACAAGCGCAAGAAAATCAAGCAGTTGCGTTCTGCTTTTCCTCTTACGCTTGCGTTCCAGTGAGAATGGGAAAATGAAACAAGCGCGCGCGCTTTGGTGCACGCTCAACATAACGTCACAATACTTTTATTCCATGTAACACGTCTCCCTGGTTACAAACTCTCGTACACTGTTCTATCTTTGTACTGCTCGGACGCGTACTACGTATCTCGAGATTTTACTTTAGAAAATTTAACATGAGTTTAACAAAAACACTTTTTATCGCCTTGACCTTGGGCCTCGCAATGGCGCCACTATGTGGGTGGGGCGAGACACGTGTTTACACGGCCAAAGCGCAGGAAACAGTCGCGAGCACTGTTCAATATGTTACACCTGGTGCAAGGGTGCTTATCCCGTGTCTGGCGACTCAAGCGAAGAACCTCGGGCTGCTACACGGGACAGCTCACGGAATAAAGGCAGAACGCGGAGACGACAAGACTGCACGTGAAAATCATGGGGATAGACGCGGAGAGCCCGTGAATGGAAGTAACAACCACGTTAAAGCAACCGAAGAAATCGTTGCACGAAATGATCACGTGAACGGAGGCAATGCACAAGTGACAAGCGAAGGAAAGCACTTAGTAACAAGCACAGAGCACATAAAACAGCACCCGGTAGGACAGACGAGTGAGCGCTTTGTTGAGATTTCCAACAGGAAGGAGGTGAAGAAGTTTGGCGCTCTGTTTGTGGTGCAGATGAGCGAGAAATTGAACGGTAAACTGTGCTGTTTGTATTCGAGCGAGGAAGGCGACGAATACATGTCGGTGGAGGCCGAAGTGCGTGTCATCACAGGTGAGACGGTAGATTTACTCAAACATTTATCAATCATATCTATCCTTTTCGCCCTTGCATAATATTTTATCGAGTCACGAAAAGCATATTATTTCCAAGTCCGTTGAAATTGCAATGGCACATGAAAAGCGCCGCGCTTGAACTTTTCCTTCTAATCAAATTTCCGGCTTCCCTATATTCCATGGGGCAGGGGCTAATCCAGGGTTTTAAAAGCCCTAAGATGTTCTTTGTTCGCCGTTTTTTGTACGCATAGTCTCTAACTTGCTCCTCGCTTTTTTTTAACGAACACCAGCGGACGTTCTTAGAAAGTCATACGGTCTCATCAACGAAAAGTCCCAGCGGCCAAATCCAGAGTCGAATTGCCCATCCCGCGGATTTGATATCACATCCCTAGGGACAAAGTCAAGTTGCCCACCCCAGGAATGTGCCATTCCGTCCAGTGAGGCAAGGTCACGTGGCCCAACCCGCAGATTTGCCATTCCGTCCATTGAGACAAGGTCACGTGGTCCAGCCCGCAGATTTGCCATTCCATCAATTGAGACAAGGTCACGTGGTCCAGCCCGCAGATTTGCCATTCCGTCCTTTGAGAAAAGGTCACGTGGTCCAGCCCGCAGATTTGCAATTCCGTCCTTTGAGACAAGGTCACGTGGTCCAACCCGAAGATTTGCCATTCCGTCCATTGAAACAAAGTCACGTGGTCCAACCCGCAGATTTGCCATTCCATCCATTGAGACAAGGTCACGTGGTCCAACCCGCAGATTTGCCATTCCATCCATTGAGACAAGGTCACGTGGTCCAACACGCAGATTTGTCATTCCGTCGATTGAGACCAGGTCACGTGATCCAACCCGCAGATTTGCCATCCCGTCCATTGAGACAAGGTCACGTGGTCCAACCCGCAGATTTGTCATTCCGCCCATTGAGACAAGGCCACGCGGTTATTCTCCAGACATCCAGTCCCAAGGGATAAAACCTTATACTCTATCCCGCAGATTCGCCATTCCATCTCGAAAGACACCCTTCTACCCAAGGTACGAGAGACTTTTTGTAGAAGCGATATTACCCGACCGCGGGATCGAGCTGCCTTCCCGCGGGACAGAGTGGCGTCATATCTCCATGGAGGCCCCTCCCATCACCAAGTGGGTGGAGATGATGATAGAGTCCATCGACGCGAAAGTCGCACGCTACGAGGACACTCTATTTCAGGTAGACATGATTGTTTCGTACAAATAATAGTAATAATGATGCCTTAGATTCTAGGCCTTATTATTACTACTATCAGTACCGGTGTGAAATTATTGGGGTTAGGGCTATGACCTAACCGTAACCCAAGTTACTTCATACCGGGTACTGATATAAATGATGATGATGCCTTAACTTTTAACCCTAACCCCAATTATTCCATAAGGAGTACTGATATTATTGATGTCTCAACTTTAAACCCAATTATTCCATAAGTAGTACTGATAATGATGATACCTTAGGTCGGCAGCTTGTGCCTTCAAGCAGTAACCGGTGAGAGGCTTTCTTCCTGGCTGGTTGATCACTTATCTGAGAACAACATGTATGTGTATAGCGTAGGCCGGCACGTGGTGACGACCGTCAAGTTTGCCCTGATCAAGTCACTGGGGGAAGCCCTTCTAGTGTACATTTTACTGGTTGGCACTACGCTATCTTTGAGAAGATTCTTAAGGTATGTCAATTCCAAAATGACAAGGCAGCGTGTTTCCAAAGCGGTATAACGATATAACGCTCAATTTATTTCCACATTTTTTTACATAAGTAGTTCTTATTTACCCGTGAAATACATTTGGCTCAAAGTTCTGTAATATACTCAGCCGCTGGACGCTAAAACTAAACGCAGCACAACATTTGCCAGCACTACATTGTTTTGGTGACCATCTTTAACATCAATTGATTTCTTAGGCTTCTTAAAGTCGAAGAAATGTATCTGTTTAGGAATTCTAACAAAGAAAAATATAATACTTTTAAAAGCACGTATTTGGATCTTATTGTATTCATGTTATTTTCTTCCTTTGATAGGTCTTACCAAATGTGTCTGTTTGACTTTTCTGATTTCTCAAGACGTTCTTGGAAATGAAATTCGAGAAACCTCGTGACCAATTCATCACGTGACTACCACTCTTGATGGAGACTCAGTGCTTAAGGGGCGCAAAACCGGAGCCTCTTTTGCATTCATCGCTAACTAGACTGAACAATTACCGCCTGGCGTTCAAGAGTCTGGCGCCTTTGCCTCTGAAATGCACTAGTGACCCAACAAAAACTCTCACCAAATCTCTATGTTATATCAGCAGACGCCATTTCTTCCAAACTCTACTTCCAGAATAAACTAACATTTGGTAGAAAGTGTTTTTCGGCCGAAAAATCATTCAGCCTGTAACATTTTTGTTTATATATCTTATGATGTCAATCAATTCAAATAAAGTCTTAGTCTGATGTCGTGCAATGTGAGGGTTGTATTCCAGCATGTTGCCTTAGTTTTTAGGTGTTATTTTGATAGCTGCTCGTCGTGTCGGCACGCCTCGTCCACGCAGACTAGTGTCCTAAAGGCTCTTTCCCAATAGACGTAAATACCGTGATTGTACGAGGGTAAGAAATATATCCAAGTACAGCAATTGTTTTAACATTAGTGTGTTTAGCCTCTCTAAGGTGTCCATCATCTATGACCAAAGTAGAGCAAAAGCTTTGATAGAAAAACTCAGCCACGCAGACAGGCTGGTATCCTAATTATCGTCCTTATCAATTATACAGAGTTCCTGGTTTGATAGGAAGGCTTCAGCAGGGGCGGATCTAGGGTTGGCCGAGCAGACCCAGGCCCCCCTAATCGGATACTTTGCTTCAAAAGAACAAGAAATACAAGGAATCTGAAAGAACAATGAATTCCCTCCCCCTCTCTCGAAACCCTTGTTTAGGCACCCTCTTTCTTGAACTCCAGTATCCGCCCCTGTTCAGGCTGGTAAGCCGAAAAAAAAAATGAGAACCGAGTCAAATGGGTCTATACCACATTTCATGAAATATATGCTATCTATCTGTCTGTGACCGCTATTTGTCTCTAGGTTATTTTTGTTATGCTGATTTTGGATAAGAACCGAGGCAAATGGGTCTATACCACATTTCGTGAAATATATGCTATCTATCTGTCTGTGACCGCTATTTGTCTCTAGGTTATTTTTGTTATCCTGATTTTGGCAATAATCATCACCCTTTCGAAAAAATACTTCAAATAGGCAGCCTGTCATTTGTATCCTCCCCCTAAGGCTACAAGCACATAGTTACTCCAATCATCCGTTTTTTAAATCACCAAATGATCATCACGCTACATCTTGACTTCACATTCTGGTAGTTTTTTCAGGAGATCACTTATAGACTTGTCTTTGTCCTTGATGCGACTTGCGCCTGACAAGTTTAGCTTCTGTAGCTTTCTGGAGGAAATGTTAAGATCACATTTCAGAATGACAGAGCTTCAACAAATTAATGACAATTTCATAAGACTTGAAAAATGGCGGCTCAAAGGGTGCCAGAGGCATAAGCAGATAAGGCACAAGCAGAAGACAGTAAAAGAGACAGGGACCTACGTCATTTGTTCAAGTGGTTGGATGTCTGAGATTCCATGACAGTTGCCAATATCTAGCTCTCTGAGAGAGTTCTTCACATGCTGCAAGTGATTCAGGTCGGTTATGTATTTACAGTTGTGAAGACTCAAATACTCTAGGTGATGAAGACCTTCTGCAAAAAAAGATTGAAATAGTTTTCTCTGCTACTTAAAACACCTCTTCTTCATCTCGTAAAAAATAACGTTGAAAATGATTTAACAAACTTCTAGTTGCTATTTAAAAGACCTAAACAAGCCAAGGAATAGTTGCATGTCTGCCATGTATCTGTCCATGGAGCATTTCTTAAGCACCCACAGTCATCAGAGAGCGTTTGATCTAGGGAGCATTAGTGAGAGGCCACCTTGGGGCTTACCTGATGACCTCTGTATCTTGGTCCCATTTCAGTATAAAATATAGTGTTGTAGTGTAACATATTTTTGCACTGGGATGATGTTAATTTACTCCATTCCCCCTGAAGAGATTTCATCTTCTTAACATATCACCACATTACTTTCAGGGCTACTTTACTATCTGTCAATTCATTAGTCCAAATTCTTGTGTGGGGGAGGAAGGCCACAGATACTTCGTTTTGGTCAGTGCACCTACCTAGATGAAGCAGACCCCCCGTGGTAACACAGGTATCCTGGGCATCAATCCCCTGAAGCCTGTATTTGTGCCCAGGCCCTGGAGCAAGTGCATTGTAGTTTCTCATCCAGCTGTCATGAGAATGAAACTTGACTCCTCCTCCACATCGTAGAATCCACTCTGCTGCAACCCTACAGCCAATGATTGACAAGTGGATTCTTTTGTAATAAATATTTATTTTTAAGGTTATTACAGTTGACAACTGATGACATATGATTTCTTTGCAACTCAAACTTCCTGTTACTGTAATTTGATCCTCTAATTACATGAACCTGCTAACTCAACGTATTTTCTCCTTATTTTAAACATGTTTATTTTATTGTAAAGTAAAATGTCTTATATATTCCTATGTCACAACAATGATTGTTTTAATTATCAAAGGTAATGTGTGGTGTTTACAGGTGCTCCGCTGCCTGTAAAGAGCAAATTTCCATTATTATCGCTCTCATCTTAGTATCTCACTATGGTGATGTTGGGAGAAATTCGCCTTCCTACTTTTTGATGTGCTCCGCTGCCTGTAAAGAGCAAATTTCCATTATTATCGCTCTCATCTTAGTATCTCACTATGGTGATGTTGGGAGAAATTCGCCTTCCTACTTTTTGATGTGCTCCGCTGCCTGTAAAGAGCAAATTTCCATTATTATCGCTCTCATCTTAGTATCTCACTATGGTGATGTTGGGAGAAATTCGCCTTCCTACTTTTTGATGTGCTCCGCTGCCTGTAAAGAGCAAATTTCCATTATTATCGCTCTCATCTTAGTATCTCACTATGGTGATGTTGGGAGAAATTCGCCTTCCTACTTTTTGATGTGCTCCGCTGCCTGTAAAGAGCAAATTTCCATTATTATCGCTCTCGTCTTAGTATCTCACTATGGTGATGTTGGGAGAAATTCGCCTTCCTACTTTTTGAGGTGCTCCGCTGCCTGTAAAGAGCAAATTTCCATTATTATCGCTCTCGTCTTAGTATCTCACTATGGTGATGTTGGGAGAAATTCGCCTTCCTACTTTTTGATGTGCTCCGCTGCCTGTAAAGAGCAAATTTCCATTATTATCGCTCTCATCTTAGTATCTCACTATGGTGATGTTGGGAGAAATTCGCCTTCCTACTTTTTGATGTGCTCCGCTGCCTGTAAAGAGCAAATTTCCATTATTATCGCTCTCGTCTTAGTATCTCACTATGGTGATGTTGGGAGAAATTCGCCTTCCTACTTTTTGAGGTGCTCCGCTGCCTGTAAAGAGCAAATTTCCATTATTATCGCTCTCGTCTTAGTATCTCACTATGGTGATGTTGGGAGAAATTCGCCTTCCTACTTTTTGAGGTGCTCCGCTGCCTGTAAAGAGCAAATTTCCATTATTATCGCTCTCATCTTAGTATCTCACTATGGTGATGTTGGGAGAAATTCGCCTTCCTACTTTTTGATGTGCTCCGCTGCCTGTAAAGAGCAAATTTCCATTATTATCGCTCTCGTCTTAGTATCTCACTATGGTGATGTTGGGAGAAATTCGCCTTCCTACTTTTTGAGGTGCTCCGCTGCCCGTAAAGAGCAAATTTCCATTATTATCGCTCTCGTCTTAGTATCTCACTATGGTGATGTTGGGAGAAATTCGCCTTCCTACTTTTTGAGGTGCTCCGCTGCCTGTAAAGAGCAAATTTCCATTATTATCGCTCTCATCTTAGTATCTCACTATGGTGATGTTGGGAGAAATTCGCCTTCCTACTTTTTGATGTGCTCCGCTGCCTGTAAAGAGCAAATTTCCATTATTATCGCTCTCGTCTTAGTATCTCACTATGGTGATGTTGGGAGAAATTCGCCTTCCTACTTTTTGAGGTGCTCCGCTGCCCGTAAAGAGCAAATTTCCATTATTATCGCTCTCATCTTAGTATCTCACTATGGTGATGTTGGGAGAAATTCGCCTTCCTACTTTTTGAGGTGCTCCGCTGCCCGTAAAGAGCAAATTTCCATTATTATCGCTCTCATCTTAGTATCTCACTATGGTGATGTTGGGAGAAATTCGCCTTCCTACTTTTTGATGTGCTCCGCTGCCTGTAAAGAGCAAATTTCCATTATTATCGCTCTCATCTTAGTATCTCACTATGGTGATGTTGGGAGAAATTCGCCTTCCTACTTTTTGATGTGCTCCGCTGCCTGTAAAGAGCAAATTTCCATTATTATCGCTCTCATCTTAGTATCTCACTATGGTGATGTTGGGAGAAATTCGCCTTCCTACTTTTTCAGGTGCTTCGCTGCCTGTAAAGAGCAAGGCGATTATGTGTATATTATATAAAAACTCGCCATACGATCGTGTGTTAAACCACTTTGTGATCGTGTGCGATCACATGGAAACCACTTTGCAATTGGTTGCGATCGTACGGTCAAATTAGCTGCGATCGGGTGGGATTATTTGGAAACAAGCATTCAGGTGATGCGCTTCTTAATGTTCGCGCGTTATAAACAAGACACTTTATCAGATAGGTTTCTACAAATGGTGGCTGTGTTACCGGTGGTGTGGTGGTGTTTGGGTGAAGGTGGTGGCTTTGTTACTGCGCGCCCGTGCCGGTTTGCGGATGTTGGTCGGTTCTTACTTGGACTCAAGCGCAGCACACGTAATTTACCGATTCTCACTGGAATGCAAGCGTAAGCACAAACGGAAGCGTAAAACAAGTGAGAATCGGTCAAACACAAGCGCAAGAAAATCAAGCAGTTGCGTTCTGCTTTTCCTCTTACGCTTGCGTTCCAGTGAGAATGGGAAAATGAAACAAGCGCGCGCGCTTTGGTGCACGCTCAACATAACGTCACAATACTTTTATTCCATGTAACACGTCTCCCTGGTTACAAACTCTCGTACACTGTTCTATCTTTGTACTGCTCGGACGCGTACTACGTATCTCGAGATTTTACTTTAGAAAATTTAACATGAGTTTAACAAAAACACTTTTTATCGCCTTGACCTTGGGCCTCGCAATGGCGCCACTATGTGGGTGGGGCGAGACACGTGTTTACACGGCCAAAGCGCAGGAAACAGTCGCGAGCACTGTTCAATATGTTACACCTGGTGCAAGGGTGCTTATCCCGTGTCTGGCGACTCAAGCGAAGAACCTCGGGCTGCTACACGGGACAGCTCACGGAATAAAGGCAGAACGCGGAGACGACAAGACTGCACGTGAAAATCATGGGGATAGACGCGGAGAGCCCGTGAATGGAAGTAACAACCACGTTAAAGCAACCGAAGAAATCGTTGCACGAAATGATCACGTGAACGGAGGCAATGCACAAGTGACAAGCGAAGGAAAGCACTTAGTAACAAGCACAGAGCACATAAAACAGCACCCGGTAGGACAGACGAGTGAGCGCTTTGTTGAGATTTCCAACAGGAAGGAGGTGAAGAAGTTTGGCGCTCTGTTTGTGGTGCAGATGAGCGAGAAATTGAACGGTAAACTGTGCTGTTTGTATTCGAGCGAGGAAGGCGACGAATACATGTCGGTGGAGGCCGAAGTGCGTGTCATCACAGGTGAGACGGTAGATTTACTCAAACATTTATCAATCATATCTATCCTTTTCGCCCTTGCATAATATTTTATCGAGTCACGAAAAGCATATTATTTCCAAGTCCGTTGAAATTGCAATGGCACATGAAAAGCGCCGCGCTTGAACTTTTCCTTCTAATCAAATTTCCGGCTTCCCTATATTCCATGGGGCAGGGGCTAATCCAGGGTTTTAAAAGCCCTAAGATGTTCTTTGTTCGCCGTTTTTTGTACGCATAGTCTCTAACTTGCTCCTCGCTTTTTTTTAACGAACACCAGCGGACGTTCTTAGAAAGTCATACGGTCTCATCAACGAAAAGTCCCAGCGGCCAAATCCAGAGTCGAATTGCCCATCCCGCGGATTTGATATCACATCCCTAGGGACAAAGTCAAGTTGCCCACCCCAGGAATGTGCCATTCCGTCCAGTGAGGCAAGGTCACGTGGCCCAACCCGCAGATTTGCCATTCCGTCCATTGAGACAAGGTCACGTGGTCCAGCCCGCAGATTTGCCATTCCATCAATTGAGACAAGGTCACGTGGTCCAGCCCGCAGATTTGCCATTCCGTCCTTTGAGAAAAGGTCACGTGGTCCAGCCCGCAGATTTGCAATTCCGTCCTTTGAGACAAGGTCACGTGGTCCAACCCGAAGATTTGCCATTCCGTCCATTGAAACAAAGTCACGTGGTCCAACCCGCAGATTTGCCATTCCATCCATTGAGACAAGGTCACGTGGTCCAACCCGCAGATTTGCCATTCCATCCATTGAGACAAGGTCACGTGGTCCAACACGCAGATTTGTCATTCCGTCGATTGAGACCAGGTCACGTGATCCAACCCGCAGATTTGCCATCCCGTCCATTGAGACAAGGTCACGTGGTCCAACCCGCAGATTTGTCATTCCGCCCATTGAGACAAGGCCACGCGGTTATTCTCCAGACATCCAGTCCCAAGGGATAAAACCTTATACTCTATCCCGCAGATTCGCCATTCCATCTCGAAAGACACCCTTCTACCCAAGGTACGAGAGACTTTTTGTAGAAGCGATATTACCCGACCGCGGGATCGAGCTGCCTTCCCGCGGGACAGAGTGGCGTCATATCTCCATGGAGGCCCCTCCCATCACCAAGTGGGTGGAGATGATGATAGAGTCCATCGACGCGAAAGTCGCACGCTACGAGGACACTCTATTTCAGGTAGACATGATTGTTTCGTACAAATAATAGTAATAATGATGCCTTAGATTCTAGGCCTTATTATTACTACTATCAGTACCGGTGTGAAATTATTGGGGTTAGGGCTATGACCTAACCGTAACCCAAGTTACTTCATACCGGGTACTGATATAAATGATGATGATGCCTTAACTTTTAACCCTAACCCCAATTATTCCATAAGGAGTACTGATATTATTGATGTCTCAACTTTTAACCCAATTATTCCATAAGTAGTACTGATAATGATGATACCTTAGGTCGGCAGCTTGTGCCTTCAAGCAGTAACCGGTGAGAGGCTTTCTTCCTGGCTGGTTGATCACTTATCTGAGAACAACATGTATGTGTATAGCGTAGGCCGGCACGTGGTGACGACCGTCAAGTTTGCCCTGATCAAGTCACTGGGGGAAGCCCTTCTAGTGTACATTTTACTGGTTGGCACTACGCTATCTTTGAGAAGATTCTTAAGGTATGTCAATTCCAAAATGACAAGGCAGCGTGTTTCCAAAGCGGTATAACGATATAACGCCCAATTTATTTCCACATTTTTTTACATAAGTAGTTCTTATTTACCCGTGAAATACATTTGGCTCAAAGTTCTGTAATATACTCAGCCGCTGGACGCTAAAACTAAACGCAGCACAACATTTGCCAGCACTACATTGTTTTGGTGACCATCTTTAACATCAATTGATTTCTTAGGCTTCTTAAAGTCGAAGAAATGTATCTGTTTAGGAATTCTAACAAAGAAAAATATAATACTTTTAAAAGCACGTATTTGGATCTTATTGTATTCATGTTATTTTCTTCCTTTGATAGGTCTTACCAAATGTGTCTGTTTGACTTTTCTGATTTCTCAAGACGTTCTTGGAAATGAAATTCGAGAAACCTCGTGACCAATTCATCACGTGACTACCACTCTTGATGGAGACTCAGTGCTTAAGGGGCGCAAAACCGGAGCCTCTTTTGCATTCATCGCTAACTAACTAGACTGAACAATTCCCGCCTGGCGTTCAAGAGTCTGGCGCCTTCGCCTCTGAAATGCACTAGTGACCCAACAAAAACTCTCACCAAATCTCTATGTTATATCAGCAGACGCCATTTCTTCCAAACTCTACTTCCAGAATAAACTAACATTTGGTAGAAAGTGTTTTTTCGGCCGAAAAATCATTCAGCCTGTAACATTTTTGTTTATATATCTTATGATGTCAATCAATTCAAATAAAGTCTTAGTCTGATGTCGTGCAATGTGAGGGTTGTATTCCAGCATGTTGCCTTAGTTTTTAGGTGTTATTTTGATAGCTGCTCTTAGTGTCGGCACGCCTCGTCCACGCAGACTAGTGTCCTGAAGGCTCTTTCCCAATAGACGTAAATACCGTGATTGTACGAGGGTAAGAAATATATCCAAGTACAGCAATTGTTTTAACATTAGTGTGTTTAGCCTCTCTAAGGTGTCCATCATCTATGACCAAAGTAGAGCAAAAGCTTTGATAGAAAAACTCAGCCACGCAGACAGGCTGGTATCCTAATTATCGTCCTTATCAATTATACAGAGTTCCTGGTTTAATAGGAAGGCTTCAGCAGGGGCGGATCTAGGGTTGGCCGAGCAGACCCAGGCCCCCCTAATCGGATACTTTGCTTAAAAAGAACAAGAAATACAAGGAATCTGAAAGAACAATGAATTCCCTCCCCCTCTCTCGACACCCTTGTTTAGGCACCCTCTTTCTTGAACTCCAGTATCCGCCCCTGTTCAGGCTGGTAAGCCGAAAAAAAAAATGAGAACCGAGTCAAATGGGTCTATACCACATTTCATGAAATATATGCTATCTATCTGTCTGTGACCGCTTTTTGTCTCTAGGTTATTTTTGTTATGCTGATTTTGGATAAGAACCGAGTCAAATGGGTCTATACCACATTTCATGAAATATATGCTATCTATCTGTCTGTGACCGCTATTTGTCTCTAGGTTATTTTTGTTATCCTGATTTTGGCAATAATCATCACCCTTTCGAAAAAAGACTTCAAATAGGCAGCCTGTCATTTGTATCCTCCCCCTAAGGCTACAAGCACATAGTTACTCCAATCATCCGTTTTTTAAATCACCAAATGATCATCACGCTACATCTTGACTTCACATTCTGGTAGTTTTTTCAGGAGATCACTTAAAGACTTGTCTTTGTCCTTGATGCGACTTGCGCCTGACAAGTTTAGCTTCTGCAGCTTTCTGGAGGAAATGTTAAGATCACATTTCAGCATGACAGAGCTTCAACAAATTAATGACAATTTCATAAGACTTGAAAAATGGTGGCTCAAAGGATGCCAGAGGCATAAGCAGATAAGGCAAAGCAGAAGACAGTAAAAGAGACAGGGACCTACGTCATTTGTTCAAGTGGTTGGATGTCTGAGATTCCATGACAGTTGCCAATATCTAGCTCTCTGAGAGAGTTCTTCATATGCTGCAAGTGATTCAGGTCGGTTATGTATTTACAGTTGTGAAGACTCAAATATTCTAGGTGATGAAGACCTTCTGCAAAAAAAGATTGAAATAGTTTTCTCTGCTACTTAAAACACCTCTTCTTCATCTCGTAAAAAATAACGTTGAAAATTATTTACCAAACTTCTAGTTGCTATTTAAAAGACCTAAACAAGCCAAGGAATAGTTGCATGTCTGCCATGTATCTGTCCATGGAGCATTTCTTAAGCACCCACAGTCATCAGAGAGTGTTTGATCTAGGGAGCATTAGTGAGAGGCCACCTTGGGGCTTACCTGATGACCTCTGTATCTTGGTCCCATTTCAGTATAAAATATAGTGTTGTAGTGTAACATATTTTTGCACTGGGATGATGTTAATTTACTCCATTCCCCCTGAAGAGATTTCATCTTCTTAACACATCACCACATTACTTTCAGGGCTACTTTACTATCTGTCAATTCATTAGTCCAAATTCTTGTGTGGGGGAGGAAGCCCACAGATACTTCGTTTTGCTCAGTGCACCTACCTAGATGAAGCAGACCCCCCGTGGTAACACAGGTATCCTGGGCATCAATCCCCTGAAGCCTGTATTTGTGCCCATGCCCTGGAGCAAGTGCATTGTAGTTTCTCATCCAGCTGTCATGAGAATGAAACTTGACTCCTCCTCCACATCGTAGAATCCACTCAGCTGCAACCCTACAGCCAATGATTGACAACTAAGTGGATTCTTTTGTAATAATTATTACATTTTTAAGGCTATTACAGATGCATTAAAGGCGAAAATAGAAAAACAACAGATATCTCCCTTATGCAGAATGTGTGGCTTGAAAGATGAAACGGTGAATCACTTACTGTGTGAATGTAGCAAGATGGCACAGAGCCAGTATAAACACCGACACGACAACATGGCCAGAATTGTGCACTGGGCAATTGCGAAAGAACATGGATTTGAGGTTAAAGAAAAATGGTATGAACACGAGCTATTACCAGTCATCGAAAAACCTGACCTAAAAATACTGTGGGATGTTACCATCCAAACAGATAGGGAAATCCAAGCCCGAAGACCTGACATCGTAAAAGTGAACAGAAAAGAAGGTGAATGCATAATAATTGATATTGCTGTGCCAGGAGATGCTAATGTCGGCTAAAGGAAAAGGAGAAAGTCCTGAAATATCAGGATATAAGAAGAGAAATTGCCCGATTATGGGACATAAAGACATGTGTTGTCCCAATCGTTGTTGGCGCTCGCGGAACAGTCAGTAAAAACTTGACAAAGCATTTAAGTTCGATTGGCTTAAAGACAAGGATCGAGTTACTCTAGAAAGGAGCTCTCCTCGGATCAGCGCGGCTACTAAGACAGGTGCTCGAGGTCTGAGGTCGTAGGATACGACTTGACCTCGATACATAACCTAACAGCTGTTAACAGCTGTGATAATAATAATAATGATAATGATAATGATAATGATAATGATAATGATAATGATAATGATAATGATAATGATAATGATAATGATAATGATAATGATAATGATAATGATAATGATAATGATAATGATAATGATAATGATAATGATAATAATAATTCTACAATCGCATTTTAAGACATTACAAATATTTTTGTTTAAACACTGATGAATTCAATAATAATGATAACGTGTAAAAATAATTTAAAAGTAAAAAACTAATTCTAAAAGTATGGAGTGTTAAAAAATAGAGAAAACTTAAAACTAAAAAGTACATTAATCTTATTCAAACCGAGCTTTCAGAGTTGGCAATTTTAAAGTCAATGTTCTTCAAATCGAATCTGTAATTTCTTGCCCTTGACCCTCTAAGGCAGACAAGCGCAGAACGGAGAAGGGCGAAGGAGACTCTGGCCCTTATCCAGCTTATAGTGTCACTATATCGTTCTCCCTTCTTAACAGCTAGCAGCTCGGCGAGGCGACTGTGAAAACGCAGACATTATTTGTACCCATCCCACCAGTGCTTGTAAACACTAAAGGCGTAAAAGTTCCTTGTTGAACTTCGAGAACTCTTCGCTAGTATAATCTTTTCTTCTCGTTCTCATGATTGCGATAAATCGGGTGTAGTTCTAAGTCCCTATAAGAGCCAGCATTAGGGTGACAGACCCTGACATCAAAGAACGCTGCTCTTTGTGGTTCCTAGAAACCCCGCGCGTGTATATCTAATCTTGCATCTGGGGCAGTATTAGATCCCCTTCCGAGTTGTTCCCCTGTGATATCTTGCAGGACAGGCTCGCTCTTTACATCATTGCAGACCATATCAAGAAGATCCGCTTCCAGATCCCTTCGTTATGGCGCTGGGAAATGAATCCTCCTCGCTTACAGATCATCGCATGATCTACTGTGAACTTGTCCCCGCACACGCAAGTAGTGGGGATATCGTTTATGGGCCAATCATAGCGTAGTTTGATGGCATCGCGAAATTCCCCCTTGTTTAGGTTGTAGCCCATCTCACGGAGGGGGAGCACTGTGAGCCACACTGAAGATCCCTTTTCTGCGGCAAGATCTAGTGCGCAGTGGATGTTCCGCTGAGCTTCGTCCCTAATGCCATCTGCTCTATCCTTAAATACCTCAGCCCTCTCGCTTTTTACAGCTTGCTGTAGTGACTTCACAACAGAATCATCAGGCAACTGATGACTTTGAACTACTATCTGTTGGACAAGTGGGGCGGTAGCTTTAACAGAAGATAATAGCTCTATATCTGCTTCAAGACATTGAAGCAAGACATTGACAAGATTTGTCATGCTTAGACCCCCTAGATGGACAGGTAGTGCAAGAACGTCTCTCTCAAGCGGACTGCACCTATGGTCAGTGATTGCGGGAATGAGCACATTTGATATCGCGTTCTCAAGCGGCTCTAGTAAATCCTGAATGTCTGGCAGAGTCCTTAGAAAGTAAGTATAGCGATGTTTCTGGCCGAAGGTATAATAATAATAATAATAATAATAATAATAATAATAATAATAATAATAATAATAATAATAATAATAATAATAATAATAATAATAATAATAATAATAATAATAATAATAATAATAATAATAACAATAATAATAATAATAATAATAATAATAATAATAATAATAATAATAATAATAATAATAATAATCATAATGAAAATGATAATGATAATGATAATGATAATGATAATGATAATGATAATAATAATAATAATAATAATAATAATAATAATAATAATAATAACTTCTGCTGAGTTCGAAAGTTGCATGAGCCATCACTGTAAACAGGAGTTCAAAGGAAGCGATCGAAAGCACCATTGCCGCTCCTGTGGACAGGGCTTCTGTGACGAGTGCTCAAAACAACGGAGGACGGTCCCGTCCCGGGGGTGGGACCACCCTGTTCGGGTGTGTGACAAATGCGTGACAAAGAAAGGAGAGCTTTAGCAAATAATGCGTGACATTTAACGAGCACTTACAAGAGTAACAGAGGTCATTTACAGATAATTCCGTGGCGCGTGACAGGAGAGAGTGAAGTTTCGCGAGATTGATGCGTGTTGATGACGTCCAAAGCAAGGAAGAGCTTTAGCGTGTAGTTCAGTGCTGTAAAGTGCGTGTATGTGCGTGTAGTTTGTAACAGTACGTTCAATGCTAACGTATAGTGCGTGTCTGCGCGTTCAATGTAAGTAAGGCTTCAACAGCAAGGGGGATCTCATTTTGAGCATTCTTAGTGTCTCACTATGGTGATGTTGGGAGAAATTCGCCTTCCTACTTTTTGAGGTGCTCCGCTGCCTGTAAAGAGCAAGTTTCCATTATTATCGCTCTCATCTTAGTATCTCACTATGGTGATGCTGGGAGAAATTCGCCTTCCTACTTTTTGAGGTGTTCCGCTGCCTGTAAAGAGCAAGTTTTTATTATTATCGCTCTCATCTTAGTATCTCACTATGGTGATGTTGGGAGAAATTCGCCTTCCTACTTTTTGAGGTGCTCCGCTGCCTGTAAAGAGCAAGTTTCCATTATTATCGCTCTCATCTTAGTATCTCACTATGGTGATGTTGGGAGAAATTCGCCTTCCTACTTTTTGAGGTTCTCCGCTGCCTGTAAAGAGCAAGTTTCCATTATTATCGCTCTCATCTTAGTATCTCACTATGGTGATGTTGGGAGAAATTCGCCTTCCTACTTTTTGAGGTTCTCCGCTGCCTGTAAAGAGCAAGTTTCCATTATTATCGCTCTCATCTTAGTATCTCACTATGGTGATGTTGGGAGAAATTCGCCTTCCTACTTTTTGAGGTGCTCCGCTGCCTGTAAAGAGCAAGTTTCCATTATTATCGCTCTCATCTTAGTATCTCACTATGGTGATGTTGGGAGAAATTCGCCTTCCTACTTTTTGAGGTGTTCCGCTGCCTTTAAAGAGCAAGTTTCCATTATTATCGCTCTCATCGCTGGCGATTATGTGTATATTATATAAAAAACTCGCCATACGATCGTGTGTTAAACCACTTTGTGATCGTGTGCAATCACATGGAAACCAATTTGCAATCGGTTGCGATCGTACGGTCAAATTAGCTGCGATCGGGTGGGATTATTTGGAAACAAGCCTTCAGGTGATGCGCTTCTTAATGTTCGCGCGTTATAAACAGGACACTTTATCAGATAGGTTTGTACAAACAATTGATATTTTTATTGTAATGTAGATAGGCAGGTAAACAAGATTTTGAAGACATTATTATAGGCGTTTGCTCATGATCACGTCAACGATGATTCATGATAAAGACCACATAAACCAGGTGTTATATGTGTTTAACTGGAGGTGGTGGCTGGGTTACTGGTGGTGGCTGTGTTACCGGTGGAGTGGTGGTGTTTGGGTGTGATGCTGGCTGTGTTACTGGTGGTGTGGTGGTGTTTGGGTGGGATGGTGGCTGTGTTACCGGTGGTGTGGTGGTGTTTGGGTGGGATGGTGGCTGTGTTACCGGTGGTGTGGTGGTGTTTGGGTGGGATGGTGGCTGTGTTACTGGTGGTGTGGTGGTGTTTGGGTGGGATGGTGGCTGTGTTACTGGTGGTGTGGTGGTGTTTGGGTGGGATGGTGGCTTTGTTACTGGTGGATTAGTGGTGTTTGGGTGTGATGCTGGCTGTGTTACTGGTGGTGTGGTGGTGTTTGGGTGGGATGGTGGCTGTGTTACTGGTGGTGTGGTGGTGTTTGGGTGGGATGGTGGCTGTGTTACTGGTGGTGTGGTGGTGTTTGGGTAGGATGGTGGCTGTGTTACTGGTGGTGTGGTGGTGTTTGGGTGGGATGGTGGCTGTGTTACTGGTGGTGTTTGGGTGGGATGGTGGCTTTGTTACTGGTGGTGTGGTGGTGTTTGGGTGGGATGGTGGCTTTGTTACTGGTGGTGTGGTGGTTTTTGGGTGGGATGGTGGCTGTGTTACTGGTGGTGTGGTGGTGTTTGGGTGGAGGTGGTGGCTGTGTTACCGATGGTGTGGTGGTGTTTGGGTGGGATGGTGGCTGTGTTACCGGTGGTGTGGTGGTGTTTGGGTGAAGGTGGTGGCTTTGTTACTGCGCGCGCGTGCCGGTTTGCCGAGGTTGGTCGGTTCTTACTTGGACTCAAGCGCAGCACACGTAATTTACCGATTCTCACTGGAATGCAAGCGTAAGCACAAACTGAAGCGTGAAACAAGTGAGAATCGGTCAAACACAAGCGCAAGAAAATCAAGCAGTTGCGTTCTGCTTTTCCTCTCACGCTTGCGTTCCAGTGAGAATGGGAAAATGAAACAAGCGCGCGCGCTTTGGTGCACGCTCAACATAACGTCACAATACTTTTATTCCATGTAACACGTCTCCCTGGTTACAAACTCGTACACTGTTCTATCTTTGTACTGCTCGGACGCGTACTACGTATCTCGAGATTTTACTTTAGAAAATTTAACATGAGTTTAACAAAAACACTTTTTATCGCCTTGACCTTGGGCCTCGCAATGGCGCCACTATGTGGGTGGGGCGAGACACGTGTTTACACGGCCAAAGCGCAGGAAACAGTCGCGAGCACTGTTCAATATGTTACACCTGGTGCAAGGGTGCTTATCCCGTGTCTGGCGACTCAAGCGAAGAACCTCGGGCTGCTACACGGGACAGCTCACGGAATAAAGGCAGAACGCGGAGACGACAAGACTGCACGTGAAAATCATGGGGATAGACGCGGAGAGCCCGTGAATGGAAGTAACAACCACGTTAAAGCAACCGAAGAAATCGTTGCACGAAATGATCACGTGAACGGAGGCAATGCACAAGTGACAAGCGAAGGAAAGCACTTAGTAACAAGCACAGAGCACATAAAACAGCACCCGGTAGGACAGACGAGTGAGCGCTTTGTTGAGATTTCCAACAGGAAGGAGGTGAAGAAGTTTGGCGCTCTGTTTGTGGTGCAGATGAGCGAGAAATTGAACGGTAAACTGTGCTGTTTGTATTCGAGCGAGGAAGGCGACGAATACATGTCGGTGGAGGCCGAAGTGCGTGTCATCACAGGTGAGACGGTAGATTTACTCAAACATTTATCAATCATATCTATCCACGAAAATTGGATGATTGATTATGACAGCGGCGTGGTTGGACGTGCCTAGCTTTAGCTCCGCGTTTTGAAGTCGTTGTTTGCACTTTCATGTGCATTAAGTTCATATATGTAATTCAAATATTTAGTGTTGTCGTATGTGTCTATTTGTTCTTTATTTTTTTGTGGCCATGGCTTTAACAAGAGAGGTTTTGGAAGAACTACTCGACAAGAAACTGGCGCCATTACAGGCGTCTCTTGACTTTCTAAATGAAAAGTACGACATCATCTTAAAGAAAGTCTCAGATCAAGAGGTTAAAGTAAAAGAACTCTCGAAAGAGAATTCTCGTCTTCATTCGGAAGTGGGGCTACTCAGATCTACATTATCAAACCAAGGGAAATGGCTAAACGATCTAGAGCAATATGGCCGCCGGGAATGCCTCGAGATCCGTGGGATCCCTGAGGTTAAAGGAGAAGACACTTCTCAAATAGCGTGTCAAGTCGCCAACCTAATTGGGGTCAAGCTCTCGAGACAGGATATCTCGACCAGCCACCGCATCAAGCCTAAAAACTCGACGGCAAAGTTCCCGCCCTCCATCATAGTCAAATTTACAAGCCGTGACAAGCGAGACGAAACATACAAAGCCAGGGGGAGGTTGCGTGAGCTCTCCACACACAACGTGCCTGGCCTGGATAGATTTAAAAGTAACTCGATCTATCTCAGTGAGTCTCTCACTCAAAGAAACAAGGCATTATTCAAAAGTGCGTTGGAGGATAGAAAACAAATGAAGTATGACTTCATTTGGACTGCAAATGGAAACATCTATTTGCGCAAGAATGAACGCAGTCCATCGATTCATGTTACCGATGAATCGGTATTAATAAATCTAAGAAGCTCCAGCTTTGTTCACGAAGTCGAAGGGGCGACGGCGATGACAGATACCAACATCTCCTCCAAGAGCGACAGTGCGGCAAGTACAAATACAGCAAGTTAAGAATAAGTCACATAGCTAACATGTATTCTTTCCATCGAAGTTTACAATTAACTAGATCACATATAAGTTCTTATGTTGACTTACAATGACTAGAGTTATCTGTCACATTTGTTCTAAAATTATAAGAAAGAACTGTCGTGCTGTCGAATGTGATTCATGTTTACAGTGGTGTCACTTTAAATGCTCAAAATTGTTGCTTAAACAGTTTAATCATTTATCGCTCACCAACGATTTATGGCTCTGTCAGCCCTGCTATTCTGAAGTCTTTCCCTTTCACAATTTAAACAACAATGATCTATTGGATCTAGTCTTTAATTCCAATACATTGTGCCACTGCTCCCCATTCATTGATCGCGTTCGCCTTGAAAATCTTCCTCATCTAGACATAGTTTCTAGTTTGAATTCTCCGAATTTAAGTGACTTTGATTTAGATATTAATATTCCTAGTCAGATTAATTCAAAATACTACTCCCCCCATGAATTTCACTCGTCTTATGAGCTTTCAAATTTATCAGACAAATCGCTCTCACTTCTTCATTGTAATATAAGAAGTATTTCAAAAAACTTTGATAAATTACAAGATATGCTTTCTACTTTAAATCATCCTTTTAAGTTAATTGCTCTATCTGAAACCTGGCATTCTGACTGTAGAGAGCATATTGCTAATTGTTCTCTCCCAGGTTTTACTTATATATCGAAACCGACTAAATTTTCAGTTGGGGGAGTAGGTTTATTTATAGCTGATTCTTTTAATTTCATTTTGAGGGAGGACTTATCCATTTCAAATGATCAACAAGAATCTTTATGGGTTGAAATACAAAATAATAAGGGTAGCAAAAACATATTATGTGGAGTTATTTACCGCCATCCAAATAGTTCTCTTGACCCCTTTTTAGAACATTTCTATAAAACCATGGACAAAATCAGTAAGGAGGGAAAGCTCTGCCTTTTTTCAGGTGACATAAATTTGAATTTATTAAATTCAGACTCCCACCAACAAACAGGGGAATTTCTTAATACTTTATTTTCATATTCTTTTCAGCCACATATCTTGCAACCTACTAGAATAACTGATCATTCGGCCACGCTCATAGACAATATATTTTTTAACTCGCTCGAACATAAAACTTGTAGTGGCAATATTGTTTATCCCTTAACAGATCATCTTCCCAATTTTCTGACAATAGATTCAATTAATATCAATGTCTCAAAAAATGACTTCTACCAAAGGGACTATTCTAGGTTGGATCAGGAAGCTTTAATTAATGATTTTAGCCAAATTGATTGGTCTTTACAGTTTTATGGTATGGATAATGTTAACGATATTTTTTCCTGTTTTCTTGCTAAGTCTAATGAAATAATTAATTCCCATGTTCCAATGAAAAAACTTTCTAGAAAAGAAATTAAATTCAAAGCAAAACCTTGGATATCCAAGGGCATCAGAACTTCGATTAATTATAAGAACAGGCTCTATAGGAAGTTTATTAAATCTAGAAATCAATATCATTTTGAAAAATACAAAATCTATAGAAATAAATTGAACCATTTAATTGCAATAAGTAAGAGAAAATACTATGAAAAGTACTTTAATTTTAACAAATCTAACATAAAAAATATCTGGAAAGGGATAAAAGAAATTGTCGTGCTAAAGCCTAAGGCTCATTTCACACCTTCAAAAATTGTATCTTCTAATAAGGTTTTAACCAATGTAAATGAGATAGCAAATGAGTTCAATTACTTCTTTGCTAATGTTGGCAGAAATATCAGCAACAATATTCCAAAAGTAAACACTTTATTTTCAGAATTTCTTCCAACAGCTAATTCTAACAGCTTTCTTCTAGCTCCCACATCTACAGAGGAAATTAGAAGTATAATCTTAGGAATTAAATCAGGTAAAGCTTGTGGTTCTTCTAGCCTTCCAATTACAGTTCTTAAAATACTAAGCTCTATTATTTCAAGGCCTCTGGAGATATTATACAATCTGTCCTTTTCTTCTGGCATTGTACCTGATGCCTTCAAAATTGCACGTGTCATACCTATTTACAAATCAGGCTCTCATTTTGACACTTCTAATTTTAGACCAATATCATTATTATCTATTTTTAATCAGTTACTTGAAAGGTTAATGTATAACAGAGTCATAAAATTTCTAGACAAATACGATATTTTGTACAAAAATCAATTTGGCTTTCGAGCCAATCATTCTACAGAACATGCTCTTCTGCTTATTACCGATAAAATCCAAAGATCAATTGAGGGTGGTCAATACTCTTGTGGCATATTTCTTGATTTTAGCAAAGCTTTTGATACTGTTGATCATAAAATATTATTAGCAAAACTTTATTCATACGGCATCCGTGGCATAGCTTATGAATGGTTTGTTTCCTACTTATCAAACAGGCAACAGTTTGTTTCTATTGGTAATGTGTCATCTGCACCACTACCAATAACATGTGGAGTGCCTCAAGGTTCAGTACTTGGTCCCCTTCTCTTTCTTCTGTACATTAATGATTTTAATAACTGCTCCAACTTATTTGACTTTC
The DNA here is from genome assembly GCF_932526225.1 of Nematostella vectensis. Taxonomy (NCBI): domain Eukaryota; kingdom Metazoa; phylum Cnidaria; class Anthozoa; order Actiniaria; family Edwardsiidae; genus Nematostella; species Nematostella vectensis. The sequence goes on along the minus strand of NC_064040.1, from coordinate 16,392,166 downwards.
ATTTATTTGCTGATGATGCCAATTTATTTTGTGCCGATTCTTCATTGACATCCTTAGAGACCAAAGTAAACACAGATCTGTATAATATAAATCGTTGGCTTTGTGCAAATAAATTGGCTTTGAACATCAGTAAAACTAATTTTGTCATTTTTCGACCAGCACAAAAGAGGCTGGCTAGTTCTATTTCTTTATCAATCAATAATAATACCATTAAACAAAAAAATAATATCAAATATCTTGGTGTAGTTATTGACTCCTTTCTTAACTGGAAGGAGCACATTAACCAGTTAAGTAAGAAAATCTCCAGAGGTGTCGGAATAATAGCAAAGCTGCGTTACTATGTATCACCAACAATTCTCACTCAGCTATATTATTCTCTAATTTATCCATTTCTTACTTATGGTGCTATTATTTGGGGCAACACATATGAATCAACAATCAAGCCTCTTTTTATTTTACAGAAGAAAGCTGTTAGAATCATAACTTTCTCATCTTACATTGAACATACTTCTCCTATCTTTAGAAAACTAAATATCTTGAAAGCTCCTGATCTAATCTATTACTTAAATACAATATTTATGTACAAATTTAATTTGAATCTACTTCCAACTCCTTTTGATTCTTTTTTTACTACGGTTGCTTCAAGGCACAAATATAATACAAGACTGGCTTCTAAATCATCGTACTGCCTCCCTTTACCTCGAACTAATTATGGAAAGTTTAATATTCGTTTTAAAGGTGCCTCAATTTGGAATAACATCAAAGAACCTACCAAAACCATGCGTTTGCCTAGCTTCAAGGCTGCAATAAAGACCTCAATCCTTGAAAATTATTAGCCTCTATCTAGTTTTTTTGTTTTATTGCATTTTATTTTGCTGCTGCTTTCATGTATTTTGTATTCGTGCCTTGTACGTCCTTGCTATACGCTCCATTTAATTGAACTTTTTTGTGCTGCCTAGCCAGATTAGCTTTTTAGTTACTTCTAGGCAGCCAATACCCAAAATCTGTAATTATTATTTATTTTCTTACTGTAATTTCTGTGTGTGGTATAAATAAAGTTATATTGTTGTTGAATCGCCTTGACCTTGGGCCTCGCGATGGCGGCACTATGTGGGTGGGGCGAGACACGTGTTTACACGGCCAAAGCGCAGGAAACAGTCGCGAGCACTGTTCAATATGTAACACCTGGTGCAAGGGTGCTTATCCCGTGTCTGGCGACTCAAGCGAAGAACCTCGGGCTGCTACACGGGACAGCTCACGGAATAAAGGCAGAACGCGGAGACGACAAGACTGCACGTGAAGATCATGGGGATAGACGCGGAGAGCCCGTGAATGGAAGTAACAACCACGTTAAAGCAACCGAAGAAATCGTTGCACGAAATGATCACGTGAACGGAGGCAATGCACAAGTGACAAGCGAAGGAAAGCACTTAGTAACAAGCACAGAGCACATAAAACAGCACCCGGTAGGACAGACGAGTGAGCGCTTTGTTGAGATTTCCAACAGGAAGGAGGTGAAGAAGTTTGGCGCTCTGTTTGTGGTGCAGATGAGCGAGAAATTGAACGGTAAACTGTGCTGTTTGTATTCGAGCGAGGAAGGCGACGAATACATGTCGGTGGAGGCCGAAGTGCGTGTCATCACAGGTGAGACGGTAGATTTACTCAAACATTTATCAATCATATCTATCCTTTTCGCCCTTGCATATTATTTTATCGAGTCACGAAAAGCATATTATTTCCAAGTTCGTTGAAATTGCAATGGCACATGAAAAGCGCCGCGCTTGAACTTTTCCTTCTAATCAAATTTCCGGCTTCCCTATATTCCATGGGGCAGGGGCTAATCCAGGGTTTTTAAAGCCCTAAGATGTTCTTTGTTCGCCGTTTTTTGTACGCATAGTCTTTAACTTGCTCCTCGCTTTTTTTTAACGAACACCAGCGGACGTTCTTAGAAAGTCATACGGTCTCATCAACGAAAAGTCCCAGCGGCCAAATCCAGAGTCGAATTGCCCATCCCGCGGATTTGATATCACATCCCGAGGGACAAAGTCAAGTTGCCCACCCCAGGAATGTGCCATTCCGTCCAGTGAGACAAGGTCACGTGGTCCAACCCGCAGATTTGCCATTCCGTCCATTGAGACAAGGTCACGTGGTCCAGCCCGCAGATTTGCCATTCCATCAATTGAGACAAGGTCACGTGGTCCAGCCCGCAGATTTGCCATTCCGTCCTTTGAGAAAAGGTCACGTGGTCCAGCCCGCAGATTTGCAATTCCGTCCTTTGAGACAAGGTCACGTGGTCCAACCCGAAGATTTGCCATTCCGTCCATTGAAACAAAGTCACGTGGTCCAACCCGCAGATTTGCCATTCCATCCATTGAGACAAGGTCACGTGGTCCAACCCGCAGATTTGCCATTCCATCCATTGAGACAAGGTCACGTGGTCCAACACGCAGATTTGTCATTCCGTCGATTGAGACCAGGTCACGTGATCCAACCCGCAGATTTGCCATCCCGTCGATTGAGACCAGGTCACGTGATCCAACCCGCAGATTTGCCATCCCGTCCATTGAGACAAGGTCACGTGGTCCAACCCGCAGATTTGTCATTCCGCCCATTGAGACAAGGCCACGCGGTTATTCTCCAGACATCCAGTCCCAAGGGATAAAACCTTATACTCTATCCCGCAGATTCGCCATTCCATCTCGAAAGACACCCTTCTACCCAAGGTACGAGAGACTTTTTGTAGAAGCGATATTACCCGACCGCGGGATCGAGCTGCCTTCCCGCGGGACAGAGTGGCGTCATATCTCCATGGAGGCCCCTCCCATCACCAAGTGGGTGGAGATGATGATAGAGTCCATCGACGCGAAAGTCGCACGCTACGAGGACACTCTATTTCAGGTAGACATGATTGTTTCGTACAAATAATAGTAATAATGATGCCTTAGATTCTAGGCCTTATTATTACTACTATCAGTACCGGTGTTAAATTATTGGGGTTAGGGCTATGACCTAACCGTAACCCAAGTTACTTCATACCGGGTACTGATATAAATGATGATGATGCCTTAACTTTTAACCCTAACCCCAATTATTCCATAAGGAGTACTGATATTATTGATGATGTCTCAACTTTTAACCCAATTATTCCATAAGTAGTACTGACAAGGATGATACCTTAGGTCGGCAGCTTGTGCCTTCAAGCAGTAACCGGTGAGAGGCTTTCTTCCTGGCTGGTTGATCACTTATCTGAGAACAACATGTATGTGTATAGCGTAGGCCGGCACGTGGTGACGACCGTCAAGTTTGCCCTGATCAAGTCACTTGGGGAAGCCCTTCTAGTGTACATTTTACTGGTTAGCACTACGCTATGTTTGAGAAGATTCTTAAGGTATGTCAATTCCAAAATGACAAGGCAGCGTGTTTCCAAAGCGGTATAACGATATAACGCCCAATTTATTTCCACATTTTTTTACATAAGTAGTTCTTATTTACCCGTGAAATACATTTGGCTCAAAGTTCTGTAATAAACTCAGCCGCTGGACGCTAAAACAAAACGCAGCACAACATTTGCCAGCACTACATTGTTTTGGTGACCATCTTTAACATCAATTGATTTCTTAGGCTTCTTAAAGTCGAAGAAATGTATCTGTTTAGGAATTCTAACAAAGAAAAATATAATACTTTTAAAAGCACGTATTTGGATCTTATTGTATTCATGTTATTTTCTTCCTTTGATAGGTCTTACCAAATGTGTCTGTTTGACTTTTCTGATTTCTCAAGACGTTCTTGGAAATGAAATTCGAGAGACCTCGTGACCAATTCATCACGTGACTACCACTCTTGATGGAGACTCAGTGCTAAAGGGGCGCAAAACCGGAGCCTCTTTTGCATTCATCGCTAACTAACTAGACTGAACAATTACCGCCTGGCGTTCAAGAGTCTGGCGCCTTTGCCTCTGAAATGCACTAGTGACCCAACAAAAACTCTCACCAAATCTCTATGTTATATCAGCAGACGCCATTTCTTCCAAACTCTACTTCCAGAATAAACTAACATTTGGTAGAAAGTGTTTTTTCGGCCGAAAATCATTCAGCCTGTAACATTTTTGTTTATATATCTTATGATGTCAATCAATTCAAATAAAGTCTTAGTCTGATGTCGTGCAATGTGAGGGTTGTATTCCAGCATGTTGCCTTAGTTTTTAGGTGTTATTTTGATAGCTGCTCTTAGTGTCGGCACGCCTCGTCCACGCAGACTAGTGTCCTAAAGGCTCTTTCCCAATATGACGTAAATACCGTGATTGTACGAGGGTAAGAAATATATCCAAGTACAGCAATTGTTTTAACATTAGTGTGTTTAGCCTCTCTAAGGTGTCCATCATCTATGACCAAAGTAGAGCAAAAGCTTTGATAGAAAAACTCAGCCACGCAGACAGGCTGGTATCCTAATTATCGTCCTTATCAATTATACAGAGTTCCTGGTTTAATAGGAAGGCTTCAGCAGGGGCGGATCTAGGGTTGGCCGAGCAGACCCAGGCCCCCCTAATCGGATACTTTGCTTAAAAAGAACAAGAAATACAAGGAATCTGAAAGAACAATGAATTCCCTCCCCCTCTCTCGAAACCCTTGTTTAGGCACCCTCTTTCTTGAACTCCAGTATCCGCCCCTGTTCAGGCTGGTAAGCCGAAAAAAAAAATGAGAACCGAGTCAAATGGGTCTATACCACATTTCATGAAATATATGCTATCTATCTGTCTGTGACCGCTATTTGTCTCTAGGTTATTTTTGTTATGCTGATTTTGGATAAGAACCGAGTCAAATGGGTCTATACCACATTTCGTGAAATATATGCTATCTATCTGTCTGTGACCGCTATTTGTCTCTAGGTTATTTTTGTTATCCTGATTTTGGCAATAATCATCACCCTTTCGAAAAAATACTTCAAATAGGCAGCCTGTCATTTGTATCCTCCCCCTAAGGCTACAAGCACATAGTTACTCCAATCATCCGTTTTTTAAATCACCAAATGATCATCACGCTACATCTTGACTTCACATTCTGGTAGTTTTTTCTGGAGATCACTTATAGACTTGTCTTTGTCCTTGATGCGACTTGCGCCTGACAAGTTTAGCTTCTGCAGCTTTCTGGAGGAAATGTTAAGATCACATTTCAGCATGACAGAGCTTCAACAAATTAATGACAATTTCATAAGACTTGAAAAATGGTGGCTCAAAGGATGCCAGAGGCATAAGCAGATAAGGCAAAGCAGAAGACAGTAAAAGAGACAGGGACCTACGTCATTTGTTCAAGTGGTTGGATGTCTGAGATTCCATGACAGTTGCCAATATCTAGCTCTCTGAGAGAGTTCTTCACATGCTGCAAGTGATTCAGGTCGGTTATGTATTTACAGTTGTGAAGACTCAAATACTCTAGGTGATGAAGACCTTCTGCAAAAAAAGATTGAAATAGTTTTCTCTGCAACTTAAAACACCTCTTCTTCATCTCGTAAAAAAAGGTTGAAAATGATTTAACAAACTTTTAGTTGCTATTTAAAAGACCTAAACAAGCCAAGGAATAATTGCATGTCTGCCATGTATCTGTCCATGGAGCATTTCTTAAGCACCCATAGTCATCAGAGAGCGTTTGATCTAGGGAGCATTAGTGAGAGGCCACCTTGGGGCTTACCGGATGACCTCTGTATCTTGGTCCCATTTCAGTATAAAATATAGTGTTGTAGTGTAATATATTTTTGCACTGGGATGATGTTAATTTACTCCATTCCCCCTGAGGAGATTTCATCTTCTTAACACATCATCACATTACTTTCAGGGCTACTTTACTATCTGTCAATTCATTAGTCCAAATTCTTGTGTGGGGGAGGAAGCCCACAGATACTTCGTTTTGGTCAGTGCACCTACCTAGATGAAGCAGACCCCCCGTGGTAACACAGGTATCCTGGGCATCAATCCCCTGAAGCTTGTATTTGTGCCCAGGCCCTGGAGCAAGTGCATTGTAGTTTCTCATCCAGCTGTCATGAGAATGAAACTTGACTCCTCCTCCACATCGTAGAATCCACTCTGCTGCAACCCTACAGCCAATGATTGACAAGTGGATTCTTTTGTAATAATTATTTTATTTTTAAGGTTATTACAGTTGACAACTGATGACATATGATTTTTTGCAACTCAAACTTCCTGTTACTGTAATTTGATCCTCTAATAACATGAACCTGCTAACTCAACGTATTTTCTCCTTATTTTAAACATGTTTATTTTATTGTAAAGTAAAATGTCTTATATATTTCTATGTCACAACAATGATTGTTTTAATTATCAAAGGTGGTGTAGTGTAATCTCACAAAAACTCTTAGCCACTGTGCCCAAGGCCCGACCGCAGCTTAAGAAAGAAATTGTTTTAATTATCAAAGGTGGTGTGGTGTAATCTCACAATAACTCTTAGCCACTGTGCCCAAGGCCCGACCGCAGCTTAAGAAACAAATAATAATAATAATAATAATAATAATAATAATAATAATAATAATAATAATAATAATAATAATAATAATAATAATAATAATAATAATAATAATATTAATGATGATGATGATGATGATGATGATGATGATGATGATGAGAAATTGCCCGATTATGGGACATAAAGACATGTGTTGTCCCAATCGTTGTTGGCGCTCTCGGAACAGTCAGTAAAAACTTGATAAAGCATTTAAGTTCGATTGTCTTAAAGACAAGGATCAAGTTACTCCAGAAAGGAGCTCTCCTCGGATCAGCGCGGCTACTAAGACAGGTGCTCGAGGTCTGAGGTTGTAGGATACGACTTGACCTCGATACATAACCTACCAGCTGTGATCAAATATGTGTATAATAATAATAATAATAATAATAATAATAATAATAATAATAATAATAATAATAATAATAATAATAATAATAATAATAATAATAATAATAATAATAATAATAATAATAATAATAATAATAATAATAATAATAATAATAATAATAATAATAATAATAATAATAATAATAATAATAATAATAACTTCTGCTGAGTTCGAAAGTTGCATGAGCCATATTCAATGCAAATGCATGCAAATGAAGATGAAACAATTAACTTGATTCATTTGCATGCATTTGCATTGAATACGGCTCATGGTAATACGACGTTTGAACTTAGCTTTACAGGATAATAGGATCGAAATGAGCTTACCTATCTGGGCCAAACTCTTCAATGCGACTGTAATCAACTCTAAAAAGCAGATATAAATAAATATGTAGTGTAAGGATTGGTAAGGGCAAATAGTACACCCAAAAATCAATACAAAGGGGTTATTCGCCGGGCGGGAGGTCCGAATCGTGAAATACCGTGACTGAGGTATAGAAAATACTGATAGTATTGAAAATACTGTCGGTATTTTCAAGGCCAAGGTTACGGTATTTCACGATATGGATCGACCTTAACCCAGTAATTTTTTCCAGCGCCAGCCAAAACATACTTTGAGTAAGTAGTGCGCACAAAATATCGATTCTCAGCAGATATAGGAATCTCCGGACCGCTCTATAATTAGCCAATCAGAATGCAAGAACCGTTACTGTGACAGCTAAAAAAATAACTTCCAATAATGACTTTTTACCATATAGATATTTCACAGACCTGTTGAAGACGAAATTGAGCCACATGTAAAAAGACCTCTTTGTCAGGAGTGGGGAGATGTGTTTGGTCTTCGCAGACAGCAACACACATGGCTGGAGGTACTAAACAAAGACGGAATGTCACTAAGGGGATAAAATAGCAGTGCGAAAAGCATGGAAAGAGGAAGAAAAACATATTAAAATAATTAAGTAATCAAATAACGCAATGGCTCAAACCATCTCTTAAACCTGAGTTTGCATGGTGATAAAAAAATGTTCTTTCAAATAACATGCTTACAGGTGATCAACCATCAATAAAACTGACATACCCTAATCATTGTTCTTCATTTACCATCCAAACATTTACAATACAAACATTTTCAAAAAGAAATAAGACATTATTCAACCAGGCGTTCCTATTTAACGACAACTGACAAGCTGATCGCAGGCTCGTTGAGCGGGTGACCACGTGACAAGTGAGGGCTTGAGGCAAAATGGCGACTGTAGCTGAGCTAAGGAGAGAGGTGGAAATTGCGAGAGAAGGGCTGAAAAATGTCGACGAAACCATCAAAAAACTTACTGGAAGGGATCCTTCGGAATTCAGGTAATACTAGCTGTGATTTTATGCCGATTTCCCTGCCGTACGCTTTCATTTTGAAGAAGTCGTGACTTCGAACACAGCTTGTGTCGTGTAAGAAACAGTTCCATCTTCCCATGCTGTGACACACTGTCAAGATAGGATAATTTAAGTCTGATATACGGAAATGTATCATACCTACTCATAAAGAGTGATATTGTCTTTGTGTTAGAATAAACAGAGATATTTAAGTACCATTTAGCTAAACCAGACTTTGACTCCACGTGTGATATAAAGTCGGCATTCGGTAGACGTATCGGGCATACGTATCATTGCTACTATATCATCATTGCATGGAGGTAATTAAAGCAGACTACCATGCACTAATGAAAAAGCAAAAGTTTCAAGTGCTGATCACCCAATTTAGTGCTTCAGATATAATTTTCCTGTCTTTTTAAAAAGCATTTACCCCACAAACAAATTGGTCATTTGTACAGAGGTAGTTGTGTAGTATCTTTATCTAACAATGACACAAAGTTATTGTGGCTAGACCACCAGGGCGGCGAGTGTCACTCAAGAGGGACTTTGGCGACCGGAGCGGACTACATGGGCCAGGCGGCAAGAGGAGAGTCAGCGGAGATGATCAATCTGGGCCAAGAGGAAGGTATATGTTTACGTGGATAATATCAAGGCTGTTTAGAAAAGGTGTTTTACAGTGCGAAACTTGATGTATCACAAAACCACACATAGTCGTGTTTACTGTAGACAAGGGAACAGTATTGCTTAAGTTTATCTGGTTCTAAACTATAAAAGTATAAACTATAAAGTAGAATGATTCAGGAAAGTTGGCTGTGCTATTGCTACTTTGTTTAGCTGCTAATATTTATTTATGTACTATGCTTTGCATGACATTTACTGTTCTAATCTCAAGACTGTCGAGCCGTGTGATTGTGAGCCAGACATCACAAGTTTCAGCCCGCCATTCACTGGATAGTGACGGTGAAGAAGAAGAGGATGATTCAAAAAAGGTACTGAAACACTAAAAAAATCAAGGTTACCATGGAAACACTAGCAAATTATATACACTTAAAACCCTGAGAAATTCGTATTTGTGTTTGACATTATTTTATTCTGTTATGATCTATTTTGTTCAAGCATTAATAGATCCAAAATTCAGTGATGTTTTTAGTTCAAATCAATTCAACCAACAATTTTCAAGTGTCTATGTTGAGAACCAGACACCAAAAGTGAAATTTGATCAAAGAGATACATGTCTACATATTTTCCTCTATCATTATCCGAGTTTCACTTGTGTCATTTTGTGAATATTTTATCCTCAGCCGTCTATCCAGTCATCTGTGGTAGCTACAGCAGCGCCAGTTCGCCTCAAGCGAGAACCTGTCATTGCCGATGATGCCAAAACAAAATCAAGGTGACAGGTTTACTATCTATTGTGTTCCTTTAATTATTACTATACTAACACTTTTGTTTAAATTATGCCTCAGAAACCGAAGAATGTTTGGCATGCTTCTAGGAACACTGCAAAAATTCAAGCAAGACAGCGTCTCTCACTCTGATAAAGTGAGTTATTTCCATTGCAAAGCTATTGTATGAAGAGAAAGCTCCTTATTTTATCCACTCATGAATTATAAGTGAATGAATACTTCTATAGCCATATATAAATTGAACTAGATATATGACAAAACAAGCATGAGCAAATTTATTTATTTATGTTAAACTTTGTGTGAAATAAGAAATAATTTTTGAATTTGTGTTTTACAGGAGAAACGCAGGGAAGAAATAAACAAAAAGCTGGAGGAAAAGGAAGCGAAAGAAAAAGAGGAAATGGCAACTCAACGCAGAGACTTGTACAATGCTAGAAGAGCCAAACAAGCAGAGCTTAAGAGATTGGAGTGGAAAGTTGAACTTACAGCTATGGTAAGGCTACATCGCCAAGGAAATAAGAAAAGAGAGTTGAACTTTCTGCCATGATATCAATACTACATGGCTAAGGAGATTAGAGAAGAGAGTTAAAAAGCTCACTTTTAGTTATGTTATTTTGTTGACAATGCATTTTATTTATGTTTTTTTTCCAGCAAGAGGAATGGGATCAAAATAGTCTTCATCTGTGTAATTCTATCAAAACAAAGGCTACTCCTCCAATATTCTATCTACCATCAAAACACACAGATAAGACACAAAAACTGCTAGAGGAATCATCTAGAGCAGTCAAACGTGAGTACAATATGAGGTTCAATTACTGTATATAAAGGATAATTGGAGTGTCATATTTTCCTCTATCAGTTTTGTTTAAGAACTTTTTGTTTTGTTTAAGCTTTAAAAACAATGTGTGTGTTATAGAACGCACCTTGCTTTAATGCTTAGCATGTTACTGGTGTACTGTAGTTGATTCTCGGGAATACTATATCTCAAAATGTTCCACTGTCCATCTGTAGGAGCCATGGCGAAGCGGCGAGCAGAAATTGAAGAAGAGCTAGAAAAGGAAGCAGAACGCATCAAGGCAACCCAAGGGGAAGGTGGTACCATAGGAGGGGAGGGTGGGGAGGATCCCAAGGGGGGAGGGGAGATGGACACTAGTGTTAATGAACAGGAGGAAGTGAGGGAAAATGATCATGTGGCAGCAAGCAGCGACACTCGACAGGTAATTGTCACAGAGGATGACCCCATGGATGCAGAGGGAATGGAATAGTTATTGTACTGTGTTAGTCTGTTTTAGATATGTGGTCTGTTAACCTCTTTCTCTCTTGTATGTTTACATCATCATGTTGTATTTTTCTCATCGCTTGCGTTGTTGCTTACACTAGGTACATACTAAAATGGATAACAAACTGCATGCATGCCTTTGTTAAATCTGCTATCCTGTGCCGTACTGGTTCCACTGTTTCATGTTAAACTTTTCTGAGAGCATTTTCTACTCCTGATTGAGGTTAATTTTTTAGCTTTTCAATGATACAGTCTCAATACCCTTTTTCCTGCATCGTCTGAAAAGCACTCGTCTTGAAGCGTACTAAACATTGAGGCAGAGGTCTTAAACTTGACATGGTTTTAAGACCAGCAATTATAAATTATTGCTTCCAAACAAGGGCCTGATTATAAAAGATGTCAAGATGCCACAGTCATATTTAAAACATTTAAAAGTTCAATAATCCCATCTTAACAAAGCTGCTTAATCCCATTGTGTTGTCTTTGTGTTGTACAGCAGCATCTTTTGTGTCAACTGTGCTATGTTGCTTATCTCTTGATTGTCTTTGCCATTCCATTATGTCCCCAAGTATCAGTTCCAAGAAGCTATTGCATTCAACACATTCAGACACATTGAAGTAGGGAACCAAACACAAACCTGTGCCGATGGTGGGACTTGTACTTACAGTTGTTTGTAGTTTACTGTAGTGTTTGTTTCCTTTTTGTTTTGTTTTTCATTTTCTGTCAACACAGTTTTGTAGACAATGTTATTGTGTTTATGGATATGAATGGCAGATTGCCAAATCCTCAATAGAAGAGACCAGCAGCAATGGACTGGTAGTACATTCTGTCAACCAGCTATGGGAAATCCAGTTATGCATTAACTCCTACAGTTGTAAATTTTCGGATTTTTTAGGGCAAATGTGAATAAAGCTATATTTCATGATTTTTGTGGTTTTGGTTAGATTACCATAAATGAGCTAATATATGCCCCTTATTTAAGAACGGCTCCTATTTAATGAATTCACCCCACCCCACCCCCAAAGCTTACAAGTAATAAACACCCCTCTCCAATAAATGCCCCCCTCTTTTTCCCCCCCCCCCACCCCCCCCACACACACACACACACCAAGACATAAGATAATTAATTAGATCATTTAAGACTCGGGGAGTTACCAAGTGTAAGTCAAAGCTGTGGTCACATGTGGCATTAGTACTAATGTAATACCAATATCAATTGGTGTGCGTTTGCTGAGCTGCATTGTCACAAATATAACTTTTTGTGGGGGGGGGGGGGGGGGGGGCTGATGTACCTATTCAAGATAAGCCTTAATCTATTCCAAAAGAATATTTTCCCAAAAAAAGAATCAATCTTCAAAGTGCTTGATCATTATTTTAACACTCTCTCTTATTCTAATCAAAGAAATACTGTAAACTGAGTTCATTATCAACATTTGGAATTGTTTTGTTTAATATTTTGATTGAATGAAAATGTTTGCTTGATACACAACACCATAACCACAGATAGGTCCATGTTACCATGACACTATCCTTTTAACGCCCAGACAAGGCTGAAGTCCTACCAGTAATAAGTTTGTGGCCTAAAAGACATAACCTTTTCAGTTAAGCCAAAATGCACAACGACATGGACATACACATGAGTGCCTATTACCCGCGTCCCAGAGGGTATTCACGGCAATGATCAGGGATTCAACCTATTTTTGTATAAGTCAGAGGGTATTCACGACAATGATCAGGGATCCAACCTATTTTTATATAAGTCAGAGGGTATTCACGACAATGATCAGGGATCCAACCTATTTTTATATAAGTCAGAGGGTATTCATGACAATGATCAGGGATCCAACCTATTTTTATATAAGTCAGAGGGTATTCACGACAATGATCAGGGATCCAATCTATTTTTATATAAGTCAGAGCTGGGTATTAAGGAAATATTAAAGTTTCTATTCTTGATATTTTGTGGGTACAAAACTTTGCGCTCTGTCAGCTTCTCCGGTCGTGTTTAGAACAGAGTATCCCCCCTCCCAAGTCCTGGATCTAACTCACCCAACAAGGAAATATAAATGGGCAAGAATTTGATGAAAGCCAATAAAGCCCATACCGCTAAAGGTTGCTTGGTTGCTGATCATATGGCATGTCAGAATGACCTAAGAATCTTTCTAACTACTAGCTGGAAGTGTGTCATAAGTTGAGATATAATGATGAGAAGGCGTCTTGTAGGGCCCGCCCACATGCTAGCTCTGCTGAGTACCCAGTGGCTTTCTCTGCATCTGTTATAGCTCTTACATGCTTCAGATAACTGTAAGGAGAAGAATTGGATCGGTAAACATTCAATTACATATTGACATTGAGATTCATATTAGTTTTCAAACAAATGTCAACAGTTTTTATGATATCAAAACATCTCGACCTGCCACTACTATCGACGTGTACTACTGGATATAAAAAATACTACACAAAGACTTACCCTCTAGAAGCCAGGATCTCCACGGGTGGGGTGTCAGGCCCCTCATTGTTCTCTTTGAGAGGGGTGTAAGTATATAGGGGTGTGGTCATCAATGGTAGAGGTATAAACTCCTCACGTGTCTAGAAAAAAAATATTTAGAGTTTGTAGTTGAGGTTGTTATTTTATGAGTGGTAGGGATTTTTTTTGGTTATGATCTCATTTACCTTTCTCCGTCAACTCTAGTGGCAAGCAACAGGAAAGGTTGGAAGACCCTCAAGACCATTTGATAACCAAATTCAATAAAATAAAGACTCTCAAACAGTAAGAGGAAGAGCTAGATATTGATATTATATCCTAGATATAAATCTTTGATACCCAGAAAGCTCTATGGGAAACAATAAAGTATGTATGTGTCTGCAACAGTACTGTAGTGGGTACTTGGTTGGGGGTTTAAGGGTCATTTAAAATCCAGTAAGGCATGTACAGTAAGTACACTAGTCTAGGACTTCTTGACACTTTGTCAAGAAGTCCTTTTTTCATATATACACATTAAAAAAAAGATAGGAGGCATTGGAAGGGGGCGGGGGTGCATTCCCAGCCTATGGGCCTGTGCAATATTGACAATACTACAAACCTGCACATTTGCTGTGAACTGGTTGGATGCAGAGAACAAAAGGGACTGCTTCTTGGGGTTCTTACAGGCATGCTCGGCAACAATCTCATCTAATGGTTTATTACCTGCAATCTAACAATAAAACTTCATGCAATGTACAGCAGTGTTGGCCATGCCACGTCAATCCAATACTTGGCTTGTGAGGGTGGGATACTTCATCCAGTCATTGCTTTTTAATTGATTTAATTGCTTGGGATGTTCCACATCCCATATGCAAACATATCTGAGAACAGCACAAGCCCTAACCAGTCTCAAAATACTGGTGGACATCTAGGTACTGGGGGGCGTGGCTAGGTAGTGTAGCATTATGGCACCGTAGCGTGCAATGTCGTGGTATACAGCATGGCATTGTGTCAAATTGCTCTTTACATGAGGGGTCTTGAGAGATTCTTCTAAACCACTTTAAAATTGATGGGGGCATGGACACATGTTTTAATTATGGGGCTTCTTTTCCTATGTTTTAAGTATTTGAGTAGTTACGATAGGTATGATATGATGAGGTATCAGTATTCTAAACACATTTATCTTTTGTAGCTGCCAACACCAATTTCATCAAACTCACCAGGTTGTCTAAGAATGCCTCTTTTTCTTGCCTCTTTTTCTTTGTTTCTTCTTTTGTCATCATGGCTTCTTGTTTCTTCCTCATCTCATGTTCTCTTTGCTCCTCTTCTATCTGTGACATGATGATTGCTTCCTCTCTTCCCTAAAAAAGATACATCAGTTTTTCAGGGTCAAAGCGAAAAAGAGTCCTCAGATGTACTCTAAAACACAGCATTTTAAGGCAAAGCAATTCTTTTCAACTGTTAGTAGCTGTTCAATGTGGGCCTTGGTACCCTTTCTGATCACCCCTTCAGGAATATCCCTTTTCCTCTGAGGAGAAAACAGATCCACCTCTGCATGCAGGTCTTAGTTTTGTAATACAACTGACAAGCAGTAAGTAGTCCCGTGACACATGCATCAGTACACACACACACCAGCTTGATGTTACTTTTCCTTATCTGTGACACATGCACCAGTACACACACACACACCAGCTTGATGTTACTTTTCCTTATCTGTGACACATGCATCAGTACACACACACACCAGCTTGATGTTACTTTTCCTTATCTGTGACACATGCACCAGTACACACACACACACCAGCTTGATGTTGCTTTTCCTTATCTGTGACACATGCATCAGTACACACACACACCAGCTTGATGTTGCTTTTCCTTATCTGACACATGCATCAGTACACACACACACACCAGCTTGATGTTACTTTTCCTTATCTGTGACACATGCATCAGTACACACACACACACCAGCTTGATGTTACTTTTCCTTATCTGACACATGCATCAGTACACACACACACACCAGCTTGATGTTACTTTTCCTTATCTGACACATGCATCAGTACACACACACACCAGCTTGATGTTACTTTTCCTTATCTGTGACACATGCACCAGTACCACACATACCAGTTTGATGTTACTTTTCCTTATCTGTGACACATGCACCAGTACCACACATACCAGTTTGATGTTGCTTTTCCTTATCTGGGTGGCATTCTCCTTCTTGTACTTCTCCATTGCTTTCTTTGTTTCTTCCACATCAATGCCATTTGTTAAGTTCCATACTAAGGAAGTGATTACCAATAAAGGTTTGAGGTTTCTTCCTATAAGACCCTTGTATTTTCAACTATTAACTATAACAATAAAGAGGATGAGGGACATTCTTATACTTGCCTATATCTTCGACATCTTCAAGGTAGTCATTGTAACTGCGTAATGGGTCTGGCTCCCCTGCAAAATCTTCCTCGTGCTTGTTGTAACTTCGGAAAAATAAGGGGAATCTCATCAACACTCTTTTTTTTGTACTGCAGAAACAGTGCATTATCAAGAGCCCAAAGCACATACATACTATTTTAAGACAGTTTTTCTGATATCAACTTCTTTTTCTACGAGGAGGTCTTCAAATTGTTGTAATCTGAAGTCACTGCGACGCAGGGGAGTGTTGCATTCTGGACAGGCAGCGGATGGTCGTGTGAATAGGACATCAACACAATTGTCACATCTGTAAAAGAAAGAAATAGATGGCTCAGACAAACGTATTTTCTTTCGACCTTCCACTTCAAACAAAATGTAAATTATGCCTCCCCCCCCCCCCCCCTTTATTTTTTTTGGAGCAGTAAAGTAAAGAACAGTAAAGAAAAGTCAGTATATATGTACTAGAAAGTTAGAAATATAGAATCTCTTTGAATCTTATCATACCTTAGAAATTAAATAATTAACTTTCAAGTTTTAATGGCAGTTTTGAGGTAAGAAAGTGTGAAACATTATACTAAAACTAAAACAAAGAAGATGCAAAAACTGTTCTTATCAATGTTTTGACATCGAATCACGACACTTACAGTTTGTGGCCGCAAACATTAACCATCAACTTGAGCTTGGGGTTCCTGTATTTCGTGGTCTTGCATCGAGGACAAGACTGCTCATCCATCGCTCTTGTTTATGTCAAGACATTTTCACGTACTCAGACCATCTCTTGGTCAAACTCTGTTCTTCTGCGATCGCGGGCTCACTCAAATGTATTTTCTTCCCCGATTGGCTGAATTAGATGTAAGCCGCTCTGCTATTGGCTAAGCTCAAGCATGCTCAGATCGCATGTTGTGACCTCTACATGTGAGGTTTATTTACTTCGAGGTAACAGATTTTGTTTTGGGCTTTTTTTTAGCATTTCGTTTATAGTATTATGAGTTTACACCTATCGTTGTGCTGTTAAGAATCCAAAATGGCAGATATTACGACGGATATGGTAAATAGCTTTTTCAGCTTAGGAAAAACCGCGGCGAAACCGAAAGTTGTGGTGGCGGTAAAAGGACCTCCTCGAGCTCCGAATACGAACTACAGGCCTGATTTTAAGCTACCAAAGAAATCAAGCTTATCAAGGTCAGGGAATTAATGCAATATTCCCATATATAGATAATGCATGCATGTTTCATCCAACCTTTTTAGAGTTTTTTAGAGGGTGTGGGCCATTTTATTTTTGAGGATCGTCGAACGGAGTGAAATCTATTTCGTGTGTTTGTGTTCTGCTAAATGGGAAAATAATTTCTTTTCACAAGAGTATAACTCACCGTTTGAATACTCCCTTTCTGCTTAGTTGATGTCAGCATTTTTATATTTGCATATCAGTACTTCTCTCGTGTATGCTTCCTTCCTCTAGCCTTGTCTTTCTTACTATGCAAATGTAATGGAGATATTCTTCAATCACAACTTAAACACGAGGTTCCGGTATAAAAGGCTTAGCTCCGCCCACAAAAAATGGCATCTTTTTTAAAATTAAACATGGCGGGTAATAAGCAAAAAAATGGGTAAGCATAATTTTTCGAAAAAAACTCACTAAATCTTGAAGAATATTGTTTTAATGAGAATAAAACATAATTTAACAAGTAAAACAATCAATTTATCCAGTTTACTGTTTTTAATCACATATCAACCAAAAGTTTTCTTTCCATCGCGTTTCAAATTTCACACCTAAACAAGCTGACCAACCAAAGAAGCTGAAATGGCCGTTTATACTTCTCTTATACTTCGCCTTTACTCTTCCATATGAACATAAGCCCCTAAACATCTCCAAAAGCAGTACTTCATATTGTGATCTGTGTAAGAACTTATGGGCAGAAGTTCTTCTGGCTTGTGAACAGGGATGTTTCATCGACATGAACCATGGTTTTTTATTTTTACAAAGTTACAGCAAGTCTGAGGAATGTTTTGCAGGGGAGCCAGACCCATTGCACAGTTGCAATAACTGTTTAAAGATGTTGAAGATAAAAAAAACCCTGTCCTGTCAGCAGGCATTTGGTGTCACTCAACATTCTCATATGCTGCAGAAGCTCTCCTTACATGGTTCTTCTGTTTTGGTGGTCATACAGTAGTAACAGGTGGTACTATAAAAGTTCACAGAAAGTGAAAAATTGCTCATTTATACAACTAAAATGAGTCTTGATTCGCAGCCCTATAAGCCCAGGCAGTGAAGGTAGCTGGACTCCTCATTCTCAAAATGACAATGCATTCTTCAATGGAGAAGAGCTCAGTGACTTGGACCTGAATGGGCTGGACGATCTGACTCCGCCTGACCCAGATGCCCCTACCCCTGCGGCTTTCAGGGGGGAGGACGATGACCATATATTTGAGAATTACTCATTTGAGCATGAGTACCCTACTGACCTGCCAATCACTTCCTATCATCACGAGATTGTGAACACTATTGAAAATAATTCTGCATGTGTCATCTTTGGTGAGTTTTTGTGTCTGTGTGGCCCACAAACCTTAATTTTATATGCACAAGTGATTCAAGCACCTAGGAATCCTCCTTGCAACCCTGTAGTGCTAATACCACAGGCAACCCATATTTATAAAAAAATACCATCACATGTTCTTGGCTAAGTAGTGTCAGAGATCAGCTGTTATGATTTGTTTGAGTTACAAAAATCCTTTACTTTTGTGACCAATTTAGCTAAGAGTTAGCACCAATGACTGAATAGTCTTCGAAAACGAGAACCTCCTCAATACACTGTACTTATCTAGCTAGAAAAATCATATTATATTTTGTCTAACGTCATCTTTAATCCAGGTCCTACTGGCAGCGGCAAGACAACCCAAGTCCCTCAGTATATCCTTGACCACTATGCAAAGCAGAGGAGATACTGTAACATTCTAGTGACTCAACCTCGCAGGATTGCTGCTGTCAGCATAGCTAAACGTGTTTGCCAGGAGAGAGACTGCCCACTTGGCAGCCTTATTGGTTATCAGATCGGACGGGATAAGTGCGTTAGCGAGGATACTAGACTGGCATATGTTACCACAGGGGTCCTACTGCAGAAGCTTATTTCTGCCAAGAATATGAACCAGTTCACACATGTCATCATTGATGAGGTATTTATCACAGTAGGACATGTCTAAATGGAACTTGCATAGGAATTCGTATATAAATCAGTGGAAGAACAAAAATAATAGGTCCCAACCAACCTTAATTATAAGTTCTCTTGCATTAAAGAATGCCGTCTCCCCGATAAGGTATTATACACTAGATACAGTATACATTTTGACCACTATACATGATAACCATATTTCGTCTTTTACATGTAGTGTAGCCTGATACTTTGAAATTTTGGTGTGATATCTCTCTGGGTCACTAACCCAGTTTAAGACAGCACAATCTTTCCAAGCCTTCCCACCTGCAAGCTGGCATCAGTATACATATTAAAAGTACGAAATATCCAAATGCAAACAGTTCAAAATTCTGCAATGCATTGTAGGTCCATGAGAGAGACAAGGACACAGATTTCTGCCTGCTTGTCGTGCGTAAACTCCTCAGATCCAACTCTAGGCATGTCAAGGTAAGACCCAGACACAGAATCTACTTTTTCTCCATAAATTCCAGGCTGTAATTAGACTAAAGCATGGAACACAACATAATGATGATGGCTCATCGTTAACATTTCATAGTGGTTTCTTATTTGCATTTATTTGATATCTGATAGAATCCCTCATCCTCCCTCTCATACTTGATCAGGGCTTAAAATTGCTAGGCACATACATTCCACTAGTTTAGAAATTTTAGTTGCACAGCACAAATTTTATTGGTGACATAGAATCTTAGGTAAGCCAGTAGCAC
This sequence comes from Nematostella vectensis, assembly GCF_932526225.1. Classification (NCBI taxonomy): domain Eukaryota; kingdom Metazoa; phylum Cnidaria; class Anthozoa; order Actiniaria; family Edwardsiidae; genus Nematostella; species Nematostella vectensis. The sequence continues at coordinate 16,372,422 of NC_064040.1, read as the reverse complement.
ACACATATTAGTGTTGTTTACAAATTGCAAAGTTAGAAATGGAAAGGACATCTGTTTCTTCAATATACAGTATACTGTATGTTCTTCGCAAGGTTATACTATCTATATGTACTTTTTTAGTTGTGCTTTGCTAGAGGGTGCTTTGTATGGGCTTTTTTTTCAGACCTGCTATGCTTAGCTCTGTCTCTTTCTTCTCACAGGTAGTGCTCATGTCTGCTACCTTGGAAAGTGACCTGTTCTCGCGCTACTTTGCCATGCCCATCCGGGGTCAGTTGGAGGGTGCTCCTGTATTTGCTGTTGAAGGCAATATCTTTCCCGTCCAGGAGTACTACCTTGAAGACCTAGCGTCTGTTGGACCGGTTTGTATAAAATATGTTTTTTACAATATTTCTTTTTAGTGACCCATACTTACAGTATTTCATTTTTTTAATTGCATGAAAGTATCTATTAAACATACTACCATTTTGTAAGGCCCTCGCCTCAGCACAACAAGTGATGACATAGTTATATAATCTGCATATTCCAGTTTTAGATTGCAAAACAGGTTCATGTTGTACTCTAATATTTTTTCCGCTTTGGCAGGATATATTTCTTTGCTAGCATTGAAAACTACATTTTATAGATTGCTGAATAAAGAGTTTTTTCAAGCTATTTTGTCATCCAAATGTATGTGTTTTTTTAAGTTTTGGAATGTATTTTGGCTAAGAAAACACAATACAATGGAACCTGGATTTTACGACATGCCTCGTAAATCATATGCCTCGAGGTATTATTAAAAAGAGGTTCTCAATTTTACGATGTAAAGGAGAATCCCTTAAAATATCATTGTAGCGAGATTGGGTTAAATATCAACTTTTACAAAATATTTTACAAGTATTGTAACGGTACTCTGTGTAATACTGTGCAGTTACTCTGTAAGACTGTAATCTCCATATAACAAGATCTGTCAAGTCAAAAATATTGATTAACTGTACTGTAGATGTGTGGTGTCTTGAATTTTTCTCTTTTTGCTGATCTCTGACAGAATCAGTAGATAGATAATTTTAGATAGATAGTTTAGTTAAATAACAAAGATTGTGTAGCAGCCCGTAGGCTGAATTAAGCATTTACAAAATGATTTATACTAGATACTATATTACAACTACAACAAATACATAATTATAACTATATACAATAATAACTACAAAATATTAACGTGACAAAGTTCATCCTGTATAAAATTAACCATACCGTAAGATCCATAAAAACCATATCTACTCCATTTAAATTTGTTGGCCATCAAGAATGTGAAAGAATTCATGGCTCTGTTAGTTTTAGAGGCGGGGCAAGGCAAAATGCCTTTTTTTTTTCTAAGGTTGTGGCTTGAAACGTTTGATAGAGGCAGCAAGCTCTTTATGATTCTGTTCGGAAAAGAGATCTCAAAGAGATCTGTAATAATGTTGTATCGAGGTCAAAATTACACTTGGGAGAACAGATTTTTATCGTAAAATTGAGAATATCGTTGTATCCAATATTATTACATTCAGGTAATTTCTTAAACCCATCACTGTATTTGTGCCAGAAGAAAAGAGCGTCATTATAAAATTGAGGTTATCGTAAAATCCAGTATTGTAAAATCTCGGCTGCACTGGAATTATTGGAGGAGTGCATTATTTATTTCACACCATTGCTACTCCTCATAGCCCCATGATGGTTCAATTATTGTAAAACAACAATTTAGCATAAATTGTGCCGTAGGTAACAGAATAGATAGTAGACTTTGTGCTAAATCAGTGTTTTGCAAATACCGTAACCCAGACAGTTAAACTGTGCTTTTGTTCTTTAGCTTCCTGACATATTACTTGAAGAGCCTGAGATCGCCCCAGAAGGATATGACCTGGCAGCCCAGATCATTGTCTACTTGGACTATTGGGAAAGGGCAGGGGTTAGGTAGAGTAACATGTATTATCTTGACTATTGGGAGAGGCCAGGGGTTAGGTAGGGTAACATGTATTATCTTGACTATTGGGATAGGCCAGGGGTTAGGTAGGGTAACATGTATTATCTTGACCATTGGGAGAGGCCAGGTGTTAGGTAGAGTAACATGTTTTATCTTGACTATTGGGAGAGGCCAGGGGTTAGGTAGGGTAACATGTATTATCTTGACTATTGGGAGAGGCCAGGGGTTAGGTAGGGTAACATGTATTATCTTGACTATTGGGAGAGGCCAGGGGTTAGGTAGGGTAACACGTATTATCTTGACTTTTGGGAGAGGCCAGGGGTTAGGTAGAGTAACATGTATTATCTTGACTATTGGGAGAGGCCAGGGGTTAGGTAGGGTAACATGTATTATCTTGACTATTGGGAGAGGCCAGGGGTTAGGTAGGGTAACATGTATTATCTTGACTTTTGGGAGAGGCCAGGGGCTAGGTAGAGTAACATGTATTATCTTGACTATTGGGAGAGGCCAGGGGTTAGGTAGAGTAACATGTATTATCTTGACTATTGGGAGAGGCCAGGGGTTAGGTAGAGTAACATGTATTATCTTGACTATCGGGAGAGGCCAGGTGTTAGGTAGAGTAACATGTTTTATCTTGACTATTTGGAGAGGCCAGGGGTTAGGTAGAGTAACATGTATTATCTTGACTATTGGGAGAGGCCAGGGGTTAGGTAGAGTAACATGTATTATCTTGACTATTGGGAGAGGCCAGGGGTTAGGTAGGGTAACATGTATTATCTTGACTATTGTGGGAGGGCAGGGGTTAGGTAGGGTAACATGTATTATTTTGACTATTGTGGGAGGCCAGGGGTTAGGTAGGGTAACATGTATTATCTTGACTATTAGGAGAGGCCAGGGGTTAGGTAGGGTAACATGTATTATCTTGACTATTGGGAGAGGCCAGGGGTTAGGTAGAGTAACATGTATTATCTTGACTATTGGGATAGGCCAGGGGTTAGGTAGAGTAACATGTATTAGCTTGACTATTGGGAGAGGACAGGGGTTAGGTAGAGTAACCTGTATTATCTTGACTATTGGGAGAGGCCAGGGGTTAGGTAGGGTAACATCTGTTATCTTGACTATTGGGAGAGGCCAGGGGTTAGGTAGGGTAACATGTATTATCTTGACCATTGGGAGAGGCCAGGGGTTGGGTAGGGTAACATGTATTATCTTGAGTATTGGGAGAGGGCAACACGAGACACAATGTGTAAGTACTTAACAGTTACTGTTTTTTATTTCAGTGCTGATACCAAGGTGGAACGTGGCTCTGTACTGATATTCTTGCCAGGTGGGTTACTGCATAAATCCCTGTGAGTTTTTGTCTTCTCCAAACATGATGACTTTTGCAGTGTAATTTTGACAATGGTCACAATGCAGATATACAATAAGTCAACCATAAGATATACCATAAAATGTATGGAAAATCCTCTCAAATAAAAATATGCTTAATGTATAACGATGCATTACCATATCGCTATATCCATGTTTCACTGCATAGCAATGCAGTTTGAAAGTTCTATGTTGTAATTCTATCAAGATTTCACTGAGATGTCCTAAATATAATATTATCAGGAATTGCTGAGATCTCTCGGATGCGTGATATTCTAATAGACAAGTGTGCCAACTGTCGGTTAGTAATAATTTTACAACTTAGTGTGTTTCTGATCAAACATTTATTATACTGTATAGATGTCACTGTACCACCTCACTTCTTATCATTGCAATCAATCCTCAGCCTTTGTCCTATTGCGCTTCATTCTGATCTCAAGGATGACTCACATGACAAGATCTTCTACAAGTTGACTGATGGTCGCAGAAAGGTGTTGCTTGTAGTCACAATAGTTTTCTCAAATCAACTGATTGTTAATCGCTGCTGACAGATCTTTGATAACAGCGTTGCCAAATTCATGCAAATGAACATCAAATGGTTGACTGTTTTTTTTTTGCATGCATTAGCATTTTAAACACCACATGAAAAAATGATGTTTTCCTGATAGGCCTTATGGGGAGGCTATCCATTTCAGGGAAGCAGTAGAGTAGCATATACAGTATCAAACAACTTGCTTAAATTTATTTAGATGGCACACTGTCATCGTGGACATGGGGTCCAAAGTATTTATCCACTTACCATGGATCATTTAAGTTCAAATTGTCATCCTTTGCCCTGGTAATAGGTCACTAGGTCTAAAACCTTTTTTCTATCCTCATTCACACATAAAATAAGCCATCTTCTTATTTACAAACAAAGGTGTCAAACAGAGACAAACTCATCTCATCTGATGAGCATGGTATGTTTTGCACCCCCCCCCCCCCCCAACCCCCCTGGACTTTCCAGACATCCCTTCTTAGTGTTGACAGACAACATTTTTAAATGCAGCTATAAACTCCTCCTTGTAACATGCATCTCATTTTCTTGCAGGTCATTTTGTCAACTAACATTGCTGAAAGCTCTATCACTGTTCCGGATGTGAAATACGGTAAAATATACAATAACTGACTTTCTGATTTTACTTCAGTTGCTGTTTTTATAACATGTAATTTGAAAAGTGTTATTTAAATTATTTTACTGTCTTCCTCAGTGATCGACTTTTGCCTAACCAAATGCCTCATCTCTGATCCTGAAACAAATTACCAAAGTTTGAGGCTTCAATGGGCATCTAAGTCTAGTAGCACCCAAAGAAAAGGTATAAAACCCAAGCTAGGTGCACACTTAATCCTGAAAATATAATAGGGATTTAATACCCAAGCAAGCTCTTCACTTCACTTAATTCTTATTGTTTGGTAATATGTGTCCTGGTAAGTTCCCATAAGAAAGGTTTGACAATTCCTAGTCAAATAAAATTTCTCATCCCATTTTCTCTTGCACCAACATCAAACTGCCTTGAGGTGCATTGCATTTGTTATTACATGTTTAAAAATAAATCAAATTACACATAGAATTGACTCATTCTTGATATTTTGTCTCATCTGTAATCTTGACCAGGTCGTGCTGGCCGTGTCTCTGCCGGCTGCTGCTATAGGATGGTGTCTCGCAGGTTCTACGAGGAGTGCATGAGTGACTATGGTGTTCCAGAATTACAGGTAGGCTACAATTGTCTATGGTATTGATGATGATAGTGATGAGGTTTTCAAGATCATGATGATGATGATGATGATGATGATGATGATGATGATGGTGATGGTGATGGTGATGGTGATGGTGATGGTGATGGTGATGGTGATGGTGATGGTGATGGTGATGGTGATGGTGATGGTGATGGTGATGGTGATGGTGATGGTGATGGTGATGGTGATGGTGATGGTGATGGTGATGGTGATGGTGATGGTGATGGTGATGGTGGTGGTGATGGTGTTGGTGGTGATGGTGGGTGATGGTGATGGTGATGGTACTGATGATTATAAAAAGTATTACATTACTGTTACTAAAATGTTTCTATGCACAATTGCCTGTTTAAATCTTAATGGATAAGATACGATGGATACGTAATATCTATAACATGACTGTAATGCCCAACTTATTTATTTTTTCACTAATAAATTTATATTACTATTTCACTATATATACTTATATTTCTTCTTAACAGAGATGTCCTCTAGAGCAAGTAGTACTTCAAGTCAAACTTCTAGATCTTGGTGCACCTAAAGCCATCCTTAGCCTTGCTCTACAGCCCCCAGACATTGAGGACATAGAGCGTACCGTGCTGCTGCTGAAACAGGTGAGGAAGATAAAACAGCCAACAGCAGCAACTTAATGCAATCAGAACTCGCTGACAATGTTATGTCCATCCATAAGCGCATATCGTTTTAAACTAATCGGGCTTTCACCAAAACAAAGACCCATTAAAATACTCAAGTGGGTGGGCACTTTATTGACAGCACATACCATTATGACTGAAGATTTGTGATGGCTATGCTTTTCATGGTCTTGGCAATTTAATGCATGGGCTGATCTATGGTTTATCTTCAGGTGGGAGCGCTGTCCACAATAATGAAGGGAAGGCGCATTGACCCTTACGACGGGGAATTGACCTTTATTGGCAAAGTCCTTGGTACCCTCCCTGTTGATGTGCGCATTGGCAAGCTCATGGTACTAGGTTATGTGTTTGGATGTCTAGAGGAATGCATTGTGATTGGTAAATAATGATAATACTTAAATTTTGAGAATCCAGTAAACTCCTGCAAGAGATTTCCAACTCCTGAACTTCTATCTTTTATATGTCAAAAGATAGGTCGGCTAATAGTATACTATGTAGAAACTATAGAGGTATGTTGGCATGCTTTAGCAGGTTTGCTTAGAAGGGGTAAGGGCACATATTATGAAATTGAAATAAGAGGGTTTTTGTGACACCCTTTTTGCAGGTTGAGTGTCAAGTTGTCTTATTTGTTGATTGTGTTGTGTAAGAGAGCCTGTACACATGTTGCTCTCCTTTAATCGGTAAAATGCAGACATGTACATTCTTAGAATTGATCATGTACATTCTTAGAATTGATATATTTTTTTTGAATTGAGGTTTTTTTATCACAAAATACTATAGGATGGCTTTGATCAATCTAAGCTTTAAAGCCTAGAAGACTATTCATTCAAGAAAGACATTGTATTCATTCAAGAAGGACATCGACTATGTATTAAACTACAAGAATTTAACAAGGGTCCAATTTCTAATGTACTTCCAGGTGCCTGTCTATCTCTGAAGTCTGTCTTCTCCAAAGGCTTTAAACAGGAGCTGACAACGTACAGGTACCCCACACATTGCACCCAAGCCAATTTTGTCTGAGGGAATAGACCCTTTCTGCATAACCTTAGGTAATGTTCCTGCACTACATTATTGGCTAGGCATTGAAAGGGTATGAGGCAACTCACAGGTAAAAAGCAAAAGCAATGTTTAATCACAAAAATAGAAAAAATACATTGGTTTAGTCTATCACTGCTAAATTAGGATTTTCTTATCCCGACTGTAGTTGTGTCATTATTTGGGATTTTGAAGTCGAATAGGGATCTTATCTGCATACAACAATATGGTCTGATGCTTGATTACAAGACTACTTGATTAATATTTGAGTGTTGTGTTTTGATGGTAGGCACAAGATGTCTTGGGCAAATGGTTCTTCCAGTGACTGCCTGGCCTCTATGTTAGCATACAGGGTAAGATCAGAGTCCAGTAACTTCCAATACTCTAATCAATAAGTTTTTGTTGTTTGTTCTCTCCTGTTAATTTTTCCTTCTTTTAAATTTCCCATAGAGTTGGAGTGAAATGAAAGAGCGCAACTATGGATTTGAAGGGGTACATTGATAGATACATGTATTGATGTATTTTTTTTCCATAAAGAGACCACTACATTGTTCTGTGATTTTGAAAGATGTTAAAGCATTTTCTAGTTTCAGCATTTTAGTTCTTTTTCAATTGTCAAATATATACATCATCAGTCCCCTCACCACTGACAGTTCCTGCAATATCCCTTCTATACGAGCCAGCTCTCGTTCTGGATAATTCGGAAATGTTTGTTTTCGAATATTGGGAATTCTGTGGATCGCGAGGACATTTCGTTCTTCATCCTAACCCCTAACTCCCTTCACTAGTCAGTCCGCAAGACCTTCTGTGATATGACTTGTCTTGAATTCCTAAAAGCTCACCCTAGAAGGCTAAATACTATGTGGAGCTTTCTATAATAGCTTGTGTTCATCTCATGTCCAGGAGGGTGGAGAGAATACTTGGTGCAGGAAGAAAGGAATTGTGGTGCCTCGTATTCGAGAGGTATGTACTGTATATACTTTCCAGTGACCATGCAAACCAAATTCATGTTATTGGGTTCAAGTTCATTGAGTTTCACGTTAAATCAAGTCTACTCCATGTAAAATACAAAATTCTAAAGAAAGATTTTTTTAAATAGTTGTGTAAAATCATAGTTGTGGAGCCCATTTAAAGAAGACAATCAAATACATTAATATACTGTACTTTTACTGTCCCTATATTTTAGCCCAATTGTATTGTGTCATTCAACTCTTCTAAAGGCAATTTCTCTCTCCTATAGGTCGATGCGCTTGTGAAAGACCTGACAGAGAGACTGAAAGACTTAAATGTCAGAACCGTCTGCCCTCTCTACCGAAAGTAATTTTTGTAAACTACTCAGATTAAACCTGTATTGTATGTATATGACTCTCACGAATTCACAAGTATTTGCAGCATAAACTCAATTCGGCCTTGTTATTTTCTTCCATCATTTTGAAATTGAGATGCATTTACGATTAAAGAGGCTGGTAGGTGTTTATAAAAAGCCAAAAAATAGCGATACACCTCATTATTTTAGATGCCCTATATGATTACTTTTTGGATATAGATTCCTTTTTGATTACTACAAATAACATGTCTTTTTTTGCATTCCAGAAATAGTGGCACACCAGATGATCTGCTTATACTTAAGGTAAATGTAACGTAATGTTAAAATGTGTTCATTTACTTTGGATGAAATCTAATCTATATGATTTATATCAATACACAAAAACTTTCATCACCGCTGTTGCTATATTTGTTTTGTAGCTTGTAATTGCCGGAGCCTTCTACCCCAACTACTTCACATCTGGGGATGTTGATGAAGTTGAAGCCAACAAAATCATGTCCGGCCATGACCCATACAAAACGGTGATGGTGAGTTAGTACAGGTATTACCTGTATTTCCTGATCTTTCTACAGTATACACCTATTTCAATTACGTTTGACAATAAAAAATGGAAAATGGAACAAAGTTTGACTGACAATGTTGTTTTCTCGTGTTAAAAATGCGTGCATTTCACTACATGAGCCTCACTGGAAGCCTAGATAGCCTCACTGAATGTCATAAGCAGACGCAGGATGTGTTTTTTCTAAACCAGTAGTGTAAGGCAATTGGCATTCTCCAATTTCTTATAGTATACATTAATTGAAATAGGTGTATTGACATATATTGATCGTTATCACAAAATTAGTTAACTTTAAAGAAAAGCTTGCTTAGTTAAAATTTTTAATTTTCTTCCCATACTATACTTTAGCATATTAAACTACAAAAACGGTATCAAAACACCAGCCGTAATCAGTGAAAAACAAAGATCAGTCGACTCAGCAAAGTTAGTTACATGGATTATTTAATTTCGCCATCTTTCAAACTCTAACCATAAACAAACTCTCCCATAAACGAACTCTGACACCTTAAAGTCATCGCCTTTAAAATGTTTTTTATAGACGGTCAATATTATAGAATTTATTTAATGCATTTGTAGATTCGAGGTATGCCCCCAAATGGGGCCATGTACAAGTCAAGCATCGCAAGACTTTTCAGAGATTGTGGAAAGGGCAAGGCTTTGTACTTTGAGGAAAGCAGGTACGTAACCTGGCCAGACGATGATTCATTAAGGAGGCGAACTTTACTCGAATTTGAGCTTTAAAAGAAATATTTTCGAAAAAGCAACCCATCACGATTCCTAGCCTACATAGGGGTATAACTAGGCGAAATATGAGGGAATTCGAAATTAGGGCTTGTACCGCCGTTTACCCAGTGACCCCAAAAAATTGGATCTTAAGGAGGCCAATCCACTTTAACGCCATGTTTTTTTTCTTTGCTTCATTAATTTACTTCAAACAAAGACTGTTTGTTAACTCTTTCAACTGGACTTCCTCCAACTCGATTTCCTTCCATGTCTGTTATGCATTTTACACTGATAATTTGAAAGGCAAAAGACACCTATAACTGGGATTGTTGTGTTTGATCGGTACTTTATATTGTCGTTGGTCCTATATAATTATTGAAGTATACAATTTGAAGTCCGATACGCTCATAGTCGGGTGTGGTCTTGTATTTCAGGGCTTACATTGAGTTTGACCGGCCTTCAACTGTGCACGGTGCCACTTCTACTACCATTCTACCTGCTGTGTATTTGGCTTTGAAAATGAGGTATATAAGTAGAGAGCATATATACATGCTATTTATATTCACTTTATGCATTGCATTGCATTGTATTTATCAATTCCGTAAGCAGACTCAAAGATCACACCTTGTTTGAATTCTAAAAAACGAAATTCTGTTTATGGTCCCAGCGTTAAGATCTTTTTTGTCTGATTCTACTACTTCCAGAGTCCTTCAACAGCGCTGTTTCTTTTTGCAGACATTTGCGGCTCCCTCTCAACATATATATCTCAAGGAGAACATCGCAAAGCGCAAGTGACCCAACTTTTACCCACTCCAATAGGCTACGAACAAACAGGTAGTTATATTAGCTGTCTATTGGTTGTTATACCAGCAACCTTTTAAATTACAATGATACATCAGCTTCTCAATAACAATTTCCTACTTCCCGGGATGTTGTGTCTGCTTCTTGATGTCTTCTTCAAAAAAGATACCAATGGAGAAATTTTACATTTTGCCCACTCAACATTCTTATCTCGTCAAATTATGTTGTTGGTTTGGCCTTATGATCCCTTTTGTTTTTGTTAATCTTTTTTCCTTGTAGACGTGCTGCCTCTCTATCTGCAAATCGAATGTATGGCCACCAACCACGACAGGTTAGTGATGTGGTCATTCCTGGCCCACTCTTACTCCTGTACATTCCTTGTAGACACTTCCACTTTCACGTCTTATTCCCGAACGTCCTAACATACAGTTATTTCTGCATCTTATTCACATCCTAATCAATAACCACTTACATTTCACTCACATAGACCCAACACCATTCTCACATCTCACTCTTGTAAACCCCACACCACTCTAACATCTAACTGTTGTACACCCCACACCACTCTCACATCTCACTCTTGTACACCTCACATCACTCTCACATCTCACTCTTGTACACCCCACACCACTCTAACATCTAACTCTTGTACATCTCAAACCACTCTCACATCTCACTCTTGTACACCCCACACCACTCTCACATCTCACTTTTGTACACCCCACACCACTCTCACATCTCACTCTTGTACACCTCACATCACTCTCACATCTCACTCTTGTACACCTCACACCACTCTCACATCTCACTCTTGTACACCTCACACCACTCTCACATCTTACTCTTGAACACCCCACACCACTCACATCTCACTTTTGTACACCCCACACCACTCACATCTCACTCTTGTACACCTCACATCACTCTCACATCTCACTCTTGTACACCTCATACCACTCCCACATCTCACTATTGTACACCCCACACCATTCTCACAGCTTACTCTTGTACATCCTAACAGACAACCACTCTATCGTATCTCTTCTAAATAATAACCAAACATTGCATTATTTGGCTGCTGATAGATGGAGTACAGGTTTCACTGAGGATTGAGGCAGGTTATGAAACATTAGGGAGGTGGAAGGACTAGAGGTGCAGCTGCATAATTTAAGCGAATTTGACCCTTCAACCATCATTTTCTACTTTTCATCATTTTCTACTTTTCATTCCGGAGCATCTTAGCTTCAGCAGTCCACTTTCCTGTAAGCTTGTGCACACATTTGTTTGTGTTTGTGTGCTTTATGGTTTTTTTTTTCATTGTAAAATGTTTGTTCTCGTGTGCAATGGAGCACCAGTGAATTCAGATATATTCATCCTGTATTTATTTGAAAGACGGGGATAATGATGTTTTTAATCGTGTACATCCAATCAGAAACTATTGAACTTACTTTTAGATTTAACCAAACTTTAATCCTATACACACGATTTCACATACATTTGTATCATTATAAAGTATAATTTTTCTCATTAACCGGCCCAAGGCGATCCTTACCGTAATGGATGCAAAGTCGGGTCAGACATTTTACACGAACAAAATGGTGATTATGTTCCTTTTTTTCTTAGATATCACTTCCTTATAAAGGTTACATCGAGATTGCATCAACCCAGGTATTCATTAATGCATAGTGCAACTTAATACTATGATTAACTATGAGCACCAAGACATGAAATGCCTGGCCCTTTTTATTGTTTATTGTTTTTGCTGCTTTTCTAATTTTTTCTAATTTTTGGCGGGGGGGATGGGAGAGAAAATAATAGATTGGCGGTTTCTATTTGAACTGCTTATCATTGGTTAAACTATTTTTTGAGGAACTAAAGAGGTATCCATGTTTCAGGTTGTGGAAGCTGGTCATTTCTGGGCCCAGGTCTCTGATCAAGAGTCCGCCTCACGGGTGCAATTACTCCAGTCCAGCCTGAATAGGAATGCTGGTCGAGATTTCCAGGTATTACCAGTCACTAGTTGTTATATCCCTGAAATGTTGTTTTGTTTTATTTTAAATGTTCAAAACTCTGGCCGTTTTGGAAAAATATGGCTATGCTATATGTATGTTGAAAAAAGAGGGGGATGAAAATTATCGTATTGAAAACGAAAAAGGAATAAAATCATAGTATTTGCCCCTCCCGCGGTGCCTGACAATGATTAGTGGATTGATAAGGTTCACACGTTTTAGTGCAGTCATGTTGGGAATTTGGAAGGTTGGTAAATGCCAACGTATCAACAAGAGACAAACATTTTGACGGCCCATTATCGTCACAGGTCCATCCACACTCCAGATTACCATCAAGGCCAACGTTTTCCACAGCCTCAAATATTGCATCATTGCATGCACCGTATACTTTTTAGACTTGCTTCAAATCGGTCACAGTGCAATATCATGCAGTGTCCAAGCAAGCAGTGCACACTGAAGTCTTCTGCTAGTAGCCTCCATCTAACTTATATGAACTAACAGCTCTTCTCCTGCTACCACCACTGCCCATTGTACTGATTGTTAAACATTTTTGTTTACCTATTTTGTTTGTAGGATGTGGACGCCAGTGAAGTCTACCAGGGGTATCTCTGCATTGCTTTATGGGATGAAGACGAGCAGTTCTACCGTGCGAAAGTTTTGTCTAAGCATCCGAACAATGAGTTTGAGGTACCAGTATATTGCAAACATTAGAGGGCAAGCTAGTTACCAGTCCCATTTCTATATTAGTGACCATTATAAATCATATATCAGACTGCAAGATAAACTATGTCTTTTTCAATGTTCAATTTATACTTAAAGTGTGTTGTAAAAGTGTTCGAACACTTTAACCCCACTTACCTTAAACATTTCGGATGTTTATTTTTTACAGGTAATGTTCTTGGATTTTGGAAACGTCTCGCGAGTCAAACTTACCAGCTTGAAGAAGATAACCCCACAACTACTGCAGCTACCATTTCAGGTAAATTGTTCCTTAAACCCTATGGCCATTTTTTCCTCAAACAAGCTTAACCAGCCATTCACTCCTTATCACAATAAAAGAAGCCATTGTGCTGTATAACTGTTTATATTATTAAATAAATTTGATCGATACTAATGTGTTCCTCTGACAGGCATTTGAGGTCATGCTATGTGAGATCCAGCCCGCCAATATGCCGGACTGTCCGACTGGAATGTGGTCCCATCAAGCGAACCAAAGGTTTACTGAGCTTGTGCAGAACCGCAATCTAGTTGCAAAGGTAACTCATTAATCTAGTTGCCAAGGTTACCTTTGTATTTGCTGGCCAATGTCAAGTTTGTCAGTTGTGTTTTTTTTTAAGCTGTACTTTTAGAAATAAAGCTAAAATCACTTTTCAATTGAGCACCTGTTACATCGATATACTTTTTTATGCTAGGTTTACAGCCAGCTCCATGACGTTCTACGTGTAGACCTGTACGACACTAACACCAACCAGGACATACACATCAACCAGATTCTCATCAACGAAGGCCTTGCCCAGTTCATGGAAGAATCTTTCGCTTCTAAGGTACAATTAAATCTGAACTGAAACTAGGGTACCCTATTATTAGAAGAAAATGCTTGGGTGTGACAGGTACGGTTATGGATTGGATTGAACCTCAATGAAGACAAGAATATATTTTTATTTTGACACCTTCTTTTGTCTAAATTGAAATACTTTTTCTCCTTCAGGTTGCTCACCAGCAGGCTGATACCATGAGATCAGATGAACCCCAAGTAGAAGACAACACGGCTTGGGTGGAGAGTAATGCTGAAGAGATGCACAACCCCTCTGACAACGTGCACAGGGTAAGATACGACAACCACTCTCACATCTGGCCCCTGTACATCTTAACAATCAACCACTCTGACATCTCACTCCTGTAGCTACTCTCACATCTGGCCCCTGTACATCCTAACAATCAACGACTTTCACATCTCTTTCCTGCATACTAACTTATATACTTTATCCAAAAACTATATTCTTTGTTTTCCTTTTCTTCTGTAGGTTTCTCTTCGCGGGCCGTTCAGCCCTCTTGAACTTAGCTTCTACAGCATCACTTGTATCGGCCGCCTTAGAGCAGCCAAGATTGAGATGGACTCTGTAAACAGCATAGCACTGAGTGACCAGCCCCAGGACACGCACGCACGACTACTGGTGTCAGCCAACATCGGCATCAATGCGTCAGGGCAGTCTGTTATTGCAAGGTACCGCTAGTTATGAATCCAGTATCTTTGGTAGCACTACAGTTATGCTGTGGTACCTTTTGTCACGTTGCCGCTCTGTGAATCCCTCTGTGGAAGTCGGTGTACCTGAGCATTTTCAAATTAATATTTTATGACTTGAACACCCCCTTGTCAGCCATGCCTTTGTTATTGTTTTCATTTAATGTCTGAAGGCAATATAATGCGCTAAAATCTCGAAATAACCATCTTAAAACAAAGTTTAACACTTTATTTACCAAATTCAATCGAAAATACGGCATTGGCTTCCCCATATCAGCTGATGGAAATGGATGCTTTTTCACACTTGATACTTTGCTAGGATGACAAAATGGCGGCTGACAGAGGCTGTCAATAAGGCGCTTGACAATTGATGGAATCCATGGGAAGACGCCGCATTTTACCTGCCATTGTCGCAAAATTTTTCAAGTGTTCTTATTGTCACCAGTTTACTTACGTTAGATTACGTAACAATCTCCGATGCTTTTTAACGGGGAAGGTGAAAAATATTTCAAAATTTTAAAAGTCTATTGGAAGTCTCTTCGAGGATGTGACTGATAGTTTAAAGCGGATGGCCTGTTTTAAAGCGAGATTCTAATAGATTCTTTTGTCTCTTGTCGGTTGAGGTTTCGGTCCGCCATCCGGTAGTAAATGGGCGACCATGCGTCTTTAACCCGAATTACAAAGCTGTAATTCGTTATAATGCTTTATGAACGATATTTGACTTGGCATTCGGGTATTATTCTCCTGCCTAAGCTACTGTTAACAATTATACTCCATAGCGATTCATATGATGTGCGTGTGCTTTGTACTCCAGGGAGACCACCTTGATGCCCAACATCCACGGCCTGCTGCCGATCGTTGCCCTCACCTTCGCTCCCTGTGCAGAACTAAGGTATCCATATTCCTGAGAAAAAAACTGCATCCACCATGCTAGTAATCTAAACGGTTATAGCGGATCCCGCGCGGCCGCAGGCTGCGCGCGGAGCCCCATAGTTATAGAAAAATGGTATATAACTATGCGACTGAGTTTTTTTGGGGGGGCATCGCGCGGGAGAGCTGTGGTTCTGCCTGCCTGCCTGCCTGCCTGCCTGCCTGCCTGCCTGCCTGCCTGCCTGCCTGCCTGCCTGCCTGCCTGCCTGCCTGCCTGCCTGCCTGCCTGCCTGCCTGCCTGCCTGCCTGCCTGCCTGCCTGCCTGCCTGCCTGCCTGCCTGCCTGCCTGCCTGCCTGCCTGCCTGCCTGCCTGCCTGCCTGCCTGCCTGCCTGCCTGCCTGCCTGCCTGCCTGCCTGCCTGCCTGCCTGCCTGCCTGCCTGCCTGCCTGCCTGCCTGCCTGCCTGCCTGCCTGCCTGCCTGCCTGCCTGCCTGCCTGCCTGCCTGCCTGCCTGCCTGCCTGCCTGCCTGCCTGCGCAATCCATGTAACCACGCTTCGCTGACACTGTCGTCTCTTCCAACGCAAACATCCAAACATCTAAGATGTGAAAAATCGTTTGAGAAACCCTATTACAGTCATGTTTTTTCTCTGAGTCCGCTGTCGAATTTCGCCTACAACAAACTGGTTATCACACGGCGGAAGATCTATTACACTACCCATTCACAACATAGCGGTGAAAGTGAGTCTACGAAAGAAAGTCTTTACAAAAACGAACAGAAACGTTACGTTTTCAAATCGTAAACTTATCAAACAATTTTATCGCTTCTGATCGTAGTTAGTAGAGTGATTGAGTACTTATTACGAATACTTATTTGTTGATGTCCAGTTCAGTCTAAATTTAAACTGTTTTTTCCTTACCGTAACTATATATTTTGTATAGTTACTGTTTTTATTTATAATCATGGTGTACTGAAAAATTGTTCGAACAAAGCCGCTTCTGTTATTTCTATCCAAATGACAATTTCTCGTGTCAATTACTATAGAATCTAAGCCAGACTAAAAGGCAATAAGAGTAAACGATTGTATGTTATCTCATATTTTCTCAGCAGTGATTTTTGTTTGGTAAGAACAATTAGCTTAGTTTTGTAAATTATTTCTTTCCGAGGGGAAAATATGTTTATTAGTTCAGCGTTATTGGTTTCTTTCACCTCAACAACTAGTTTGCACTAGTCCTGGAAGGTCCTTACAAAGTGAAAATAGACATGAATAATAAATAAATAATAATGAATAGTCAAACAAATGAATTTATAGAAAAAAAAAACTATAAAGTAGGTGTTGGCTGCCAGAGAGCTAAGTTAGAGGTTCCATAATCTGACTGCTCTGGGTAAGAATGAATAAGAAAGGCTCTTGATACCAGAGTGAACTTGGCGGTACATAAAATTCACTGAACTTGGCAGTACATAAAAAGAAATGAAAAAAGTTATCTGTTTTTCAGCAATATCAAACCTATCAAAGCCCTATCAAAACCTATCAATGCTGCCTTATCTGTGGCTAATAGCTCTCGATAAAAGAGTGATAGAGTGGTTTCAAAAATCCGTGAAATACTATTTAGTTTATTTAGTACTAATACACTGTACTAATACACTTTAACAATTACATTTTGTTGCACGGGGGGAAGGGGGTTGGCGGTTGTTCGTATGGGAAGTGTCCCACTTACTTTTGTTGTGGATTGTAGATTAGTCCGTGACACCATTGTGTGAAGGCTATACATTATATTATTATTATTGTAAAAACTATGCAAAATATTTGGAATGTGCTGGCTCCGCCTTCAGGCAATGCCTAAATCTATATATTAGGTTTGTATATAAAAATGTAAGCTCAGGCTGTGATTAGCCCTTTAGAATAAAAGCATGAAAATGGTTTTGGTTAGATTAGACTTCAGGATGAATAATACATGATAAATAAATAGGAGTAGCTGATCACCCTCATCGCAGCTAGATGCTGAATTACGAGAGCGCAGATTCAGACGTGGTCGAGTTGAAGTCATAGCAAGGCGCCTCAGGCAGCCGCCATACAACTCATGTCATACAAACTAATTGGTCCACCACACATACTCATTATCAATAAGTAATCGTCATTGTATATTTTTAATAAGACGTCGTCACTTGTGTTGTTTTTAGGACGGACCCTGATAAGCACCAGTACACAGGGGCCCTGATAGGCCTGGGTTACGACCCGCGCACCAACCGGCCCATGCTGCCAGACCACGACATCGAGCTCACCTTTGACGTGGAGATCAACCAGAACGACGTGATTATTGTAAGCTACTCGGCAACATCTTTGAAGATTGCGTTACATTGTAACGCTTTCTTAGGTTAGGGGGCATGTTGTGTAACGTGGAGATCAAACAGAATGACGTGATTACTGTAAGCTACTCGGCAACATCTTTGAAGATTGCGTTACATTGTAACGCTTTCTTTATGTTAGGGGGCATGTTGTGTGACGTGGAGATCAACCAGAATGACGTGATTTTTGTAAGCTACTCGGCAACATCTTTGAAGATTTCGTTATATTGTAACGCTTTTTATGTTTGTGTGTGTGTGTGTGTGTGGGGGGGGGGGTAACTTTGAGACCAACCAGAATAAAGGCATTATTGCAAGCTACTCGACAGCATACTTAAAGATTGAGATTGAGAATTGTAAACTATTGTTATGTTACATTGTCATTAATGCCACTGGCTCATAACCCTTAAAGTAGGTGTCGCCCTCTATTATGGCCTTTGACATTGTATCTAAACATATTTATTATTTATATCAATTTATTAATTCATTTCACGTCAAGCAGAGGCGTTCAACATACTTTTCCAATCTTGCGTTGATTTATAGCTTGTCTACACCACGCCTACGCAGACCATCTAGTTTGTCTACGGCTTGTCTGTAGTCTTTCTAGTTATACCATTCATTGGTCACACTGTTTTCCGCAATGAGGTATGATGTTGCCACATAACGCGCTCACCCTGACGTTGTTGGGTCGTTTTCAGGTTAACTCTTTAAGGCAGGGTATCAACCTGGCGTTTAGTAACGAAGGGATGGCGGCCGAGTGGGGCACAGCAGCTATCAGGCAGATCCAGACATCTTGTAGACAAAAGATCATCGAGTAAGTCGTTTCAAGTAGCCTCATTGCATTCCATAGTCGTGGACCTGTTATGCGTTGCACTGTTTTCATCAAGAAATCGCCCATATAGAGACGCCATTTTAACATCAGTGAAGGTTGACCTGTCCAGTGCTTAGCATTTTCTCGCTAATTCCTTACTGCTTAGTCTACGGTGTTATTCCTTACTACCTAGCTATTGGTGTTATTCCTTACTACCTAGCTATTGGTGTTATTCCTTACTACCTAGCTATTGGTGTTATTCCTTACTACCTAGCTATTGGTGTTATTCCTTACTACCTAGCTATTGGTGTTATTCTTTACTACCTAGCTATTGGTGTTATTCCTTACTACCTAGCTATTGGTGTTATTCCTTACTGCCTAGTCTACGGTGTTATTCCTTACTACCTAGCTATTGGTGTTATTCCTTACTACCTAGCTATTGGTGTTATTCCTTACTACCTAGCTATTGGTGTTATTCCTTACTACCTAGCTATTGGTGTTATTCCTTACTACCTAGCTATTGGTGTTATTCCTTACTACCTAGCTATTGGTGTTATTCCTTACTGCCTAGTCTACGGTGTTATTCCTTACTACCTAGCTATTGGTGTTATTCCTTACTACCTAGCTATTGGTGTTATTCCTTACTACCTAGCTATTGGTGTTATTCCTTACTACCTAGCTATTGGTGTTATTCCTTACTGCTTAGTCTACGGTGTTATTCCTTACTACCTAGCTATTGGTGTTATTTCTTACTACCTAGCTATTGGTGTTATTCCTTACTAACTAGCTATTGGTGTTATTCCTTACTACCTAGCTATTGGTGTTATTCCTTACTGCCTAGTCTACGGTGTTATTCCTTACTACCTAGCTATTGGTGTTATTCCTTACTACCTAGCTATTGGTGTTATTCCTTACTGCTTAGTCTACGGTGTTATTCCTTACTACCTAGCTATTGGTGTTATTCCTTACTACCTAGCTATTGGTGTTATTTCTTACTACCTAGCTATTGGTGTTATTCCTTACTAACTAGCTATTGGTGTTATTCCTTACTACCTAGCTATTGGTGTTATTCCTTACTGCCTAGTCTACGGTGTTATTCCTTACTACCTAGCTATCGGTGTTATTCCTTACTACCTAGCTATTGGTGTTATTCCTTACTACCTAGCTATTGGTGTTATTCCTTACTACCTAGCTATTGGTGTTATTCCTTACTGCTTAGTCTACGGTGTTATTCCTTACTACCTAGCTATTGGTGTTATTCCTTACTACCTAGCTATTGGTGTTATTCCTTACTACCTAGCTATTGGTGTTATTCCTTACTACCTAGCTATTGGTGTTATTCCTTACTGCCTAGTCTACGGTGTTATTCCTTACTACCTAGCTATTGGTGTTATTCCTTACTGCTTAGTCTACGGTGTTATTCCTTACTACCTAGCTATTGGTGTTATTCCTTACTACCTAGCTATTGGTGTTATTCCTTACTACCTAGCTATTGGTGTTATTCCTTACTACCTAGCTATTGGTGTTATTCCTTACTACCTAGCTATTGGTGTTATTCCTTACTACCTAGCTATTGGTGTTATTCCTTACTACCTAGCTATTGGTGTTATTCCTTACTGCCTAGTCTACGGTGTTATTCCTTACTACCTAGCTATTGGTGTTATTCCTTACTACCTAGCTATTGGTGTTATTCCTTACTACCTAGCTATTGGTGTTATTCCTTACTACCTAGCTATTGGTGTTATTCCTTACTACCTAGCTATCAGTGTTCTTAATGCTAACTATCCACCCTCTTGTATGCAGGCTTATTCTCAAGAAGCGAGAGGAGCGGAAGCCATACACATTCCCGAAGCAGTACCGCTGGAACCAGGTGGGTCAACTTACCTACAAGCCTCAATCGGAGATGAAAGGGGGTCTAGGGGAAGGTTTTTGTTCCCTTGTCCTGCCACCCCATCCCCCCCCCCCCCCCCCCCCCGCACCCTTCCCCCTCCCCATCCGACTGGAAAATTCCAATTTTACCTCCAGCCACATGTTTTATACATTGGATCCTCTTCCCGTTTGGGGATGGTAACTCTTTGAGATGTCCTTGATCATCCTTCGCACTACCAAGACATCAAAACCAGAGAAAACACACTGTTCAATGAGATATTGGCCGGTGACATGGTTTTTTAATGTGATGAAAACTTTGCAATCTTTTTTGCTGTTTGCCGTGTTTACCCCAGGTTGAACCAGACTACGTCCTCCCACCAAACGATAGCGACACGCCCGAGCTCTACCAGCTCCACAATGGGATACTCATATCAGGGGCTTCCGAGGACAGCGACACACCCGCGCGCGTACTCGAGAGACGGGAGAAGAACGAGGCATTCCGCCAGCGTGCCGGAAGGTGAGCCTAACTCGAGCTATCTGAGGATAACTTGACCGTGTTATAGCGTGTTGTAACTTAGCCGTGTTATAGCGTGTTACAACTTGGCCGTGTTATAGCGTGTTATAACTTGGCCGTGTTATAGCGTGTTATAAGTTGGTAACTTAGCCGTGTTATAGCGTGTTACAACTTGGCCGTGTTATAGCGTGTTATAACTTGGCCGTGTTATAGCGTGTTATAAGTTGGCCGTTTTTTAGCGTGTTTAACGGCCGTGTTATAGCGTGTTATAAATTGGTTGTGTTATAGCGTGTTATTACTTGGCCGTTTTATAGCGTGTGATAACTTGGCCGTGTTATAGCGTGTTATAGCGTGTGATAACTTGGCCATGTTATATCGTGTTATAACTTGGCCGTGTTATAGCGTGTTATAACTTGGCCGTGTTATAGCGTGTTATTACTTGGCCGTTTTATAGCCTGTTATAACTTGGCCGTGTTATAGCGTGTTATAACTTGGCCGTGTTATAGCGTGTTATAAAGTGGCCGTTTTATAGCGTGTTTAACGGCCGTGTTATAGCGTGTTATAACTTGGTTGTGTTATGGCGTGTTATAACTTGGCCGTGTTATAGCGTGTTTAACGGCCGTGTTATAGTGTGTTATAACTTGGCCGTGTTATAGCGTGTTATAACTTCGCCGTGTCATTACGTGTTATAACTTTGCCGTGTTTTAGCGTGTTATAACTTGGCCGTGTTATAGCGTGTTTAACGGCCGTGTTATAGCGTGTTATAACTTGGCCGTGTTATAGCGTGTTATAACTTCGCCGTGTCATAGCGTGTTATAACTTTGCCGTGTTTTAGCGTGTTATAACTTGGCCGTGTCATAGCGTGTTATAACTTTGCAGTGTTATAGCGTGTTATAACTTGGTTGTGTTATAGCGTGTTATTACTTGGCCGTGTTATAGCGTGTTATTACTTGGCCGTGTTATAGCGTGTTATAACTTGGCCGTGTTATAGCGTGTTATAACTTGGCCGTCTTATAGCGTGTGATAACTTTGCCGTGTTATAGCGTGTGATAACTTGGCCGTCTTATAGCATGTCATAACTTTGCCGTGTTATAGCGTGTTATAACTTGGTCGTGTTATAGCGTGTTATAACTTGGCCGTGTTATAGCGTGTTATACCTTGGCCGTGTTATCGCGTGTTATAACTTGGCCGTGTTATAGCGGTGAACGCAACACCATGCAGATGCTCTTTTATTTGTCGTCATAATTGAACCATACACTCGACAATTTTGTGAAATTTGATAATTGCTGTTGGTTATTTTAGACATATAGTTACATCTGTTCTTGCCATTTCCTTATTTGAAGTCAATTGAGCCAAAAAGTCAACTTTAGATAAGAGTCGTCCCTACACTTTTTACCTGCTGCTGCTTTTTACCCCAAGATTTACTTGCTCGTCTTTGTTTTACTTGCTTTGTTAACTTGTGAATCTGTTTTCTTTGTGTCCCTCTCATCTTGCAAGCCTACTCTATTGTGAACTGTCCCTTATTTTCGTTGTGTCCCTCTCATCTTGCGAGCCTACTCTATTGTCAACGCTCCCTTTTTCCGTTGCCAGCCTACTCTATTGTGAACGGTCCCTTGTTTCCGTTGTGTTCCTCCCATCTTTTAAGCCTACTTTATTGTGAATCTCCCCTTGTTCCCGTTGTGTTTCTCCCATCTTGCAAGCCTACTCTATTGTCAACGCTCCCTTTTTCCGTTGCCAGCCTACTCTATTGTGAACGGTCCCTTGTTTCCGTTGCGTTCCCCCATCTTGCAAGCCTACTCTACTGTCAACGCTCCCTTTTTCCGTTTCAAGCCTACGCTATTTTAAACGGTCCCTTGTTCCGTTGTGTTCCTCCCATCTTGCAAGTCTACTATATTGTGAATGTCCCCTTGTTCCCGTTGTGTTCCTCTCATCTTGCACGCCTACTTCTTTGTGAACGTTCCCATGATCCCTTGCAGATCATCAGAGCCTTTCCCTGAGCCTGCGCTTTGTGAGCTCTGCCAGGTCACGTGTCGTCACCCAAGGGCAGTAACTTTACATCTGAACAGCTCATGCCATCGCGAAGAAGAAGACATTTTGTACGACGGCATGCGATACTGATACGATACTACACCGACCCAGCCATGGAGGGCTTAAGACTTTTATCACATAACCTCATTATGAGCAACGTGCCACACAACCAGTGAGAAGTCTATGCTATGTGGACGAGCCATGACGACAAGAGAGTGTAAATCAACTGCTCATCACAAGACCTCATCGTGAGCAATGTGTCACAACCGCTGATAGTTCTTAGCATCTTCAAGACCATGTCAAACAACCGTTAAACAAACAATCACAAAACCTCGTCGCGTTGACGTTTATGTAACTCTGCATTTGACATAAAAACTTGACCAAATCGGCACGGCGTGGAAGTTTTGTGTAGGGAACTAAATGCGCCACTCTGTTTGCGATGTTTCCCTGACGCACAAGAAAGGCTAGCGAGGGTGGACTCGACTTGGGGACATCGCTTACACCTTGTCATATGCCATCGTGCAGTCACAGTTTCAACAAAAACCCAAGAACGAACTTCGCTGTATAAAACAAAGTATTCCCATTAATATTCGAACTGTGGCAGAAAGTAGCGCCAAAGACCTTAGTATGCAGAGAGAATTTCGCATACGATAGCTCTATATTCCAAGAATAGTGGTGAAATAAGTTAGGAGAATATATGTAAAATATTGTTTAGAATTCATGCTGTTACCAAGTTTTCCAAGATTAAAAAATTCAAGAGAAATATATTTAGGTTAATTTGATAGGTCATTGGTTTACTAAAAGGAGGTAAGCGCCAATAGTTGAACATGGTCAAATACAAATGGAGTTTTTCCTGGTATAGACCTGAAGGCAAATAAAGTAGTTGGATATTGTTTGTGATGTTTGATTAACCTATTATTGACACAGAGTAAAAATATTGTAAAAAAAAAGGCACCGTTAATGTTTACACCCAAGAAAGAATACAGAATATTGTATGAGCCATATTTTGTCTAGAGGCTATGACTGAACAGAACGTATTAAAAAGTAAAAACGTACGTACAGCAAAGAAAAACGTACAAAAACATACACAGCAAAGAAATTTGCCGAACCTAAATAATAAACGAAAAAAATATATTGGTATTCTCCGCTGATAGTATAATTTTACTTTCCAAAGTAATAAACTCATAACTTCTGTGATGACCATCGTTATTTATTTAAAATGCGGTGGTATCAGCAGTTATGACTGTGTGGGGTAATCTTCGATTAGCAGATTTTTATAAATTGTTTTGCTCGGTTAAACAGAAGTTTGAGCATAGGAGTATACGGGCATACCCCCCCCCCCCCCCCCCCCATCAGCTGGATCACTCTGGTATGTAGTCAAATCTGACAATAAATGTCCCGTGGAGATACTGCAAAGGCATAAAGATTTTTTTTGTTTTTTTTTTTTCGGGGATGGTCAGATTGTTATCAGAGAACCGTCATTTCCAGCTGCTTAGCAAGAGCCTATCAGAACGATCCTACTAACCACTTCAACCAATCAGCGTCAAGTGTTGGCTTCATCAATAATGAAGCACCTTTGGTCATCAGCTTGAAAGGCAGTTGCAACCCACAACGTTTCTACATTTTTAACAAAGATCATCGTGAGGATTTGGAAAATTGTGATTTCGCCATGAAAGTGAACAAACTAACCATTAGCTTGATGGCTTTTTTCTTGGAGAATGCCCTTTCAGGTAGAATACGTCGTTTATGTTTTTCTTGTTATGAGTTTTTAATCTTTTTTGTATTAGTCTAGTTAAATGCTTTTGAGATATTGATTAGAATTAGTGGTAAATATATTCTTGATCTCGATATCTCATATCAGCTTTAATCGGGCAACACACTGCAGCTATAAGACTTTGGTGATCTAAGAAGGTATCTAAGATGATAATCTAAAGAAATGAAGTAATTAGCTGCAACACAAAATAAAATTGAGTGCGCAAAGAAATCAAAGATTTGCTATCTATTTTATAAAACATTCCCAATGCAAGGAATGGTAAATTTGTTTAAAAGACTTGTGGCTGCTTTTTGTATTGATTAATTCTAGGAATAAAGTTGATAAGTTAACTGTTCACATGATTTCTACATTCACATAATTCTGTAGAAATGAGTCGAAACCCAATGTATTCCTTTGTAAGTAGAACTACCTTTTTTTTTAAATAGGTGTACAGGTCTTTGATCAGACGCAGTATAGTTGGACTCTCTTATTTGGTTCCGCGGTTCTTATTTTCTACTTTTTCTTAAATCAAAAATCAATTTACCACTGACTTCAGATTAGTCGAACCTCCAAGGAGAACAATAAATGTCTGCGAGTGTAGACAAAGGGGACAGATATGAATTAGAAAGATAATCTATTCAGGTTACAGGGGGTCCTAGATATCAGGGGTAATAAGCTCAAGCTTTGTATATTTTATTCTACCCCACTGACAATGTCTTTAGTACCCGCAGAAATTATTGAATTAACTCACAAATTGAATTAGCAACACCAAAAATTATTCTGTCATAACTGCCGAGCTATCCAGTTCAAGCCCGAAACTGACAAGGGACTAAAATCATCAGGTTATGAACAGGTGCAGTCCCTGGGCGCCCCGCGCATTTTGTACCACAGGTCCACCTTTAAAGCAAGCAGGATATAAATATCAGATTTATCGGGGGTCAACTTTAGTTTTATCCACATTTTAATCCTACTGACAAGATGTCAGTACACCGCCGATCGAATTAAGAAACAAATGTGACGCTCTCATAGATAACTGCCGGACTATCCAATTCAAGCCCGAGGTCGACGGAGCACTTCTACGTCATCAGCTTGTGAACGTCACAGTGGACACCGATACTCAGTGTATCCCGAAATGCTTCAACCACCAAGAATGCGTCTCGTACAACGTCGGCCCCTCGCCTGAAAAATCTGACAAGTTCGTTTGCCAGTTGAACAGGTTTGACCGGGTGCAGAAACTAGACGACTTCAAAGTAGAGATGCAAGGATTTCGATATGCAGACTTGAAAGAGGTAATTGCCTCAGGTTAAAGAGCTCCTCGCTAGACTGCTTGTGGCCCTTTTTAGGTGGACGTGAGTTAAAAACAGAAGCCCATATTTTTGCGTGTCGTTTTTATTCCGTTTTATTTTGGCACTTTCCCAAATTGTCGACAACACGGGGAGGGAATATAATGGATCTTTTCTGGAAACAAAATTTGTAATGTTCTCGAAAATGCCTTTAACACTCATCAATATTCAATAGGCATGTTGACCAATCGGATGTCGTTCTTCAGACACGTGAATAGGATTTATACCTAGCAATACACCCAACAAATCTAAAGCACGGGGAGGGAATTGAAATCCTCTCCAGGGAAATATTGGGGTAAAATAGAAAAACGATGACAGACTTACGAATATGGAAAATTATATAAAGCTATCATGACGTCATGAAGGATTATATAAAACCCTCGTGACGTAATGAAGCTTTATATAATGTTGCATCCAGCAGATTTGGCAAATAAACAACGACATACGCAAGACACAAACAGTAAACTACTTTATTATTTTTATTGTTCTACTAGTTTTTTTTTTTACCGAATTCCGGTAGTCTTATTAATGACAAAAGCTATTGTTGTTTTTTCCATCGCGATTGATCAACATGCCTATTGAATATTGATGATGTTTTAAGCCATTCAAAACTCTCGAAGATCGTGTTCTCGCGGATCTAAAATCCCTCGGGCTTCGTCCTCGGGATTTTACATCCGCGAAAACACTCCTCGTGTTTAAAATAGTACATAACTCTATGTGTTTTACTACAGAATCATTGTCGCATAAGCCCATGCCTTAATAACGGTACTTGTCAAGCGGGATTTGGGGACAGGAAGTACCGATGCATCTGTCTCACAGGAGTGACCGGAGAAAATTGCGAGACTGGTAAATGCACAAATCCTATCATCGCATTACCAATCACTATTAGAAATACATATCTTCATCGCTACTTGTTATCTTTGTAACACGGCAACAAGAGCGAGATCTTTGATCAATCGCCTCTAGGCTGATAAATAAATCAGACGTTTTGCGCCAAAGAGCTTTAAACAACAACTACGATAATGAATGAAAAAGTTCAACTAATTTGATAATATAATCAGTACCTGTAACTGCAAGAAAAAAGCGTGGTGAACATGCATTCTCTACTGTACCGTTATTGTACCAACTACAATGATACACTACTAGATATATTTCTGCCATGAAGCGGAGACTCAACTTATTGTTCGTATCTTTTCAATTTAAGTTCCGTTCTCCATTTCGTAGTGTCATTTTCTTGAGATTATTGGCTTCAAATCAATGTCCTCTATCTGGCTTGCGATCTACCAAGACGTTTACTAGCGTCCCTTTTGCGCCAAAACTAATTTTGACCAATCATAGAGGTGAGGGGCACAATAACGGCGCGCAACACAAGAATCCCATCGTGACCCCGGGAACTTTATCGTATGGCTCACCACTTTCTCTAAACTAAGGGGTGCCGCTGGGGGTTCCGCTATAAGCCCTAATTGTGCTTAATTGTGAAGTAGAATGTAATTTTATTTATCTTTGGACACAAAATTGGATTCCAGTGAACTATAGTTTGATTGTAAACGCTCAGTGTGTTTTTGATATAAATTACTGACTGAAATATATTTTGTTTTGCCTTTTCTTTAGTTACTAACAAATGCACTGGAAACCCGTGTGATCCAATCGGAGGAGAATGTACCAGCCAAATAGAAGGCTTCACTTGCAGGTGTAAACCTGGCTTTATCGGGAATGGCTCTACTTGCCATGGTAAGCTTTTGATAATGATGAGGATTGTGATGATGATGATGATTATTGTGCTGATGATAGTGGCAATAACAATGACAGTTATAATGATGATACAGATGATTGTCCTAAACAACAAAAGATGATGATGAATATGGCCATGTAATAAATAATAATGTTATTAAATAAAGTTGATACATAGACATATAGCTTTAATTTAAATCATATGGAACCTGAATTTCAAAATCTAAAATAAAAATACAAGAAAAACGTTTGATCCGTATGACTGGATTAGCAATTTTGGTTTTTCTCCTTAGCGGAGCGGAGCTCCATAGGTATAGAGAAATGGTATATAACTATGCCACTCAGTTTTTTTGGACATCGCGCGGCCGGGTACCCTTTGTGACGCTCGCCCGCATGCCCCGGGGAGCCAGCACAATTTGCAATAACTTCACAAAAAGTCTCACCAGTATAATCATTACATATGAAAACACTTTTGCACTATCCGAGAATGCTACTTTCTCTATAAAACCCCGACAGTTGCAGTAAAACTTACAATAATTTGACTTTTTGTCTTCTCTTTTTTCATTCACGGGAACCCTGCGTCTGTTATTTTTGCGCGCTTTTGCCCTGCAACGCCGGCGCAGCCGACACACACCGTATTTTTGCGAGCATTTCAATTTCGTAGCGAGAAAGAAAACAAAAAAAACCACAACAACAACAACAAGAAAGGCCTACAATGGGGGAACAAACGTTGGAGTTTGAAGAAGGAAGTAAGTAAGACTGTATTTTTAGCGTAAGTAAAATTGATTCGTTTGTTGTGTCAATTAAAAAATACTGCTGTGTAGATAACCTGCTTTAATGGCAAAAAAACTAAAAAAACCCTTAAAAACGCTTTATTATACATACGTATAATCAAACAGTCCAAGAAATGGCGTTTAAAAAGAAATTTCGATTTGATGGACTAAATTGATACCGAAGATATCTTAGAAGTCTAGAAGTAACCAATCAATTTGCAAACATTAGACAACAACTCCTGCTGCCTTCTATCATACTAACTCCATTTATCTGCCTGAAAATCTTGTTAGTGTCCCTACTACCTACCAAACTATCTTTTTTTGGTCCTTATAGTTCCTTTGTTGTGGCAACCATTATATCCACACTGAGTATTGCGTGGGTGATGACCAGTTCCAAGATGAAGACAGATGTCAATAATGGCTCTTCCTACTGAACAAGCGTCTGGATGCGGATACCTTTTCTGGCTGTGAACAGTTTTCGTTGTACCTTGTATAAACCTCCAGCCCTTGGAGCTCGGATGCGTTTGGGAGGTCGGATACGTACTCGGGAAGTACGTTTTCAGCGAGGCATGCCATGCTGTTTTTTCGTACTGGGCAACGTATCGATATAAATTTCAGTGCCATGTAATGTTATGATACATAAAATAAATTTTTTTCATCAGCTGCAGTGTTTTTTTATTGTTTTGCTAATCTTCTTGCATGGAAATTTTATATCTTGTTTGGCGGGCATTATTGGAAAATAGTGAGAAATATAGCGTCTACAGGAATTATTTGACATTATTCACTTTTTCCCATTATCACATTATTTCACTTGTATGATAAACGATGGCTCCGCTTTTAGGCAGTGCCTAAATCTATATATTAGTAATTTACTTACGTAATTCTGCAATAATTATTATCTTTAATTCTTAAGGACCTGGAACGTCAGCTGACCTACCGGGTCGAACGTGCAAGGATATACAGACCAACTACAACACCAGCACAACTGGCAACTACTTCATCGATGCTGATTGGTCAAAAGATACACAGGCATCCCAAGTCTACTGCGACATGGAGACAGACCGGGGGGGCTGGACACTAGTGTGGAGTTACAATTTTTTTGCACCGCTTGAATTCACGAGCAACGAAAATCGAGTAAAACCTAATCCAAGCAACATGGCTAAGTGGGGTCCGAAGTCAAGCACCACTCCGACCAGCGAGACTAACTATGGTGCTATGAATGATACCCTGTGGGGTTACATTGGCAAGGAGTTCCTTGTTAAGTCTAACATCAATAACTGGATATCCTGTATTCCACAGGGCGGTACACTCGGTCCAAGCTGGGATCACGGCCTTATAAGTTGTAGAATAGTGAAGGTGATTCCAGGAGCGAAATGCTCGAATGTGGTACCAGACAACACAGATGGAGACGCCTGTGGCTTCATGTTAAACCGCGGTAGCAACAAGTGCACTTTCTGGGAAACCTGTTCTACGGCACATTGGCCTATTCACGACCCGTGTTGCAACGCACAGTTAAACCAAGACCTGTTGGATGCCGTTAGCGAGCCTCGTGGGAGTATATTTCTTCGCTAATCGATATTCATTCGTCACACCCGATCAGGATGCCTCTTGTCGTCTTCGCCACAACACTTTGGATGATTTTGCTACTCTGCCTGGCTATTCCTGTAAATAGTAGTCAGCTTAGATATTTTGACAAACTAGAAAATCATTATACTCTATAGTTGGTGTTTTAAAATTGCAGTTGATAAATATTTATAGAGGTTTTTATATCATTCGATTGATTAAGGTAAAATGATTCCTGATACACTGGCACCTCTATATAACGGACACCCTCAGGACCGCGAAAAGTGTCCGTTATATAGAGGTGTCCGCTTAATGGAGGTCGACTTTTTCTCGATCAAATATGAGAGTAAACATATTTTTGTTGACTTTTACCTTTACATTTGTTGACTTTGAGTGCATAACTAGCTGAAGGGGGTAGGCTGGGGGTTCTAAACATGTGTGTGTATGCTAAAAACTTTGCTGGCTCCGCCTAAATCTATATATTACACTTTTTGGGCAATTGTCTTATTTCTCGAGACGCGATGGCCACATTATATAAGGCTACAGCATTTGGTGCATATCAACTAAAGCAACTAAAGCACTAGGTTAAGTACACGAAGTACACAAATTCAAGGAGTCACTAGAAAGAGACTGCGATTCCTATATACATATATATAGTTTGCTTGTCTTGTCCTGCTAATTATAGGAAATATAGAAAGTCATTTGAGCAAAAAGAAGAGACAGTCCCTCGTTTCCTTTGTCTTGGGCAAACATTCATTGTCATCACTATTTGTAATGCACATTTAGGGGGGGTTCTTAACGGAATTTATGACTTAGACATACATTTGACAACAACAAGACATGTTCTAAGGTTTAAGGCAATTTTATTGGAAACATTTCACAAAAAATCGCCACTTCAATCCACCCGTTTTACCTCTAAGAAGAACAGCCTTTTCGAAGCTACGAACAAGCTTCAAAACCATTGCGTGGGCTACCTGTGTTCCATACCAGCATTTTTCAGGGGAGGGGATGTCATAATTTTTAGATGTTTATTTGGAAATCATTTCGTGGAATGAAAACAATAAAAGATGCTGATGATTGGGGATCTTTTAAGCCCCACCCGTAGCTATATACTGTCATTAAAGTCAAAATATTCAACCAACTTTGCGCTCGCATCACAGTTGTAGGGTGACTTTTTAATTTTTCGTTGAATCTTTTGTAAGTATCGCTTGATTTTTCACTGGGCATGAAATCTCTATCACAGTCAAGCATGGTTAATTAACTATGAGTCATGCTAGCTTTTTTTTACTTGTACACAATTCTTGAACGCGCCCTTTTCTTTGTGTTTTGGTTTTGTTTTCTAATCGTCGAAGAAAAGTCAATTCCACTGACTGTATTTACCTCGGCAGATCATATGAATACTTTGCTCCGATTTCAAATGAATTTTGTTTTTCTTAGGCGATCTAACATTCATGGTTTATCAAATTCCTGAGCTATTCCTACCAAAATATGATGTGCATTGCGAATGATTTGCAGGATGATGAATTCCACTAACCTCTCCTGATCCATCAGAATTGGGTGCTAACACTGCGAAAAAATTTGGCAAACCTAAATAATAAACGAAAAAATATATTGATATTCTCCGCTGATAGTATAATTTTACTTTCCAAAGTAATAAACTCATAACTTCTCTGATGACCATCGTTATTTAAAATGCGGTGGTATCAGCAGTTATGACTGTGTGGGGTAATCTTCGATTAGCAGATTTTTATAAATTGTTTTGCTCGGTTAAACAGGAGTTTTAGTCTGTTCATTAGAATATTCTATTTACGAGCATACAAAAATCCTGTAATCGCCAAATAGTTCTTCCATCCACGTGCCATCTAATCCATAGCGCAGATTTACTGATTGAGTCACGATTAGCGGGCTTCCATCATGACATACTAATGTCATGTTTATTAGTGCGGATTTGGTGTCTAGACTTTGTTGGTTCCCCACAGAGGAACAAATTCATCTCGAAAACAACGCAACACAAAGCAACGTTTAGTGCCTTTAAGTCAATCAGGGACAACCCATGTCTACTCTTGTAGTCCAAGAGACAAAGCAAGATCATACCCCTGGCACTAGCGAGGCTGCGATGGATGGCCCGCCGGGTAGTCTTGAGTCTCCTGTCTTGAATTCCGATACTCAGGGTGTCGGGGTCAATGCAGAGGGTGCTCAAGTCGACTGTGAAGATACTGGTGGTGACACCAAAACCTCAGCTAGCGGTGTTCAGGATATCGGGAGTGGTCGCAAGCGCCTGAGATGTCTGATATTGGTGTTGTTTGCTGTTGGTGTGGTGATTGTGGTCGTTAGTCCCGCTAGCTGTCGTCCGTGGGAACCGCAATGCAGCAAAGAATACCGGTGAGAGGGAAAAATACAAAAAAACTAAAACCATATAAAACTGGGTTTTACCAGTATTTGTGTACATAAAGAATACAAAATTGTTATAATTTTATGAATTTTCAAATGGAAAAATTAGGGGTAGGGGGACCTGGTAGGGGCAAAGTCGCTTTACCAAACGTTTTTAAACATTTAAGGCTTCCTTGGATAGAAAAAAAATGGTAAAACTTTTTTAAAGACGGAAAAATTAATGCGATTACTAACAAATTATTACTTTCAAATTTATTCCTATCAAAACAAATATTTCAGATTTGTACAAGTGCTTGACTAGATCAAACGGTTGCCATGCCAACGCTAGCTGCATTGCCAACCCGGGATCCTACCAATGTTTTTGCAATACCGGCTTTACGGGAGATGGCAAAACGAGATACAAAGCTACAAAGGACCTGTTCACTACATCAGTCATCACGATGTACTAAAATTAGATTCGAAATCCACACCAGTGAGAATTGTATTTAATAGCAGTGCAAGCTATATGGGTCACGTGTTGAGCGACCATTGGGCGAAGGGATCGGATCCACTGAACAACTTGCTAGGCATAGTCATACGATTTCGTGAAAACGAAGTGGCTTCTTTGTAGATATTCGAAAAATATACTATACAGTTAAAACCAAAATAACGGAACAGCATGTACATCGCTTTCTATGGCGAGACATGCATTTGGAGCGAGAACCTGACGTGTACGTGATACAGCGAGTGTCATTTGGAGATCGACATTCAGGAACAATAGCCACAGTCGCAATGAGAAAGAGAGTTTGGTTGACATTCTTTAACGATCTTCAAAGCATGGGACAGACTTCGTTCCAAAGATGCTTGAAGCCAAGAAATGCAAAAACTGACCCTGTTTTAGTGATCTTCAGTGATGGTTCTGATAATGCACACGGCCCTTGCACATATGTTAGATGGCAAACTGATGTTAACGAATACCAGAGTACAATGATCATGTCAAAGAATCGACTCTCTCCAGAAAAGAAGATGTTCATTCATCAAATTGAGCTTTGTGGAGCAGTCTTAAATAATGGATCACACGAGGAAAGAAACCCGAAGATATTGATCTCAAAAGCATATGGCAAGTCGGTCATGATTTCCTTAGACTTCCTGAACATGAGTGGCCAATTTACAAACCCAACAAGCAAATGGAACTTCCTGAAAGAATCAAAACGGTCGTGATTACTCAAGATAAGACCCAAGACAGTTTGGAAAAAAGAATCAACATTGTCAAATATTCGAGCTACAACAAGTTGATAACGATTACCGCAAGAATACTATCTATGTATAACAAAGAACCACACCCAAGTTTAAAAAACGCTACTCGACCGCTAACTCCCACAGACATCGACAAAGCTGAAACGTTTGGGATCAAGAAATGCCAAGAAACGATGGATTCAGATATGAAATTTTCGAATGCTCCTTGGTATAATGGTTCATCTGAAGCACTTGTGAAATCTGTAAAACGAGCCATGGGCATAGCGATTGGAGAAAATGTTATGACGTTCTCAGAACTTCAAACCGTTTGTTTCGAAGCAGCAAAATCTCTTCAATGAACGTCCTATCGGAAGGCATCGCACAAAACCCAGATGACAGTGTTTATCTAAGTCCCAATGATTTGTTACTTGGACGGTCGACAAAAAGAGTTCCTAGCGCACCATTCAGAGAAACTCAAAACAAGCGTCATCGTTACGAATTCGTACAGAACATAATCAAAAGCTTCTGGAAAAAAATTGACCTGTAAGTATTTTCCATGGCATACAAAAGAAAGAAAAGTACAAACAGGAGACGTTGTCTTTAATCAAGATTCAAATATGAGGAAACTGGAGATTGGGAAAAGTCACGAAACCAATACCAAGCAAGGATGGATATATTCGCAAAGCAGAAATCTCTGACAAGAATCCCAAGCCTGGTGATATTATGAAGAGCTATAAAGGAGGAGACCTTGTCACAATCGAACGGCCGATGCAAAGGCTCATTGTCATTGTACCAAATGGAAACTAAACTTTATACTATTTATCTATTGATGAACCTTTGTTTTTTTTTAACCTAACTATTCGCAACAATTAATCATTGTAATATTCGATACGGATACATATCCAGGCGATAGGCGAGGTGGTAGTGTATCGTTGGAAACGATATAATATATTCTAATGTCATGACGTCATAATTAAGTTATTCGTAAGTTATTCCTTTTATCTATAGGTTTCGGGCATATAACTCTATACTAACTGTAACCAAGACAATAAATCATGAACAATGCAGTATTGAGTGTTTGATCCGTGGCATTTTGTTTCTCAACTTTCTCAACAATACAATACCTTTTCCGATTTTCTAAAAACATGAAAAAATACATAGAGGAAAACAAAGATGATAAGATTCTAGTATCCTTAGCAAAAGAAAACACACAACAAATCAATAGTGACTTTTATATGAGAAAGAAAGAAGAAAGAAAGAAAGACAATCTGACGTTTTTGTATCTTGAAAATAGAATTCGGGATAATAAAATAACACGGCTCTCAAGACAGGTGAGAGGGAAAGACTTTGCAACTGGAAAGATGAGTTTATGTCTTTCCTCGCACATTTACCAGCAAGTAACAAACAATGTTCAATTGAATAGGCTAAATGATGCATGGTTTAAACGCACGCGGAGACAATCTCCCGTGCGCGCGCACTGGAACTTTTAGTTATAACTTTATTCCAATAAATACCAATACAGCTATATTAGGATAATATACCATGTATCCAATAAATACCAATACAGGTATATTAGGATAATAATAATAATAATAATAATATGATGATGATGATGATGATGATGATGATGATGATGATGATGATGATGATGATGATGATGATGATGATGGTGATGATGGTGATGATGGTGATGATGATGATGATGATGATGATGATGATGATGATGATGATGATAATAACTTTATTCCAATAAATACCAATACAGGTATATTAGGATAATAATATGATGATGATGATAATAATAATAATAATAACAACTTTATTCCAATAAATACCAATACAGGTATATTAGGATAATATACCATGCAGGTTGGCTTATATGCCTATCCTCTATTCATAATATTTAATTACATCATCACAAAATTTCAGGACTAGGCTCGTAATTGAGTCATCTGTTAAGCTCATAATATACAAAAACATGTATTTTGGCCTTTACAGTTTGAAAGAGTTATTGATTACAAATAGATCATTAAAAAAATACTCGACTAATATCATTGACATAGACGCATTCCATTAAGGTATGGTACTTATCCCCAACCTTATCTTTATAGCGGCCTGTTTCAATTGCTAGTTTGTGTGCCGAGACACGCAATCTAGTCATAGAAGGTCGGCGTCTAACATTAACTTCTGATAAGTGTTTTCTAGCTTCAAATTTGTCTTGATCTTGCAATAAGTGCTTAGCTTTCCACTATTTTGATTTAACTGTGTCTGGGTTTTCCAAAATGTTGCATGATTTTTGTATAGTACTTTCTTAATATATTTTCCTAGGGTATGAATTTGTTGACCTTCAATATCTATTTCCTGTAGTGTCTTTAAATCACACCAAGCAAATAGGGAATTGATAAAACTTACAGGGACATTAGATGTTGAAGAAAGGCTGATCTTCGCCGTTTCCCCCACTAAGGTGTTTTCATATATCCTACTTTTTATTCGGCACCAATATTTTGCCACCAGGGAAGAAATTTGTACTATTAGTGGGGCTTTTCCCAGTTCTCTATATATAGTTAAATTTGTGGTTTTTGAGTGGACTCCTAGTATACGCTTGAAAAACTTCAGTTGTAGTTTTTCGAAATCATTGGATACTTTGAAAAATTTAGTCTCAAAACTTTTATACGATGAAGCCCTTCCTCTAAAAGGCATGTTCCCCAAATTTCACAATCGTACAGTAATACTGGTACAACGAGTGACGAGAACAATTTCAACAGTACTTGTATTGACCCATTTTCAACATTTGACAGACGGTTTAAAATACAGTGATATACACGTGTGGCTTTGTTGTATAGACTTTTTAGAGCACCTTTAAAATTTCCCGAGAAATGAAACTTCAGACCTAGATTTATGTATTCGTCTACACATTCTAATGGCTCTCCACCGTAGTCCCATTTACCTGTTGCAAATTGCCGCCGTTATTGTTGCGGACCAAAAACTAATACAATACAGATTTTTTCATATTAACTGTGAGCTTCCGTTTATCTGCGTACATTTTTAGATTCTGGAGGCAATTTTCTAGACCGGTGGCTGAGACGGATAGTATAACCAAATCATCAGCATAGAGAAGACAGTTAAGTTTTGACGTATTATAGAGTTTTACTGGATCGCACGATAAAGGGAATATTTCTGGAATATCATTGATGAAGATGTTGAAAAGGGGTTGGGCTTAGGTTGCATCCCTGTTTCACCCCAGCGTGAGAAGAAAAGGAATGCGTTATACCCTGGTCTATCTTAACTGATAATCTAACCTCTGAATACATACTTTGTAAAAGGGTGATAAATCTTCTGCTACACCCTATTTTTATTAGTTTGTAAAGTAAACCCTCTCTCCAGACACTGTCGTATGCTTTTTTTAAAGTCGATAAAACATACAAAAAGCGGTTTGTGGCTTGATTTATAAGGATTCAATTAGGGTTTTTAGTACTAATAAATGGTCGGTCGTGCGAAAGCCCTTTCTAAAACCGATCTGATATCTATTTAAGATTTTATATTTTTCCAGAAATTTTGTAAGGCGGCCGTTTATGATCAATGTGAAAAACTTCCAAAGGCAGCCACTTATAGCGATCCCTCTATAGTATCCCGGATCGCCATATATCGCCTGCTTTGTGTAATGGTACAATATAACCCTTGACCAGCTCTTAGGAAATACCCCCTGTGTCAGCACAGTATTGAATAGTTTTACAAAGTATCGGCCTTGGGATTCGACAGATACCTTTATAATTTCATTGTTTAATGAGTCACCAGCGCTGGCTTTTTTGTTTTTAAGTAATTTTGCTGTTGATTGCACTTCTTTCAGTGTGATAGGCGAATCTAGGATTTTTTCCCGGTTTCTAGCCCAAACATGGTAGTTTTTAACAATATGTGCTTTTATCCCCGAGTCGTCTGTAAAGCAATTCTGTGGCGTATTTAATTTCTTTGAAGTAATTATACCATGCATCCGGAGAGACAATGTGTAAACCCCTAGCCGAGCAGTCGGATCTGATTGTCTTAACTAGATTCCAGAATTCTTTCAGATTGCTGTCCGCCGCTAATTTAATTTTCTCTAACAGGTCTGTGTAAAACCGCCTTTTAAGCTGCTTCGTTAATTGCTTGTATGCTTTCTTTGTTGAAAAGAATATATGCCTTATGTATGGCTCGTCCGGGTATCTCGAAAGAAGTTTGCCAAGACTTCGCAATTCTTTTCTTAGTTTATTACAATTCTTATTAAACCATTTTTGGTGCTGCCTTGAACTTCTCTTTGAACGTTTTTGCTTCTTCACGAGGATCACCTGTTTTGATGCTTGACGTATTACGTTTGTAAAACTGTCAACTGCTAGATGAACATTAATCTTTTGTTCAGATTTAAAAATTTCATTCAGGTCTCTGCTCACATTCTCTGATGCTATTGACTCGCGCAGCAAAGTTTCAGATTCCTTCTCCCATTTAAATACTTCTGGGTGCTGGTCGAGATCTATCAAATTATTTATATCTTTAATCTTTTGTGTTTTTAATGCAAACGAAAGTAAGTAGAAAAGTTCGATGGTGTTGAAACGGTGAAATAATGAACTTGTGGGTATATTGTTTGCGAAACGAGAGAGTAATCTACTACACTCGCTCCATTATTTGTAAAACAATTGTATTGGCCTAGATGATCACCCCTTGTCCTACCATTCAGTACTATAAAATTATTACTGTAACTAAACTCTGCTAAAGATTTTCCGTATGCGTTGATATTCTGATCTCTAGAGTTCCTGACCGTCGGAAACGGATAACTACATGCAGAGTCAGATAAATCGGCAAAGTCTTCCAAGTTACCCATCCTTGCATTAAAGTCTCCGCATACAATGATTTCGCCTTTTTGCGCAAATTTATACATGCTATTTTGGAGCTGCTCAAAATGATCTACATTTAGTTGCTGCTCCCTTGGGGAGTTCCGTGGGGAAAAGTAAACAGGACACACGAAAATATCTCGACTTAAATTGAAATAGCTTTTCTCTAGTTCAGATAAAATCCTCACATGAGTGTTGTTCTAGAAATCTAACACCCTTGCGGATTGATTTGTTTAGTTTTTGCTAGTTATAATTTACCGTTAATCCTGATGAAGGCAGCATTGCAGAAACCTCGAAAAAAAAAATACAACCCAGTGATTACAAAAATTGTTATATACGATATATAAGCATAAGACAATCACTGTACAGAACGACAGAGCAAAAAAGTGGCATGAAATTTTCCAATTCTCAATATATAAGCTCAAGATTGCACATACAAGGAGTTCCTCTGAGAAGAAGCTTAATTCCAAATTCTAAAGAAATTTTGAAGATATGAAATTTAGATATTAGCGAGCAAAGTTGGCTTAATTTCTGATCAGAGCCCGACTTCTCCCTAAAAACGAGGAGAATTTATACTTTGAACATTTGAAAATTGCTGTTCAAGCCTCATATCTCGAAGACGAATCCATTAGTAAAAAATACTTTTTGATATGTTGGTTTACATAACATAAGAAACCTCTATGCAAAAATTCAAGCTTACAGAAGTTAACCAGACCTTACTTTAGGAAAACTTGCCATTTTTTTGCTCTGTCGCACAGGGCCAAAAAACACTACTAATGAATTATGAATTTAATGTTGGTACAATATAAGAGTTTATATATAAAGTATCTACCTGGCCACCACAGGAAACCCATTTATTTTTGTCTTCTTTTCTAAGACTAGCTGCCGTAAAACATGCTACTCCTGAAAATCTCACCCTTGGATCAATTAATTCTTAGATGACCAAGTGACAGAAAATGCGAAGTTTTCA
Organism: Nematostella vectensis; assembly: GCF_932526225.1. Taxonomy (NCBI): domain Eukaryota; kingdom Metazoa; phylum Cnidaria; class Anthozoa; order Actiniaria; family Edwardsiidae; genus Nematostella; species Nematostella vectensis. The sequence goes on along the minus strand of NC_064040.1, from coordinate 16,332,962 downwards.
AAATGCCAAAGTTTCATTTGAAATTTATTTACTACCAGCTATGGTATGCATATCGCGGGCTCCGCTATAAGGCGCCATTTTGAACCATCATGGCCGACTACAAACAAGTCAAAAGCGGTCGGTTAAAACTAAAAGGCCTGGATGAGTCAGAAAAGAAAAAGAAACTCAAGAAGAAGAAGAGAAAACACGAAGAGCCTACTGAAACAGATATCGATACTATTCGTCATGGAGGCTGGCGAAAAATGGAAAAGTTTGACGAAGTTACTGGCAACATAGCTTTGCAAACATGGCGAGGGTCGTATGTAGAAGCATTGAACAATGGACTATTTACGGCAGGAGAACCGAGAGAGGATGGAGTGAACTCTCCGGCACCGGTCGAGGTGTTTACAGCGGTTCCTGTCTCTGAGGTCAAGCTGGCCATCAAATCCGGTTATGGTGGGTCTACGACTTTTCTACCTTACCATGCTAGCAGGGCTTTCTCGGAGTGAACGATCTTCACCACGAGGCATAAATACAATGGGATGAAATTATGTGGCGGGGTATTCTAAGGCTTAGCTGCTTTTTTGCCCTTTTTCTTTTGTGTTTCTTTTTGCCCACTGGAGATTCCTCTGTGGAAATCTGTTTCGAATTCTGCTAAGCTTGTGCAAGGTTATCTTTGCAGTAACCATGGGAATTCAATTCTTGTCACGCAATGTTGTATTTTGTAGTTCCGGCCACAGAAGCTCCATACTCTGTCATACAAAAACGCTTGAGCCCAGTAGCAGCCACGGAGCATACATGTAGAGCGGTTTAAGTTTCGTTTTGCTATATATATATGGCCTTCAACTAACACCAGATGATCAAAACTGATACTCTAGAGTTCTGAAATACTACATATATACAAACAAAGCCTAAGAGTATAGTGCTGACTTACCATATTTTGACCGGAAGCCTCAAAGTTCTACACTTTTGATAAACTTAATACCAGAGTAAGACATCTCCTAAACACTAGCTTGATAATTCACTATCATTTTGTTTATTGAATATAATCATGTTACCACAGTCAATGCGGCTGACCGCAGTTTGCAGAAAAATATTGGACGCGGTCGCCACAGAAAATGTTTCAATAATTTTAAACAGCACTGTATACTGTCAATTGTGAGCATTCTTATCAAAGGTACTAAGGAATCTGATTGCTTAAGTGTTTCAAAACATAACAGGTGTGAATGAATCCCTAAAAGCTGTCACACTTCTGTCCTTGATTCAATAAAAGCAGGCTCGTGGCTAGTTATAAACCAGTTTAACCAAGTGATTACACCCAAAAACTTGCATGTGTAATATATACAGTTTGGACACAAATCAACAAAAATAGGAATAGGGATGCAGATAAGTTAACCTGCTAGAAACAAACAGAAAGCTCTGCTAGCAGGGTATTTCTACCTTGATACTTTTAAGATTAAAATTTAAGCTTATTATCATAAAATGACAAATCTTATTAGTAGGAATGACTTATACGCACTGTAAGATAATAGATTTCATATACTGTATTTCTTAGTCCTTCTAAATACAAATTTTACTTTCTTTTCTAGGTAAATACATGTCAGTCAATACGATGGGTGACATCACTGGCAGAGCTGAAGCTATCGGCCCGCAGGAGCAGCTTGAGCTGCTCTTTGATGGAGACAAGGTTGCGCTCCAGGCATACAATGGCTGCTTCCTATCTGTTTCTGATAGTGGCAGTCTCTCTGCAAGTAAGAAGAAGGCAGGGGAAAAAGAGATTTTCTCCATTAGAGCTGATAAGCCAAAAAGGTAAAAATTTTGAAGCCACTAGCTATGAATAACAACACAGAGCAGGGATAAGAGGGTACAAATGTGTCCTGTTACCAATTCAGAACTTTTAATTGAAGAAGTAAGAAGTGGCCTTAGCATTTTGGAAATCTAGGTGAGAGTAGACTTCTGAGAAACCCAGAAGAGTTGACATCTTTGACACAGTAGAGTATTCTAAGAAGATAGGAAGCACAAGTTAGGGTAACACAGTATACCATTTCAATATTCATTTCAAATCTATCAACAAGGAAGGGTGTTCCAATCCAATCTTTTAACCTGGAGAATTAACATAACAGTGATATTCCATATTCCAAAAAAGAGGGGGTGTTTAGAGAAGAAAGGGTTTGTCATTTAGTGTCTCTATTACTAAACACTATTACTTGATATATGTTTTAAATTATCATTTATTTATTTTGTGTGTAAAGAAATCACAGAAATTTGGATATTGAAAGCATTATATGTATCTTTTGTACCGGATGGTAATTTTCTTTTAATATAGATTAATGTCTTTCAGATGATGTAACTATTTGGTTCTTGGAAAAAATCTGTATGACAGAACACTTACACATTATCAAAAATATGCTTTTGAGAATAACTTTTTGTCATCTCACTAATTTATTTCAATCATAGTATAAAATAATTTTGTCAGGAAATCAAAGTTATTATTATCTACTCAACTACAACTTGTATTTTGACATATGGCAGGGGCGGAACAAGGAGTTCCAAAAAGAGCGACTAAAGCAACAGATTCAGAAAGGGGGAGGCGCTGGATTTGTTGTTCTTCCGAGAATTTCCTATATTTTGTTATCAAATATCTATAAATAGGTGGGGTGGGGCCCCCTTGGCCCAGCCCTATATGATGTTTTTTTTATTGATGATCCTTCTTGCCATATTTCAGCAAACCAAAGACTGATTCCCAAGTTGAAGATGAAGAAGATGTTACTAACTTAGAGTTAAGCTATGTCAAGAAGTTCCAGAGCTTTCAGGACAGGAAGATTAAATTGAGCAAAGAGGAGCAATCCAACTTGAAAAAGGCGAGACTAGATGGAAGACTCCATGAGGAGATGCTGGATAGGAGAGAAAAAATGAAGTCTGACAAGTTCTGTAAATAAATAGCTGAAGGGATGAGATTGTTTTTCCTGACTGATAGTAGGATAGTTGCACATGTGCAGGGGTAGGGCATACCCACTCTGTTTGTGATGATCAACGGCCAGAGTCAGTGTCTGGTAAATAATGTCTACTTCTCCAGTAATGCCTGATGGACCAGATATTTTGAACGACCTCGTCATTTTCTTAGCGAGTTTTTAATGCATTTTTTTGCTGATGATTATCCAGACAGCATTTTAGGAGGTTTTACTTCTATATTTTGAAATAATTTAGTTACAATTAGTACCTTAACCAAGCAGCCATCATTGGAACAAGACAAGTGGACAATTAATGGAGGTTGTTTATAGAGCTATTAAATGACCACATCTAAGTAAATAACATATGGTGTTCTAATGGACATTCGTGTGGTTGCTTAATAGAGGTACCTAAATTATTATTGTAATATTTTTGGGGGGAGCTCTGTCCCTGAATTGGCAAATGTGAGTTTGTGTACACAACCGTGTACAAAGTCCTTTTTGAATAACTACTGTTAAATAAGATATTGCAGATTAATCTATTTTGTAAGGGAAGGGACAATCAAAACACCATCCCACTACAGAGAATTTCTGCTAGCTATGGTCATGGAAAAAAATAATATAGGGTTGGGTACCCTGTCTTCCGAGAGAGACTGGGGAGAGACTTTTCGGTTGTTGGTCAGAGTCAGCCATCTTGTAAACATGTTATTACCGAACCAGTAAAGATCGTTATTCAATAACACTACAAATACCACTGTAGAAATAGCTTTTTTATAGTTTTTTTTCGCATTTCTCATAAAATCAAATTCAGGCCAATGCTATTATAGTCCGGCGGATATGTGCAGATTTTACCTTGAATTGCGCACTTTTTGCTAAAGCTACCAATTTTAGCATAGTGATAGTTTTTAATACCCCTTACAAGATAGGCTATAGAGCCAAGATCAGTTCGGCTTTAATTTCTTATTAATAATGAATATTGGTTTGGCCGCCATTTTGGACCAGAAGTAAACTAATTTTTTCCAAAAAATAAATAAACTCGCACATTTTGAGAATGTTTACTCATAGACGAATAAAATATACATCAAAGAATGCATATTAACCAAAGAATTCTGAAAGTAGCCGCAAATTTTTCATTTTTGTTACTTTTACGGTGACAGGGATTTTAAACCGGAAGTAGTCAAGAATAAATAACGGCACGCTTGTTTCACTTTGCGCCTTTTAACAAAAATAAAAATAAAACTTATTTCAGGAGTAGTTTCGGGGAATCTTTACAAAAAAGGCTATGGAGCCAAAAAAAATCACGGATTATCTTGAGCTATTAAAATGGCCGATAATTTTCGGGAAGTGAAAATCACGCGTCGATACTCACTAAAAGTCCTCAAATAGTAGAAAAGCCACATGTAGCCAGCACAAGTATACCAAATATACAAACTCAATAGAAAGGAGACGAAAGGAACTGCTTATATATGTGACAAGCCTGGTGGGGATACCAAGAACCACGGTGAGCGGGCCGCTCCACCTATTGATTTCAACGTCTGTAAACGACCGCACACGTGAATGTGTGCAAGTGCTACAAGATGAACAGCTTATAACTGTAGGAACCGTTTAACTGGTGGCCTCGGTTGCGCGCTTATCACTCTCCTTGCCTTTCTTCCTTATTCTACATAAAAGTGAAAGGAGTATCTCGCCAAATAAATACTGGTAGAATTTCACGCATTTACTGGCGTGATACTGTATCCTGTTGTGCGGATGGGGGAAAACACAGTACTTGCTGTATTCCCCGAAGCCACAGATGCTTTTCGACAGTTAGCATTCATGTCAGTTGAGATAAAAGACAGAATGTTTGACAACACTTGAGCGCTTTCCCCTGCTTCTATACGACCGAACGGGTACAGAGAGTCGGAAGTAGACAAGGCAAGAATGCAGCTCTTCGTGAAGAAAGGAACAGAATTTGATGTCATTCACTGACGAAGGCAGCTATCATACAACACACCACGAAAGCTGCCATTCAAGCAGGCCATTGTTGGGGGCAAAGCACTCCTCCCTGCCTCAGTACTTCCATCTTTTTAGCAGAATGGACAACAGTTGCCAGCCGCAAAAAAAGGGTAAAATTAATAGCAGAAACCTAATCAGTTTTGCCTTTTCCCCAATTTATCAAATGGATTTCATGAATATGTTAGTCGTAGGCTTTTAAACAAGATATGCATCTCTGTGCTTTCAAAAATGACAAATTTAATCTCCGATGCAAAATGGCGGCAATTTTAATCAACCATATTAGTCAGTGATAAAAGCCGATTTTATCTTGGCTCTAAAGCTTATCTTATAAAGGTTATTTCAAACTACAACTGCAATAAAATTGGTTTCTTTTGCTAGAGAGCGCGGGGTAAAATAAACGACCGAGGTTCTACTATCGACTACTTTTGGTTGAAGGTGACTATCTCCTTGAAAGTTCCAATAATTAATATATGCGGTTATTTTCAGCAATCTTGGGTTTAAATACATTTTGTGACTTTCATTTTAGTCGTCTAGTGGCAAAACATTATCAAACTTTGCAAGTTTATTTACTTTTTTGAAAAAGGTAGTTTACTTCCGGTTCAAAATGGCGGCCAAATCAATACTCTTTATTAACCAGAAAATAAAGCCGATCTGAGGTTGGCTCTATAGCCTATCTTGTAAAGGGTATTAAAAGCCATCACTATGCTAAAATTGGTAGCTTTAGCAAAAAGTGCGCAATTCAAACACATATCCGCCGCCGGACTAATTACTACTGTTGATGTCCCAGGATTTGCAAAGGGCACGCTTTAAAGCTATTTCTTATGAGTATGCACAGGTAGCCCAAGCTCTTTATTTGTCCCTAATGATATTTACGGTAAACATAGGCGAAAAACAAAATTAGTAAAAAAGGAATAAACAACTTGTTGAAAAGACGTGTGTAGTCTAGTGTTGTGTTTATGTTTGCCTTTTGCGTGGTCTCTTGCCGTATATAAAGTGCCTTTTCAAGATTCACGATTTGAACTCTTACCAGAACAGTTCGTTTAAAATTACAAATCGTGAATCTTGGAAAAGGCGCTTTGATACGGCCAAAGAACACGCAAAAAGTAAACATAAACACAACACTAGACTACACACGTGTTTTCAACAAGTTTTTTATTTTTCACTAATTTTGTTTTTCGCCCTATGTTTACCGTAGATGTCATTAGTGACAAATAAAGAGCTTGGGCTACCTGTGGAGTATGTTGGTCATATTTCGGAATTCGTAGTTATTGAATAGGATCGCATACAGGTTATAGTTGTTCAACAAAGTTTTTTTATGTAAATAAACACAAAATACAAGGGACCATGTTTTTATTTTAAAACATTTTTCAAATTCATTTGTCAAATTCACTATAAAACTTTTGGTACAACTCTATTGATATTTATAAACTCTATTGGTACAACTAGAGAGACTACAGATGAGCTGTAGAAAAACAAGATGGTCTGCGTAGGCGTGGTTTAGACAAACTATAAATCAATACAAGGTTGAAAACTATGCTGTACACCTCTGTGAGACAGTAGTTGTGCTGACGTTTTGAGCGGTAGCCCTTCGTTGGAGCAAAAGAAAAAAAACCCGAGGAAGGGCTATTGCTCGAGACTTCAGCGCAACTACTCTGTTTTACAGGGCGTTCAACATACTTTAACAACCTTTGTTGATTTATAGCTTGTTTATTAATTATAGCTTGTTTACTTTACTATTGCCATACAAGTATTATACTAAATTACCAATGGTCTTACACGTATCTCATGTATCATAGCCTATAATCTTCAATGAAAGCGACTTTCTATATTTAAAGCATTGATTCTTATATTAAATATTAAAATACAATATTGCGGCAAGTCATTGCATTCATTCCGTTTGTAAAAAACTATAATACTACATCGATATTATTGTGTCCGGAAAAGCAGATTGTATTATTTACAATATTATATTTTCATGATTGGAAAAACTGGATTAAAAAATTTAAGTTGCATATTGGCGTGGCCGCTACCCGAAATGCTACGATTTTCCTTTCTGCTCTGTGCGTATAACTGTCAGTTATCATATTTGGTTATTGCACAAGTTAATCAGATCAACACATGTAATCGGGTATTCTAAAGCAACTCTATGTCCCATTACTAAGAGAAATGCTCCTGTGAAACTTCCTATTTTCTTCAACATTTTCTCTTTTGGAATAAGCTACTTACAATAAACTTCCAAATCTCAATTCCAAATTAAAATACGCCTTATGATGACCTTTGAGATACTACGAAGCCGATCTTGTTATAGCGCATGAATTATAATTAGGTAAAAATGCGCACTTTTTTATGTAAGCGCAAATAAAAGGTCAAAATAAGACGATATATGTGGAAATCTGTGCACGTACAGTTATCTTAAAGCACATGCTTCCTCAAACCTCTGCAAAGTTCTCATTAATAAACTTGCCAATCTGGTCGAGTATGGACTCGCTAACGGACAGGGCTTCGTGCGCGTTTTCACTCGTGAAAACCTCGGATGGAATGACATCTCCGTGGTGAAAGTGCGGGTAGCGAGTCTTTTCATAATAATTCTTCAGCTTCGCAGCAAGCAGTGCGATCTCCGGTGGCGAGTTATCGAGTTCAGTGATCTCGTAGGCTAGATTCAACACGTCGTGCGTCTCGAGCTGACTCTCAGCGATACCACATGCTGCATATAACGCACTTTTAAACGATTTCTCCGCGGCTTGTTGACACAGAAAGCAGACGAGTCCATAGAAGTTCGGCTCCTGCTTGACCAAGTGTTTCGCGGCAGCGAGGTCGTCCCGGGCTTGCTTCATCCAACGTCTTGCCTCCTTGCGCTGCGGGTTGCCTGAATTAGCTGAGGATGCGCTGGTGTTTTGCCTTTTGAACGTGTTGTATGTCTGTCGCTCCTGGTGCGCCCGTTTACTCCATTGTTCAAACAAATCATTAAACGTCGAGCTTGACTCTTCCGTCTTTTCTTTCTTTTCTTTCTCTTTCTTAGCCTTTTTCTCCTTGGATGGGAATATTCGCTCAAGTCGGTCGATCTCGCTGAGCAGGAATTTCATCACTTCAGTAGCGATGTCGCTGCCTGGGTTCTTGTCTGGATGCCACCTTAGAAACAGGCGTTTCATGACTTTTTTCCTCTTGACATCCTTCAGTTTCCACGCTTCCCAAAGAGCATCTTTGACTGCCTTCTTGGCGGTTTCAAGCCGGTCATTTCTTGTAGAAGCGCGCAGACGATCATCGTCTGGATCGCCCGTGAATATAACAATGTCCTTCAGATCGGAAAGCTTCAAAGGAACAGTTGGATCAACCCCAGTGCGATCGAACTTATACAAGTCTAACACACTGACTTCAAGTAACTTTGGTTCTCCTACGTCTATGCGATAGCGTGCTTGGAAGTCAAATTTCCCTGGATCTTGTTCAGAGTCCGAGTTTGATGGACTCGAAGAAGCTTTCCTTATAACCTTGGCGTACACATAGAATGGTTCACGATCATTAATGGAGCCGTCCTCGAGCACACGCTCCCTCTCGTAACCCACGATCTCCCCCTTACGGAAGAAGTACTCAAAGTCCTGCCTCAACAAGTAATGATACATAACGGGTATCTCCGAGCCTAAGGAAGGATCTGTTGTGCGCTTATCGCTTGACAGAAGATCTTGTGCCACTCCACAGCGGTCAAGTGACGGTAGGATGTCCTCAGGGACTCGGCATGCTAACATGGCCTGAAGGTAAATCTCTTTCTCCACGTGATTGCCGATCAGACGGTTGATTAGGAAGCAGAGCTGGATATGTAGCGGGTTCTCGTCGGTGCCATGCTTAATAAACAGCTCCCACTTGTTGTCTTGTTCTTCCAGGAAACAGTCTTGAACCTGAAAGAGGTAGAGAACAATTTCAGTTTGCTTTTTAAATGTTGAATTACGTGTATCTATAATCCTTTAAATTAGATTTCCTCGATTATTAAGTTATATTATCATCATCAACATCGTCATCATCACAACCATCAGCATCATCATGTTATCATCATCATCGTCATCGTCGTCGTCATCATCATCATTATCGTCATCATCACCACAACCATTAGCATGTTATTATCATAATTACCTCTTTGCTATTCTTGATGGGCGTGTTTGTCTCTAGTTGGACAAGGTGGGTGTCCAGTGCCCCCATACACGAGATTTGCATGGTGGAGAGCACCAATACCTGATCCCTGACTTCCTGGGGGATGTTGGCCGTCTGTCGCTGATGCCGAATAACCCGTAAGATGCCGTTGATGAGTTTTGGGGACAGCAGAACATTGCGGTAGCGAGCGATGAAGGGACACTGTTCCTCGCCGGAGTCTGCAATACAATGCTTTTCACGGGAAAACGGGTGAATCTCTTCACGCAGAATACTCTGGATGGTTCTAACCCGTAGTCGAGTCGGCAACAAGTTCAACAGGTAAGCTAATCGATCAGCTGTTAGTTCGCCTTCCCGTGCAATATCCATAAAGTCGCCAGAGAAGTCTCGTGCACGCCGCTCAAAGCTTGGACAATCGTAGAAAATGAGCTCGTTAGATAGCTTTAAGTATCCCTCTTTGGTTGGTAGGTAAAGGTCGTTTATCTTCGACAGCAGTGCTGTGACTGTAGATTCCCTTTGCTCTTTTACCAGCAAGGAAACCGTGGTGAAGAACCCTTGTGCTGCTAGTCTGGCTACTTTTTGCTCGTTTGGTTCCATGGGTTTATCTTCACAGACTTCTTTTAGCCTTTCGAGAACCTTAGCGAATTGCAAAGGCGTTGGCTTTTCCTCAGCTCCAAGTCGCTTCAGTACATGCTCAAAATGACCGTATTCTCGTGGTACCTTGTACAGGAAAGGAGGCATTTCTGTTAACGTTTCAAAAGCAAGTTGATCACCCTCCACAAAGACCCTTCCCTCCTCCACTGGGATGCATGGTATTTTTTGCAAAATGTTTCCGATGGCGAGACATGATTTAGAGCAACGCTCCGACGCCTCTGTCTCAGTACACGAGGCCTCTGTTTTGAAGAAGCTCAAAATTGCGTAGATGATGTCGTGCAAGAGTTCACGCTGATCTTTTGGCGTATCCTTGTTCACATTGCCCTTAAATTGCAAGGACAAGTTCTCCAGATGTTTGATGACTTTCTCTAATGGCGGGGCAACCTCTATGCCTAGGTTGTCCACCAGCATCCGCTGGTTTTCTCCCTTCTGTGGCAAAGCCCAGGACGGTAGCAGTGGCGCAGTACTCCAAAGGAATCTTTCGCACTCTTGCGAGATAGATCCGTGAAACGCAATAAACGGTGGACTGTCATCTTTACTCTGGCACTCAAATTGCGTGTGAAGATTCCTCAAGTTCTCACTTGCAATTTCAGGCGAGACAAATTTGATCTGGGATATCAAATGCAAAAAGCATGCATCGCGCAGAATTTCTTCTTCAAGTAGACACTGTACCAACGCTTTAGATTTCGCTCTCAGCTCATCGTTGCTTGGGTCGGTTTCAGCGCTGCTAGCTACACTCTCGGAGTATTCAATGAAATCTTGCTGAGTCACAGCCTTCTTCAAACCAATCTGTCTGAGAAGCGGAAGCCAGGCTTCACTAGCATAATCCCCCGGAGGAAAGCTATCTTCCGATAACATAGACTTGAAGACTTCATTGGCAGGGTCATGAAATCTACTTGCTGGACACAACTCTCCAGATTTGTCAGGGAGGATATTTGTGTCTATGAGTGTATCAATGATAACACTCCTCTCATTTGGATTGTTGGTGGTAACGAGAAGAGAGTCTCTGATGAACCCCAGAACTGACTGACGGTCTTCGTCTTTCAAAGCATCCAGGTTAGGTAAGATGTATTTGACGAACACCTCGCTTTGAGATACTCGAAAGATGTCCACTGCCTTGTAGAAGGGTTCCAGCTCTCGCACAGCACGAAGCAAGACACATCCTTCCATTTCAACTCTAAGCTCGATGTCCTTCAGAGGTATACATTCTGGAAGTTCCAAAACGTGAGCGGAGGAGTAATTCAACAAGCTTACAAACTTTCCATGTAGGGTCTGGAAGAACGGCATGCTCCTGAGAAGGGACTTGTGGCTGTAAACAGTGGTGACATCTTCTTGAAGGAACTTGAAGAGAACAAGTATCTCATTCTCGTTAAGACTGACAGTTAGTTCATTGTCTTTCATCAGGTGCTCAAGGACTGATATTACATCAATCCTGGAATGTGCCTTTGCGAGGTAGGAACTAAGTACCTGAGAAAGATTATCCACCTTTAGACCAGGAAGCATAGAGAAGTCCACTTCTGGGCACCCAAGTTTTCTAAGAACTACGACCAGCTTGTCTTCTGAGAAATCCCGCGATGTGAAGTCAAAAACTGTCTTGCCCATGTTGACAGACACTAGAGTTCCCTGATTGGTGGGGACGATGGGCCAGTCTTCCAAAGGCCTCAAAGTCTCGGTACAATCGTCGTCATCGGAAAAGCTGGATTGACGATCAAAGAAGGTCTTGTGAATCAGCTGCCATAGCAAGGTCATCCAGTCACGTGAAGGCTTTTTGGAGGAGGGAGCCCATTGCACGTGTGTCTTGGCAGCGCACCATGAGGGTGGAAGAAGATGATTTACGTATGGCCCAAGGCTCTTAGTGTCAAATCGTTTGAAGATTCCTGTTTGAACCATAGTCTTCTCTCCGGCGGCAGAAAAAAATTCCACAAACTCGCTGTGAAGAAAGAGATCTTTATGTATGGGTAAGAGATCTGCAAATGGCGTGTAGAAGACAGGAGTGGCGATATCAAATCTTCTCAGCACATCGTCTTCGGTAAGAAGCATGGGCAAACCGTGTAGGCGTGACACAATGTTATCACATTGCATGCAGTAGGTGATCAGTGCCTTCAGGGTCGCGATGTCGCCGAGCGCAGAGTTCTTGATAAGACAAGGAAGCATTCCGACCTTAGATCTTGAGCTCTTCATGAAGGTTAGCACAACTTCGGGGTTCACACTTTTAACTGTGACGCCAGCGAACTTGAAATCTTCCAGGACCTTAGCTGGGGAATACGCAATGGGAAATCCAGTTTTGATCAAAAGTTCGTTGATCTCCAAGTCAGGAACACTGAAGTAGCAACTGTTTTCTTCGTCTTCAGAAGTTGGCGGGAGCCATCGGCACGTTATCGTAGCAACATCGTCACTGAATCGGTGGGAAGGGGAAACAGGTGAGCGGGGGGTGGAAGGATTACTGGACGGCGCTTCCTGTCCGTGAATAACTGGAATAACAGGGCAGTTTGCATTTTCTAGACATCGAAATACAGCCAAAGAAAGCTCTTTCCAGTCGCTGTGCACCGAATGTGGATCTGGAAATAAGCTATGGTACCAGCTGAGACCACTTTTGACGCCACTTCTCGTGTTGAAGAACCAAGGGTTCCCTTCTTGGATTCCAGTAATTTTATGCCTTGCGCTCATCAACAGGTGAACGTAGGCTGGAGCGATGACTTCTGTTTTCATGAATTCGTTCCATCTGCTGCGGCAATCTTTTTTTTCATCATCACACAACTTCCTCCTTGCGACGTCTAGTGCAAACTGACCGCTTACTTGTACAGGAAGTCTTGTCTCAACATGCAGGGGAAGGGAGCTGAAAGCGCGGCACGTCTTGTCTGTGAAAGGCTCTTGTAAGGCGCGTAGAACGTGTTGGCCGAGTACGTCCTCTTGGACAGACACTTTTGCTGCAACGCCGGCGCGAGGTAAGAAACCTAGAGCTCTACCATCCGGAACCAAGGGGGCAGCAACATACTCTTTTGCGCCAAGACACTGATGGACTAGCCATTCTTCAGTCGAACGCTCTGAGTCTGAGATAACCAACTTGTACGTTACCCCGAAGTAAGAGATATCGGCAGTCGGAACCCCCTTGCTTCTTATCACCTCGCTCGACAATGTTTGAAGCTGCTCTTCACTTTCATCCGGCAATGTAGCACTTGCTTGGTACTTTTTCACAAGCCTTCCATTTTCTATCCTTGAAATTGTTACCTTCCTAACACTATTTAGAAAGAGAAGGGAGTCCTTGACATCGTGCTCAAATGTCTTTAGTAAGTTATCAACGTCTACATCTTCAAAAGATAGCTTGGAAATCTCAGATTTCTCGGCATTGATCTTTGTCCGCAGTGGAAATCGTAGCATGGTAGCACCCTCAAGGTTGAAGAAGTCCTCAAGATACCCTTTAAAAACGTCGACAAAGTTCTCGCGGAATTCATCGTCTAACGGTTGCAGAATCCTTCCTGGAGTTTCTCTGGTAACATCTGGTGCGTGTGTGGCGTGTGGATCCAGGATACAGATGGTTGAATTATCCGTGATAAAGCTTGGGCAGTCGGTTAAGTGATATATCGTATTGAAGCCGAAAGCTTTGTCTGATTCTTCCGACTTGGCTGTACGTCCTATCTGCTGAAAGCTCTCCATGCGTTCTTCCGTAAACGGACAGTCGTTGTAGACGCAAATGGCTGGCCCTTGTAGATCTTTCCATCCTTCGCTTAACACTCTCTTTTTATTATGTTGCCGTGGGTCATAGATTACGTGAAATTCTGTGGCTTTGGCGTCATCGGCACTTTGAAGCATCTCCTTTAAAATACCTTCATCACGCGGGTACGAAGAAAGCGCGTTTCTAATGCGTTCCGTTAGAGGTTCTTTCTGACTCAAAGGTTTGCCAAGACCGTGAGAGTACTTGCTAAGGGTGACATCTCTCATGGTCTGCGCACCAAGACGGTGCGCTAGGTGTGTGGGGATGTCTGGGTGAAGCACATGCGCAAACTCTACGTCCTCTAGCCACGGTGCATCGTTAACCACAAGTTCACCTACAGGTCTCAGAACTCTATCCTGATCCGGCATGGGAAGATGGTTCTGAAACGAGTTAACTAGATCTTGATCCATGTGCGCGATCTCGTCTAGGAAGGTCTTAGTGGTTTTAAACTCGACCTCTGTCAATCGTTCTTCTTGTTTTCTTTCACGTAGAGCAAACAACGCATCGATGTAATCATCCGCCGTGAATGTCTCGCGAATACCAGCTGCTTCGAAGAGAATACGGAACTTGTTTGTAAACTCTTGCGGAAGCTGATATAGAAACGGAGCTCCGTGCCCCGTCCAGGAGAACGCTACTTGATTAGATGCGACGAATTTGGACGAGACAAAGACCCATGGCTTCTCACTGAGTACCTCCAGGACTGCATCCCTTTGTGAAGTGGTGAGTAACAACTGGAGATAGCGGTAAATCACCAAGCAAATTTCCTGAATACATTCAACATTAATTGGTGTTTTCTTCCTCGTGCATTGGACCGCGGAGGACAGCTGGAACAATACGTCTTCAAGGGCAGGTTCGTGTTTCTGGATGCCGAAAAGTCTTGCTACTTCAGGCTTCATTTCACCACACCCAGTTTTAGTGGACTCATCTAGAATAGGTTTGATGGTACCCAAAAGGTAGACGTATTTAGCAGGGTACAGTTCATCTGCAGAGAGCAACGTAATACCTCGTTTCAGGGCCTTTGGTGCTCCTTTCCACGGTAGACAGTAGCCCTCTGGATGGTTAAGAGCGGGTAGGAACTTATAACTGCGCATTGCCTCCTTCTGCTGACGCGTCGGATCAATCATCTTGCTAAGATATGTGTTCAAATAACTGATTATGTTCTGGATCCTTTGTAGTGCATGCTCTCGGTTGTTTTTGGCTAACTTTGCTACAGACTCGATCCGTTCACAAATCGCTTCCCATGGTAACATGTCCTTAACCATTCCGAGGTTTCGCAAAGCCGCAAATCTCTTTCGGTAATCTTCTCCAAACGGGAATCGGTTGTCCTGAGCTGAATACATCCCTGCGGCAGCTCCTTCTGGGTCGATTAGTTGTCTTGAAGTAAGCAGACTTTGACCCTCGTCTCCCGCAGGTATGCAACAGAACTTCTCAATCAACTCTCCAAGATTCGTTGAGCCAGAGGAATACTCGTCCAAAACAAAACAGACAATCTGGTCTCTTGTACCGGTGGGAATCTCCTTGATATTCGGCAAAAAAGCCTCTTGCAAAAACCTCTCGACGGTAAGTGTCTGCTGAGTGAGCACGTTTGACAGGCCAGCCTTAATGAACGCTTTCCGCGCAAATGGCTTCAACTCGACGATCTGGTATTCAGACAGCTCCGCTACAGCCTTACATCCAGAAAGCTCGCTTAACTTCTCGTCTAGGAACACAGCCTTGTTGGGTTGTACCCATACCGTCGAACCTTGCATCAAAGGTACTTCAGATTCACTGATTCCCTGGTAGACTCGATTCGCCAACATCCGCCATAACTTTGAAGGAATCTTATCAGGGTCTGGCCAGACTTCCTGGAAATCAAACTCAGCAACTTTGCCTTCAATTATAAGTCGTACCATGTCTTTCAGGAGCTGCACGTATGCAGTCGATGCAGCATCTTCAAGAAGCACTTTGTTCCAAAGAGCCTCGAACGGTTTGTCTGATTTCCTATCTGATTTCTGATCGGGATTACTCTCCTCCCACAGACCACGGCGATTATTTGTGACAGCAAAACACCCATTCACGTGGACAGGAAGTCCCGTTTCCATTGACAACGGCAAGGAGGAAAACGCTTCTCCACTTACTGGCTCCGGTTTCCATAACCCTTCCCGAAATCCCTGTGAAGAAAGCAGCGATGCAACACCTGCCTGAGACACAAGCCCGTTTAGTTGGCCTTCAGCACTTGCCGCGAGCTCGACAGAAAGGCTGTGCCCAGAACAGAATGACGTCAACCAAACTTCATTTGAGGACTGTGGCGCGGCAGTGTTGAACATCTTGTTCGGAGAAGTAGATGATTTCAAAGCAATCACAGAGGAAGACTGCCTAAGAGGGCTTCCAGTGAACTCGCTGATGGAATGTGAATAGCTTCGTGACAGAATTGGCTCGTTTCTTGGTATAACTTCTATTGTACCTCTGTCAATCTGAAACACCATTTCAGGGCTGTCGACGCTGTGGTCCGATGCCTTTATCTCGTGAACACTTATCCTTTTTACATTGCGCAGGAACAGCAACAGACTAGATGCATGCTCTCGGAAAATTCCAAGCAGTTTCGAAATGTTGCTTTCGTCATAACAGTTTCCGGAAATCACGCTAGTCTGCGCTTGACTCAAAGTCCTGAACGGCAACCTAAACAAAGTCCCGTTGTAAAAGAACTCCTTGCCTTGCTCTAAGATACTGCACCCAAAGATCTTGTTGTACGGGGAAAACTGATCGGAGAATGCTGCCACTGCTCGAGAGTTTTCCTTGAGGTTAAGTCTGATTCCTGGACGTGTCTTATCCTTGATAACATTCCCAAGATACGTCGTTTGCGGGTCGAACATTACAATAAATTCTCGACTGATGAAACTTGGGATATCTGTAATGTTAAACACCGAACAGAACCCTATGCCAGGGCGACCCCTCTTGGCACTCCCCGTCGTCGTAGTGCTAGCGAGCATTTTGATGTTCTCAAAATCCTTATCGGTGAACACGGCATCATTGTAGACCCATAAGGCCGGTCCTTGGGCTTCTGACATTCCTTTGGATAGCACTCTCTGGTGGGGGTTCTCCCTCCAGTCCACAAGGAATTTCACTTCGTTTGCACCAGCTTCCTCAGCGTTCTGTATCAGCTCCTTCAAGACACTCAAGCCATCCTTATACTCCCGCAGGATGTTCCGCAACCTGATATTTACCGGCTCCCGGGGCTCCGACTGCTCAAACCCAAACGCCTCGACCATAGCAAGACTCCTGCTTAGAGGTTGCACACCAAGTAACTGCGCTGTATGAGTTGAAATACTCTCGTGGATGACATTGGTAAACGTGACGTCATCTCCTCCTCTTAGCTTTAGCCAATCAGAATCGTAGTAATATACGTCATTGCATAACTCAAGCCGTAGCTGTCCGTCGGTGGATTGCACAGGTACTAAAACCTTTTCTCGTAGCTCTTCAGGTAACGGGTCACCATTTCTGGTGATGTGATGCAAGATCTCTCTGCATAAGTGAAGATCCCTTTTGACAATTCCCTCGTTTTTCGTGCCCTTCAGGTAGCTTTCCTTTACCAAGGCAAGTACTTCTGTGATCCTTTCCTCACCAAAATTTTCTTGAACTCCGCATGCCTTGAAAAGGGGGGAGTAGTTTCGAAAGTCTTCCGAAACATAGAAAATGTACGGCTTGAGGTTGATTGGACATGTACTCTGGAATGCCACGCACTTGGGCAAGGCAAAGCCAGAGCCATACCACACCCATGACCAGTCTTGTGACGAATTGATGAACGCAGTAGTCTCAGGCAAGGCCTCTGGGACCGAGAGCCTGTCGTAGATTTCGCGCAGCATTGTCCGGAACTTGAGGATCTCGACCTCAGAAGGCCTTTTCTGGCTACTTATCCAGACCTCTGAAGCAGCCTTGAGTTGTTTGATAACATGGGAGGTGGGCGGGGGCTTGTCCCAACCAAACGCCCTCTTCAGCTTGGAATCGATGTCTCCTTGCATGATAGGCATGGTAGAACCCACGAGGTTTGCAGCGTCTACATCTCGCATCTCAGACGCTGAGTGGAGAATTTCATCGGAAGAGTACCACGGCATTGTAGATGGGTATTTGACAGGTGGCTCGGTACTGGAGGGGATCCATGGCAGTGTGGATAATGCACTTGCAAGATCTACCGCCACTCCCGGCTGATCTGTGCCGACTTTGGAATCAAGCAGGGACGTATTCTCGTTGAGGAAGGTCATCAACGCCTGTGCTCTCTTTGGTGCGTTCTCTGTCGACATTGCAGAAATCTGCTTGGCAATCTTAAGGACGTCTTTACCTTCTAAGGAACCACTCCGTCGCATTCCCAGGAACACTCGAAGTAAACTCAAAGCGTGTGTCGTGGAGAATTCCTGCGAAGGAAATGCAGATGGTTCCCCTTCGAAAAGCTTCTTCAGAGTTTCGTCTTCTGGGTCGAAGAGCTCGCAAGGCGCTTGAAATTTTCCTTTGGAGATTGGGATGAAGCGAAGGGTCTTGAGGTGTTCTGGAAAGGCCCTGTTGTCACTCGAGAGAACGGGGAGCCTTTGAAGGACCCAAACCATTAGATTGGCCACTTGGTTACGACTGTAGAAGGTCCCAGCCTCAATAAATGGGAAAACCTGTAAACATAAGGGTTGTGGTAAAAATGAGTATGAACGTGGTTGTGAGGTTTTCAAATGATAACGTAGAAGTTATGGAGTCAGGTGTGGAATTGAAGAGACCTCTGAGTCCTTCGCTACGGCAGACAGAGCATACATACACATACATATATACATATATACAATACTTGGACACTCAGTGCATTTGATGCAGTTTAGTACAAATCTGTTTTGTAGACCAACGTTGGTCTACGAAACAGATTTGTATTAAACTGCATCAAATGCACTGAGTGTCCAAGTATTGTATCACAGCTCCTGTCAAGTTGAGCACTATTTTGGCTCCCGGTGAAAGACTTCACATACACATATACATATCGTAATCATATGTCGTCTTTCCAGCATAGCTCAAAGCGCAACTCAGCCGAGCTAAGTAAATATATCTGGTCCCTTAAGGACAATAGCACTAACTACGACATCTCTTGGAGGATTTTAGCTCGCGCCAACCCGTACTCTAATGTAAACAAACGGTGTAATCTTTGCCTTACGGAGAAATATTTTATCATTTGTCAGCCGCACATGGGTTCTTTTAACAAACGCAATGAGCTGGCAACTGCATTCCGCCAATCGCTAAAGTTTGTTTTAGGTAACACTTAACCGTCCTACAACATGTAAATTAGCCGTATCCATTCAGGCACGTATACCTGATGAGAGGGAGCAAACATGGCTCTCGAAACAGGCCTGTAGTAAACGTGAAATGAAGTTATGAGTTGTCTTTACTCCCCTTCATCATCCTTCGTGTCGAGCACTCTTTTTTGACAGAGGACAACAGCTACATATTACTACATATATACATATATTTTGCTACGGTAGCTGTTTCCATGTGGGTTGTAGTAAACAGCTATGTACAATAGTTACTATTACAAAGGACAAGGTATTCATATAAAATATTAATTGAAAAACTAGCACAGTATTCTGCCTAGGATAATCTGCCTAGCGTAGAACCTCAGATGGGAAGACTCTTTGGATCACTCGCTTAAATTCCGGTAGTGATCGAGAGAGTTAAGCCTCTCTTGGAAGCATACTTCTGGATAGTTACAAAAACAATAATAACAATGGCCACTAAGGTTTGTTTTGCAGTACTGCGTTACAGTTTACAAGTGGTTCATTCTAAGCTCACCTTTTCAATGAGAAAGTCGGACATGTTGAGAACTCGGATCGGTAGCCGCCTCAGAAGTTGATACGAATCATCATCACCGGCTGACAGAATAAGGTGAGACTCTGGTACAACGACGTCGTCTGGAAACATAATAAATCAATTGCTTTAAAACAAAATAAGAAAAAAACCATAAGGGGCTGGTATACTGGCAATTTCAAAGAGTCGAATTTCAAAGAGTTGGCAGAGTCGAATACCAGTTTTTGTTGTATTGTATTTATTCTTCTGGTTTACGATCACGACTATTTGGGCCTCCATACTCAAGAATCGACAAAGCCACAGTATACAGAAATATTTGATGGCCCTCTCAAATTACTATGACAAAGGAGTAATCAAGGGCAGAATCACTATATACATACCGGGTAATTTAAATCGAGGAGGTGCAACGTCCAACTTCTCTCCACGCAGTGGTCCGTCCGGCTGGACTGCAGTAAAGGTTCCACTGATGGCCTCGAATATCGGCAAAGCCATGAGCGTAAGCACTTCGTCATCTGAGGGGTTCCGAAGGCTGGACAGGAAGGCCCTGATGCAACGCTTCTCGTCAGAGGTACAACGCTTGATGGATGCCACGCCCTCGTTATCAAGTACTGACGCGAGGACCTGGACACATTAGGCATAAGATGGTTCATTTGTAAAGCTTTACCATCATATGGATTGAATAAAGTGCATATCTTTTAATGAAGAACTTCGATGGATCCTCTAAATAACGGATATCCTCGATGCCGAAACAAATGTGTACTTTTTTGGAGTTTTCCACGTGACTATGGTTTGATTCATATTGTTTGCCGAAAGTCGCCCTTTTATAGAGGGCGCCATCTAATAGAGGTTCGTTTATGGAGGTTACACTGTATTAAAAATTCCTCGTTATAAGGCTGAAAAAGCGCACGATGTAGATGTAAAGTCTAGAACTTGATAAGTGTGAGGGTGTAGGCAACTCCAACAAATACGGCCTAGGCGTAACAACAAGTTCGCGAGCTCTGCCTTGATGACTCGTTGGGGTGTAGTACTAGTGACATATATGGTATAAGCTTTGTTGCTAGTGTAAGCCGAGCTTACCTTTATGACTCCGGATGGTGTAGGCGACTCCAAGTACTGTCTGAGGTCCAAATGATCACAGAACACAGGGACATGTGACAGCACTATGCATCCGGCCTTCTGTAGCGCGCTGCTGACGTTCCGCGGTAGCGAGGCGAAGTGCGAAGAGCCCTGTACCACATTGTGCGTCTTCTTCAACTTGATCAAACTGCCAGCCTCAGAACGCAAAGTGGTCAGTGGGATGAGAGGCACGCCCTCGAAGGCGCTCAAATCTGTTGGGAACTCCGTGCGTAACCAGGACCATAATTGCTTCAGCCAGGCTTCAGGGGCCTCGTTACCCCTGGGGTCCCAGGAGACGACGATTTCAGGGCCCTTCCAGCGCTCGGGAAGAGCTTGCTTGAGAAGTTGAGGAACCAAGATTGGGGCGAGGAGCACGAGCTGTGTTGGAGCAACGACGTTTGTGTTTTGCTTTTCGGCGTTAACCGCGACTGACCTCAACACTTCGAGAATTCCTTCGCTAATCCTCTCATCTAGGAACCGGTGCGCGGAGCCTGGGACTAGCGATTGTGGGTGTAGTCTGCTGGCCAGAAATACTGCAGCTTCGGGATTTGCAGAGAGGGCGTTTGGATAGAATATAGTAAAGGTGTTGTCTGCGAGCGGAAGCAGTGGCAGTCCTGCCATTTCAGAAATGGCGCCATCTTTCATGAGAAACTCTAGCAAACAAATTTTCTCATCTCGGTCCAAAACTGACCAATCACACTTAACTTGGGAAGTTTTACGAAGCGATTCTTGGTTAGCAATTTCGTTCTCGACATTGTAGTTGTCGTTATTATCCCTCTCTGAATAAATCAAACCGTTGCTCAGTTTAGTAGAGCCGTCTTTCCTCATACTCTTTTCTCCTTTTAGGACACTGCGCACGAAGGAGGGCGTGATTTCCTGTACGCTGGTCACGTGACAAAGTAGGTATTCGTCCATCGCCTTTAAAGCATGATCTGGCAATGATTGAAAGTAGAATATAAGCTACCAGTCATTTTACCGATCAATGAACAGAAGAAAAGTGTACAAATGATAAAACAAAAGGATTAGAGACACATACAGTAGAAGAAAACAAAACAACAAAGTAAAGGATCTATGTAAAGGCAATGGATATATGGCGAGAAAGAATAAGACGATGAGATCGTAAACTGGCATTAACAAAGATCAGGGGGCTCGTGTTTTGCACGTTGGTCTATTAGCTTAAGCCATTGACCCATCAGCCGGCTTGTACCTTGTACCTAAAATACTAAATTCAGCTAAAAAAAATTGCCAGGGGTAAATATGTGATTACCTGGTAAGGTCAATATGTGATTACCTGGTAAGGTTACAAATATGTGATTACCTGGTAAGGTTACAAATATGTGATTACCTGGTAAGGTTACAAATTATGTGATTACACCTGGTAAAGTAAATATGTGATTACCTGGTAAGGTTACAAATTATGTGATTACCTGGTAAGGCTACAAACTATGTGATTACCTGGTAAGGTTACAAATATGTGATCACCTGGAAAGGTTACAAATATGTGATTACCTGGTAAGGTTAAAAATATGTTATTACCTGGTAAGGTTACAAATATGTGATTACCTGGTAAGGTTACAACCGGTTGGTTCGCCAGAAGCAGGACCTTAACCACCGCTGCGCGTACTTCGGGTCTCGTCTTACTCGGAGAGCGAGCGAGTCTGTTCAGCAGAGCGTCCTGAAGCATGATCCACTTTCCTCCCTCAGCTTTCGTCCAGAACACCGCTTTGTCAGCAAGTTGACGGAAAAACGGCTCCAAAATCTGCTTCCAGTGACCTTGGACTCGCTCAAGGTCGGGTAAAATTGCGCTTACAACCTGTAGGATCTGGTCGCAAGGGTATTGTGACTGGGTGAGGTTCACTAAAAGGTTCGCATACGCCACACTGATAACTTCCTCTAGCAGAAGGTTATTCCACATCGCGAAATCATCATTCTGACATTCCGAGCCAGGCCACTTTAAGTTCCTACGGTTATCCGATACTCCAAACGTACCATGTATATGCACCGTTAGCCCGGTACGACAGTCTGACTCTGGGGGGAGAGGGAGAAAGCAAAACACCCTTCCTGTGGGGGGTACTTTGGTGGATAAGTTGTCGAGCGGAGCCGCGACTCCTGCCCATGGGAATAAGTGTAGATGTTTGGCGAGGTCTTTGAGCTTTTGGCTCTCACTACCCACTCTGTTGAGTATCATGTATTTGTGTTCCTTGATGTCTCTGCCAGGCCTTATTTCCTCTACAGTTACTTCGTACGTCATCTCGTAGGGATATCTTAGTGGGTTCAACGCGACTTCGATAAACTTCGCCTTCATTGCTTTGATGGACGCTGTTAGCGAGTCCTGGATACGAATACTGAAAATTAACTTCTCACCCTCGTTCCACATCGTCTCATAAATACTTATACTCTCCACATTCTTCAAGAAGAGCAAGATAAGCGCCGCCTCCGATATGAATGACTCAAACAACGCCTTCACCTTGGATGCAGTGTAAGGCTTCACCGACACCCGAGATGGCCACTTCCGTAAAGGAAGACGGAATAACGTCCCATCGAAAACCCCCGAAGAGATTTTGCAGCCGAGTACGTTCTCGTAGGGTGAGAACTGATCGGGGTACTGCTCCAGTAAGGGTTCGCTTAAGTTGAAGCGTCTCCCAGTCTCTCCCGTGCCAAAGAACGTCTCTTGCGGGTCAAGGAAGGCGATATGGGTGCCGCTGAGAACACTTGGGAAATCTGCGAGTGGATGATTGTTGTTAACTTTCTATTAGGTACACATAGTGACAGACTTAAGACTAAGCCAAGCTAATAAACTTGGAGTTATCTTAAACACACTCTTATTAAAATTTATAAGTGATTATGATGATGAAGGTAATAAAAATGATGACTTCTAACTATCGATGGGACTAGTTAGGATTGGAATGTTGATGAAGTGACGTGCTCTAGATCCATTTGCTAGAGCCTCCAAACGAATACAATCCTTAAAAGACGATTGGTTTCAGGATCTAAGCATGAAACTAGTAGTAAAAACAAAACACTTACAAAACCTAAGCCAGCTGCTTTCGAGGAAAGATAAAGGATTCTTTGATAGAGGGGGGCCTCACTACATAAAACAGGGGGGTGCAAATTTGTGGCTTTAGCCCCCAAAATACACTCTTCTATACTTCAGTCCGGAGGGGGAGCCAAAGACCTTTAGACTCCCGGATCCACCGCTGTCCTTTTTTTTCACTTGCTGCTAACATACTCGCCTGTTATGTGATATACTGAGTTAAATCCCACTCCGAACCGTCCAGCAGAAAGCGGGTCCAGTCGCTTGTTTCCTTGCATGATTCCCTCAATTCCGTGCCAGTCCTTGTCGCGAAAGCGTCCATTGTTGTACACGTAGAGCGCGGGGCCCTGGAACCGAGATAGGTCCTGATTGACAAGTGTTGAGTTCCCGTATGCGTTGTCACGTGAGTCGAACAGAAATTTGACTTCTGTTGCGCATGCGTCGTCAGCATTCTGGATCAGCTCCTAAACAAGAAAAACGATAAGCAAGTGTCAATAATAAGGGAGGCCACATATGCCGTGCGAATTGAGAGTCATGTCGAATCGGTGACTGCGATAAGAAGGACCTAACATGAGCCACGTTTCACCTCCCACCCCATCACACTAAAAGAAAACAAAGAAAACAAAACATACAGACTGAAACCAAATAAGGGACGGATAAGAAAAGATATTAAAGGGGAGTCTAACACGAAAACCGCTTTTAAAAGATTTTGAAAAAAGAGGGGCACCCTTGTGAAAAAAAGGCAAAGCTTTTCGCTGAAAATGTTGCGAAAAGAAAATTGCCCAGCCCCCTCCTCGTGTAGGTCCCTCCCTAAGTCGTGTAACTATTCATCAGAGAGTTGACTTCAATAACTGCTGTAACTTTTCTCGGACCTTGAGAATCTGACCGCCATCAGGATAACCTTCCAAAATCCTCCGCAAGACTGCCGTCAGAGAAGGCCTCCGCTGTCCGTAGGACTGCCCTGAAATGTGAATAATTTGGCGTCAATGCAGGCTCAAAAGACAACAAATACAAAATCATATAGAAATGTCGAATATTTCTTAGTAAACAAGAATATCATTGGTGAAAAACCTGAAAGTAGGAACAACTGTAATTCGCTAGTTGTCAAATAGTCAAGAGCTTATGGTTTGGAATGCGATAGAACGCATTTTTTTATGTAACCAGGTTTGTTAACCAAGAAATGTTGTAGATTGATTATTTCAAACGTAAACGAACGTAAACGACGTAAACGAACGTAAACGACCGCAGGTCTTTACGTACTTAAAAATTTCGTGGAAGTGTAGGTCGTTAAGTGCTCGTAATACACACGAGCGAAAAGCCGCTCGCACTTTATCGGAATCCCTACAGTTTCGAGCTTATTGTACATTGTTGAACTCGCAGCTCCACCCACACTGACAGGCTAAGCCTCAAGCCTCTTTGTTTTGACAGGCAGATATGCTAATGAGTATACGAGAATGCAAAAACAGGATACGAGCAAGTACCTCAACACTAAGCGCTTTGGATCTACCCGTCAAACCGAAAATTCCGCGCAGGGATCGGCTCCATTAATAGTGTAACTTAATTTGGTCCTGATCAGAGTTATCGATATAAAAGATGTACAATCCCCGTGCAAACTCACATCGTCGAACAATGCAATATATTGACTTCACAAATCTTTCTGTGCTTATTATTCCTTGATCGCAAAGACCGCTAGGTCCCTGATCATTCTCTTGATGGGCCATCTCAACAGATTGCTTGAATCTGCGCTAAGGATTAGCCCAGCGCTAAATTGATTTAGACCTATGCCTTAAGATAATGCCTCGTGCAAAATACATGCAAAATAAAGAATGCAGACTATTTTTTAGCAGCGTTCGCAATACCCCTAACCTACGCATTTAAACGATACGTATAAATTGCGCTTGCTCAAAAGTGCTTTATTGCGATATCTTAGACTTCGTGTAGTGAAATGCATTTAATTCTTGCAGAATGAGCTCGGCTTTAACCACTGATGCATCAAGACACGGCGTAGGGGCTTCCGCTACAGAGTTACTCCACTTCCGGTACGTAATTTATCAAAAATTCCACAGTAAGCTAAAAGTATAAGTTTGATACGCATGTGTTAAGCGAAATTTAGAGAACAGTGTTCAATTATGGAATAAAGATCACGCATGAATTTCGCAACATTGTGATACTGAGAAGTGTAAAGATCCCGACGGATTCCAACATGGAAGCACATAAAACCAATCCACGTGAGCAGATGAAAACATCCCAACCCTAGCCACCATAATATTCAACATTAGGGGAGAGAGAATGATCTTTTTCCTACCGTGGATTTGTTTAATTCTATCCATCAGGCAATCTTGAAGAAACCCATCTTTTCAAGACATCTCGTCATACCTGGAACAAGCCGAAACTGTGCTTAGTATAGATAAAGAAGATCCCATACATACTTATCATACTCTCTTCTACGACCTACCAACGACTATTGCATGTAAGCCCCTTAGTATTCAACTTATAAATTCAACTTTTAGAATAAGCGGTTCAGCAGTTTATGATTGCATGCCTACAACCGAACTGTTTTTACAAAGTCTCTATTAAGCAGACGCAGAGCCTCGATCTTAAGACAAAGAAGAAATAATAAGCCGTCATAAATCCACTAACTCAGAGTTATACCAGTGCATTCTAGTAAAGCAATAACCAAATGCATGACAAAGTTGGTTATGAGATTGAGAAAGAGTTTTCCAGCCATTCCGCGCTTTACATGATATTATGAGCTAGCTTTCTCGGACTGCTAAGTTTTTACTTGCTTTCGACATTTAAATGTAAAGAGGAATATTACTGATAAATTTATAGTATCATACCGCTGATAACGGGATCGCATGTATACACAATTATTCAAACGATATGAGTGTTAGGTATACAGCCTAATAAAATGTTTACACTACAAATTAATTCGTAAATAAAAACCTCTATTATTGCTTCTCACAAGATCGTACATACTTATATGATAAAGACTTGCCTGTGTTAAGGAATTCCCTCCCTGATTCTTAACCGCCATAATACTTCTTTGGAGCTCGCAACATTCAAATCATTGCAGCAGGAAAGTTTTGCAAACTCTCTGCAATATTTGTCTAAGTACTGACTCATTGATTATCAATTGACATTGTTTTCGATTGGCCAATAAGTACACAGCTGAATTCAGGAGACAATAAGTGGTTTTATCGCTTATACCTTGTACTCGACAATGGCAACATGAATTAAGAATGGAATATTTTACGGGCATGAGTGGTTTTTATTGTTCTTAGCTCACCACGACAATAAATATTTGGAATTCCATCCACGATAAAACATTTTAAAAGTTTTGAAAATGTTTAAACAGAGAAAATGAAAGCAAAAAAATAAGGAACTTTAATGAATTCTGTTGAGCTGTACTAGAAGTTAAAACGCAATTCCATAAGAAGTAGAATAGAAGTAGAATACGTGTATGAATGTAATACATATTTTTAGTGCTTGAACAAGTGACAAGCTCCTATAGGTATATGTTATTGATTGATAACATATCCTTATCGGTGAGCTATCTTGAATAGATATAGATATAGATATAGATATAGATATAGATATAGATATAGATATAGATATAGATATAGATATAGATATAGATATAGATAGATATAGATATAATACACCAAAAACTGGAAATCGACTCGATTTCCAGTTTTGGTGTATTGTATTCATTGTTCTGGTACGAGATCGCGACAGTTTGGGCTTTTTGATTCTAGATATAGATATAGATATAGATATAGATATAGATATAGATATAGATATAGATATAGATATAGATATAGATATAGATATAGATATAGATATAGCATTTTGGGGCTGAGGTAGTTTTAGTAGGAACAGGGGACGATTCGCTGTTTGATATCTAAATAGAGATGGTTTATCGTGCATTTTGGTAGAAATATATCCTGGCATTATGAGCAAAACAAATACCGAATTGCCGCCAAAATCCGAAGAAAATCGTTGATGATGATATTTATAATAAAAGAGTAAAGCTGCTTTACTATTAATAGATCTGCGCCTACATGACCCCACGTAGTACATTCTTTAACTTTCTTATTGAGGGTAAAATTAATTTAGAGCGACCCTTAAGTCTAAAGCAGAGGGCAAAGGTGATAGGGATGCTCGTCGGTAAATTAAAAAAAATACAACTAAAAAATACCTGAACACCAAAAATTGCTACGGTAAAAAAATACCCTAGAGTAAGTATCCCATTGTATAACAAAGTAAATAATCTAGAAAACGTTGGCTCATAGCGCCCCTTTTTCCGGGGAGGGAAGGACCGAGAGTCGCTTGCATCCTCGACTCGCTACAAAATAACTTATTTTACACTACTGGTTGCCCGAGAATCAGGCAATTTCATTTGTGAACTACTTTTAAATTTTTAATTTTTTTAAAAAAAAGGTTAAGTTCTCTATCAAGCAAAAGAACTAAAAGGTTAGGGTTAGTTATGAAAGAGCGCCATGAGTCTGTCCTGGCCGTCAAGTCTACAGAACCAAACTATTGCTCACTCGACCGTACAGTATCATACCTCATAACGCCTTTCGCAAGTGTCCTCAGATTTGATATTTCTCGCATTCTAACTTTCCTTGTGATGGCTTTGGCTGACCTTGTCGTATGGTTTCACGTCTGTTTATCGGAACATGAAATGGTTATCCCGACATGTTTTTTTTGTCATTCCCATGGGATTTTCTAATGTTCTGGTCATGCTCTTGTAATCATAACGGTCGCAGCGTCCAGATCAAAGTGATATAGTTGGAACTAAGTGATCCAACAAAGTATCTCGACAGCAGAAAAGTAAAAGATACAAAATAAAATTCCAAGAAATTTTGAAAGTGAGAGCTTCAGCGACAAAACTGTAGAGAAAATTCTCAAAACTTTTTTTTATCAAAGTACGACTTTTTCATACGAAAGCAATTATTCTAATTTTCTTCCACCTAACCACCACCATTCCCCTATCAAGTATTTGATTATTCTTAATTTGTTTAAAGATTTAGAGGTTCTTGTTAATTAAGAAATCATTTTTTTGAGATGGCAAGCTTGGGAACAATTCAAATGAAAGTTGCATTACATCAACAAATCGCAAAAAGGTTAAACCTTTCGCTCGCGAAGGACCGTATATTATATCTAGCCTTAGCGGAGAATATGTCGCGGCAAAACGCCATTGCCGCCAGTTTTGATGCGCGTGGGAAGAAGTATGTATATATTCCTTATACCAGGGTCATCACCTCTTCCTTATTTTGGGCGAGAAAAAAAGCCGAGGAAATGTAAGATTGGGTGTGAAGGTAACCTTTCTGAGAGTCGTCCAATACACCGAAAAATTGATACATAGCACTGTGTGAAACAATCGAGGCCATTGGCGCGTATACATGCCAAGCACACATTTATTTGTCAGAGTATAAGACTAGTATGACCTTTTTTTGGAATATCAAAGAAGGCCCTCTACGGTGAATGTAATGGGATCCCTCTGGGAAACTGTAAAGGACCCTTTGGGAAATGTAGGGGGGGGGGAGGTGGGTGCGAAATCATACGAATCATATGGAAAAACCATAGTATTTTAGGAATCCTTAATAAGAAATAACCCACTTTTTTGGGGGGGGGGGGGGTTGCGCGGTACCCCCCTGGGTAGGCGCCTGGGTACTCCGAGGGAAGGGTCCCTCTTGTACGCAAGGATGATGTTCGTTACCGCCCAATTCACCCTCTCCCAAGGCCAACATTTTTTTCGTGCGTCTATGACGATCGCACATTCCAGGTTTTCCGCGATTAAAGGGTATAATCCAAGGCCCACAAGTAGATTGCCTTGTGTGAGGCATGTTGTTTACGAGGTAAGCCTCTGTTTGCAGCCGATGCGCAGCCAGGGGATGTTTCAAATTTCCGTTCTGATATTGGTCTTGAGCGCCTCTGATAATTATGAGATATTTGGAGGGGTCAACAGTGATCTTACGTCAAAGCGTTGGCGCTAGCTCGTCTTGATACTAAGCATACTCTAGAAATATACTCTAGAAATACACAACAAATCTAGCTCTTTTGTCAACCAAAAATCGCCTCTTATCTTACCTTAATAACAACAACCCTTTTTAAAGAAAACTACAGAATCAAAGTAAATTCCGAATTGATTCGCAAGCTACCACAAGTTTTGTTGCGATTGTTAAAAACTTGACGAAAATCGTGCAATTGCTAGAAATATGGAAAGACACAACTGCTGCCATATACCACAAAGTTTACAAAGAACAATCGTGATTTGATATTTTTCGTGATGAGCACTTGCTTAGTTTTCAGTTCCTACTCTTCTTTCCGTTATAAAGGGAATGAACCTGAAAACGTTTTAGGATGGTAACGGCAATAAGAAAACCTTTCAACTCTTTGAAGGTTGAAGGGGCAGACATTTACTTTGTTTTTAGCTGTTGGGCTCTCTTAGGTAAATCTCCTTCAACTACTTTTAAACGAGCGTTTTGCGCTATTTTTACGCCACTTCGTGCTAAAGTTAGATTTGATTACGTTAGCGTTTTAGTCAATCAAAACACAATACCTCAATATATGAATTCATCCTTCCCAGATTGCAAAACGTCTTTAAGTCCAGTAAATATTTCCAAGACTTTCTAATATTAGACTTAAAATAAAAGAATACATAAAGCTGGCTAGGAATTCGCCACATGTTTTAGTCTTTTCTTGCGTTAAAAATGGTCGCTAAAGCAATGCATTATAGTTGATCCGTTTAACCGTAAGCAATTCGTTTTGCACCAGAACAACACAAAACAAATAATGTATTTCTATTAAAGATTGTTACTGATTTCCGGCCATTAAATAATTGGAGCCAATTTTCAAAATGCTGTGTAGACGTGGCTAATCCGTTAGTGTGTACCAAGATTCTATTTGGTTTTCAAAGTGCAAACTACAGCGGACGACATCAAGCATCGTGTTTGCATCGCGTGAGAAATTCAGTAAAGAGCCACTAGAGAAACAATTCTTATTCCGTGACAGCCAACGCTAATAGAAAAACCGCTCGAAATAAAAAAAATATTAACAATTAAAAAAGAAATCCCGCAAATCATATGATGATTTCTAAGGACAAAGCAAATTCTATTTCCATTTTCCTAGGGACAGTGATTTTGCTTGAGGAATAGGTCAAGCCTATAAGTAGTTATACCAGTGAGACAAAATTCAAGATAAACCGTGATCGATGTATGTGAAACATCTGCGTAGGATGAAATGATCGATCTGTCCCGGGAAAACAAGCCCCCTGGAGCAAGGCATCAAGCAAGAATGCAAAAAGTATCTATTAAAAGAGTGCTTCGCTGTTACAATAAAAAAATATAAGAAAAAAGGGGCCTTTTCGCAGGTTAATTCGGCGTTTGCGATACGTGGTTCTGGCGATAACATCAAGGTCCAATTGAATGTAGTCTACATTGTATTACAGTGCTCGGTATTGCTTATAACTGGGCTTGGAGTTCGCATTCTAAGGGAGATTATCTGATTGATTATACGAAAAATTAAGTCAGCGCTCTAAAACATCAGATATTATGTTCTCCTCTGTTGCCATCCTCGGTGAACAATCATCTGCTTTTAATAAAGAGAATAGAAAAAGTCGTTTTTTTATGCAGGTCAGTGCGGAGTTGAATAGGAATCGCACCTGCCGCGAAGTCGGCGGCTTTTTTACGCGAAAAAGTATCCCCCGGGGCATGTTTAATTGATGAATTCTATTGGGAAACAAAACCTAATATGGGAGGCAGTATAAATGTTAGGGATTCATATGCGTCAAAGGTCACCCATTTGAACACTCACGTCATAAAGTTCCATATAAAATATAGATTTTACAGGGTTATGAAATGATATATTTTAAAGGGATATAGGGCTAGAATTAACTGCATCCGACGTGTATTACCGTCCCTACACAAACTCATTTTACATTTCTTTAATGATCTAATGATTTTTTTCTAAAATCTCGTTTAATGGAGAATACCGAAGGCTCTAGCAATCGATGCGTGTTTTGACAATTTGGAAAGTTATTTATAGAGGTGACGTGCCCTCGAAGATGTTGGATGTGGATGAGGGCTGTGATTGGTTTAGCGGCTGTCCCTACGTAACGATTGCGTGATTGGGGTAGCGATCTGTCAACCTCGATCTCGTCAGGTTCAGTTCAACTCGACTGTGACTCGTATCACGTTCCTTGCCAATCGACGAAAACAACAGACCAAGTTTCAGGAAGTGTATTGACTAAATCCATAGAGAAACTTCAAAACACAGGAGCATCACATCATAACTAGCGCGTTCATGAAAAGAAAAATGGATTCCCCGCAACTCGAGGGCGAAGTTCAGATTTTCGATGCATTAGATGAATTTATCGCTGCCGTTGAGGAAACGAAAGAGATCTTACAAAGTCCCACCGTTCCAGGTCGCCCTGACTCTACAGATTGCGTTTTAGAAAAAGACAGACTAGGTGAGCTTAAGACGTTTTCAAAAAGAGCCGTGCGATCTGAGAGCGATCTAAGGCGCTGGCCAAATTTTTACTGCGATGAGACGGATTTCTCGATGAAAGTGAAACTTCACGAGAAAAAGGCAGCTGGGTTAGTTTGTGAGATGAACACGCTACTGAACCAGATCTCGTCGGCTGCTGTGTCATTAAAGGGCATCTATAAAAGGCGAAGCTCCTCCGATTTGCTTGCGCAGTAATCTCATTCTGATAGCGGCTTATAGAGAGATTTGGAAAGCCATTTAAATGACCCACGTTGCTGAAGGATTCCGCTAGTGTGTATATACAGTACACCATGGTGTATCAACATCACAGTACCTACACTTGAAGCATATTTGGATAATATCCACGGATCCGAGATATTCAGAAATAAATCCCCTTCCCAAGGGTTGAAGATCGATTTATTAAGTGAGAATTATTGCATGAAATATTTTAAAACGTCAATCGCCTTCTGGGCGAATTCGCCAATTACTTGTCATCGTTAGTTAAAACCAGTCTGGCAGCTTAACGGAGAAATATAATGAAAGACAGGTTGAAACCACAGCATGATAAGTAGATTTTTGAGGGAGTCTTGGAGGTTTTAAACAACCCAATGAAGGCGAAAGTTGCTAATGCAAAGCACAGTTCAAGCAGGTTACAATCCCTGGATTCTGAGACGCTGTGATGAGCGCCCTGGGGGTTAACATTAAACAAGAATGGAAAAACGCAAAATTTACAGCTAAAGACCAGTTAGAACATCAAAATATACCAGCATTGCATTTAACAAGAGAAAAAATGTGCCTACTTAGAAGAACCTAGCCAAATGACGAACCAAGTCAGAGGGAAATATACCCAGACGATGGTGCTATAATTTAAATATTGGCAGGGATCATTTGTCATGTAGCTCGCATCTGTCAGGGAACGGCAGTTGAGTTATTTGGTTATCGTACCAAAAAACCCTTTCAAAGACAACTGTGTTACAGTTTGGATGACATTATCGATTTTTACTTAAAATGATACAAAACACAGACAAAATAATGATATTTCATTCCGTAACACAACAAGGACATTGCGAGTGACCAGTACGACTGCGCAGATTACAAGTGTAACACAAACTTTTACTGGATACAGAAACAATGTCATCGTGTAGTCTCTATATGAAGACAAACGCCGAACACTGGATAACAAATAAAGGGCGGAATTCTAGTAATGTATGAAAAGCGAGTTACGAGACTCTATGCAAACATTGAACTCAATGGCATGGAAAACATGTCAGTGTTTACACACGTCTGTAGCGTTTCTCTTCGTCAGGTATTCCAACGTAGGTACCAGTTATGTAATTAATGAATGCAAACATTTGCGATTTTGGCTGATAAATATGCGGCCGCCAAACAAAACCAGCTGGTCTGCGTTTCAGAGAGACTATAAGACGCACTTAAAAGTATATAGACCCTGTGTGTCTTCTTTGAGAAAAATACAAACAAACAAAAAGGAACAACATTACTAAGATTTTTTGGAACCAGAGGTTAAACTAGAAAACATGTAAATATTATTGAATATTAGAAAAATCCTTGGGAATGTACGAGTTGTGATTACAGGTTGCGATTAAATTAATTTCAAGGAGGGAGATTTCGTTCTGGTTTATTGTCTGGAGTCTAAAAACCTTAGGGCACAAGTCACATAATAACCACTCGTCACACACAACATCACGCACTCTTAGCCAGCGTTGTCTTAGCCAGCGGCACTCTTAGCCAGCGTTGTCTTAGCCAGCGTTACTCTTAGAAAGCGTTTCTCTTAAAAAAACGTTCGTAGATCCTTCATATAATGGTTGATTATAGCAAACCAATAAGATATAGTAAACCACGAATGACCTAACAAAGCGTTACCAGCGTTACTTTAGTTTCCAAGTTAGGACAAACGCCGTTCTTTTCAGGTGCCGTTCCAAATGCAAATGAACAATAGAACAATCGAGTTGGTTTGCGCGTATTTGCATTTGGAGCGGTACATAAAAAGAACGGCTCCTAAGGTCTTAGGTTATGATGCACCTAATTTATCAATTACCTAGTTAATATTAGAACAATATTAGAGCTATAGACTTTATCACGGGAATGTTTTTGCTCGTTTAGTTAAAAAAAAGATAAAAACAAAAACAGGAAGCTTGGGATATTATCACGTTTTAGCAGGTAGGGGTGTTTTCCAATCACACTGTGCCAACTGAGTAGACGTGTCGTAATAATCAGCTGACCGTGCATTCCCGCACGTGCTAACCTACAGGTGGCCAAGGGGCAAGACAGCGGCGTTAGCCTTTTATTGCCCAAACACTTCTTATCGAGCGTTTGATCACCAAAGTGTCTGAGAAAAACAAAGGAGAAGTAAACAAACTGCAAAACAAATCACTGTTAATAGTCCGGCGCGTACCCAGGATTGCTTATGGGGGAGGGGTGCGCAGTCATAGGCATCATATAGAAACAAAGATAGTATTCGACAATCCTTCAGTAAGAGATTACCCACGGCAACCAAGAGGGGTGAGCGACCCCCCCCCCCCCCCCTTGGATACGCGCCTGAAAGTGCCGCTGCGTAGAAGTACGTTTAGAAGTAAGAAAGAGAGGAAAACCGTTTTTTCCGTTTCTCGATATCCGACAGAAAGGTGACTTACTGTCCTGCTGGCATATTTTTCATGGGCCAATTGAGTTGTATGTGTTCTGTCAGATACCGAATGTATTAACTGCACTGAACCGTCATTTTTTCAAACACTACCTGGGAGTATAGAGTTAAAATGTGATCCGCGCGGAAGTGTCTAGAAATACAGTGAGGTTTCGATAATTAATGCTAAAAAAACGTAAACACACGTCTCGAGTTTAACTGCACTTTTATTGTGGGAAATGACCACTGATGTGTTTCTTATTAAAACTCACTCGACATATTCTTTAATATTGAATATCTGGGCTATAGACAGCTAGCAAAAGCGCTTTCTATAATAATGCGTTTTTCGTTTGTTTACTTGGCTTAGTCCAGGCACCGAGAGCACTCACGTGTGTGCCTCTTACGTCAGATATCAAACATGGCAAATAGAAAAATACAAAACAAAAATACAAAAAAGCATTGTATTTAATGCTCTCTTGTTTATAGCTGTCATTACATAAAAGGGTAAATTTAAATACAAAAAAGCATTGTATTTAATGCTCTCTTGTTTATAGCTGTCATTACATAAAAGGGTAAATTTGATCTGCAAAACGCACATTTTCTTTTCTTGAGAGCTAATACTAGAACTAACTAGAATGTCCCCGATAGTATAGACTTTTATACAAAACATGGCATATCTTGTACATGCGCATAGCCATAATATTTTGGGTAGGGGTGGGGGATGGGCGGATATAGATATTTCAAACCAATGCGTCACATCTCGGAGCCGTCGCAATCAATTGGCCTAGCTATGCGTTTGAATGTGAAAACACTTAAACGACATCGTGCGTAGGTAAAATAATAATAATAATATACTTGTAGCTCAACGTATTTTCTCGATAATTCCCAAAGCAGTGTTTATCATAACTGCAAGGCGGAACGCCTACTAGCTATCACGATATTTACGGGATGATTAAGATGCTTGTAATCTTTAGGCGGGGCTAGTTATACTTGTGACGAGCTTTTGAACTCTCGAGATCTCAAGTTTCGCGATTTTGGTTATACAAGACTGAAAAAGAAGATATACCTATGCCAGGATATTTCAAACTTAAAATTTCTTAAAATTTATACAAAAAAATTAGTGTGAAGATCTTAGTTGTGGTCACGCAACCCTGATAATGAAAAAGCGGTTATCGGAGAATGGCGTGGTCGCAAGCGTCTTTAGACCAGTCCAAAATGCCAGTTATCGCCCTGAACAGTCTAAATCTATAACTACCTTGTAAAAATGTTTATAACCTTATAAAGAAGATAGATAACAGGTAATTTTAAACTCATAAGGTATCAATTTATTTGTGTACATGTTTGGTCTAATACGCTCCGTCTTACTGTGCCTTAGAGGTTAAAGATCCATCAGAAGAACACAGGACACTAACAATGTAGACATTGCACTAGATACCGCAACCGCCGCGTAACTTAGTTTTTTTTCCGAATTTTCATATATTTTTTTATATACATACTTTTTCGTTTTATTCTCAATTATATTTTAGATTTGTATTTTCTGTAAATAGACAATCAAATATTAGTTAGAATATTATTTTTAGCAATTTCATTATATTTTTTAAAAAAATAGAAAAATTATGATTATTGTTATAAAATGTAATTAAAATTATTATTATACGCAAGTGGTTAAAGATTTATAAGGTACGTCTAGATTGTACGCACTTACTGCTAAATAGTGCTCAAAATAAAATAAAAATTGCTCTGAGTTTAAAATAAAGAAAAAGTGCAATACATAAAAAATGTAAACAGGATTTATGGTGATAACGATGATGTAAGTTTCAATGTGATTTTTGATGGTGATAATATGATTACTGATAATATAAAAGAAAGACTATGATTTGCAGGGGCGGGTCTAGCTTTTTGCTAAAGGGGGGGGGGGTTTGGCTCAGTGACAAAAGGGGTGGATTTTTTTGCTACATATGGCGTTCTAGCAGGCCAAAGGGGGGGGGAGGGTTAAACCCCCTAAATCCTCCCCCTAGATCCGCTACTGATTTGTAGCAAGATTATTACAATTATGGTACAGGGGTGGGTTGGGGGAGTCAAAGGAATGAAAAAGAACCGAGGACGAAATAAGGGGAGACCACAAAATTTAAAGCATCCTATAGGCTGAATTACAAATAATATATATAAAAAAGAAAGTCATGTAGAGGCAATAAGGGGGACAATTAGCCTTGAGTCATCCCCTTCTCTTGCATTTGTTAGGGATGGCAACAATATTCCTCTGATATCCTTTGTACACTGTAAAATTAGTTAGTTTTCTTTTTGTTTCTTTTGCAGGAGGGGGCGGAAAAGTGCTAAATTTTCTATGAAACGGTGTCTCTAAAGCTAAGACATAGATATATACATATTTGTTTATTGTTTTAAGGGATGTATAAAACATGTATTACAGTGAAATGAAATTTCATTGTTTGTGCTGCGGTCTCACTGTTAAACATTATTGTTGAAGAATGATATTGACAAAAAAGAAGAAAACACATAGCATATCTCACATAATTGCATATAAAATAGAAATCCAACTGTCAAGAAAATACTGACAGCTACCTCTGTGGCATGACACATTGTGTTGACATGTCAACATATTGACAGCTTTTAAAACTTCGAAAAATTATAGAAGTATAAACTTTGAAAAAGATCCAGGCTGAATCCCTTGTTGACAAATACGTGAGATGGAAGCCTTTCTGATTGCTTAATATACATTTAAGACTTGTTAGGGCAAATATTTCAAGTGATTCTCGTCTATTTAGAGAGCTTCCGGTTGACTGAGTTTATCTCAAACATATAAATAAATAACTAACCCGCTATCTTCGCTATATTTCGCTACTGCACTTAGCTCCATAAATCGCTCTCAGCATATATACACGTAAGAATATCTATGGGTTAATGAAACTAATACCGGGAGGAAATCTCGCGCGACTACTCTCAGGCACACGAACATGCAAGAGTAACAAAAAAACATCGAGCAAAAGAAGCAACGCTAATGCCGATTAACCTCGCAATAAAACGCTAAAGATTAGCTAATCATACCTTCAAGCAATGCCTTTGGGATCTCGTAGCTGTGAGTCTTGCTTGCATTTGGAGAGATGGCCCGATGTAAATCCATACTTTGCTTATCATGCAGACGATCGAAATACAACCTTGGGACTCGATTCAATGTGCGCGGGCACAAATTTCATTGGTTTTCACGAGACATGTGACACAATGAAAATGTTCCTATTGCCAAAAAAGGTTTTGTTGCAATAAGTTTCATTTTCCCGTTTATCAAAAAGCAAATATGTCTTGATATAAAAAATCTCAACCCATATAGCTGAAAAGAGTAAATTTTGCTAATCCCTTGAAAGCTCACGCCAACCTTTTCCTAGTCACGCGACTGAAAACCACAGGGAGCCACTACATTTCCCAGTTTTAAGATGCGAGAAATACAAATAGATGCATACATGCCAAAAAAAAAGAGAATGGGAAATAAAAAAGACTTTCCCCCTTTTTGTTCTATTGATCTTTCCTGTTTTGTACTTCCATAACCTTCTATTTTGCACCCTTCGCGCAGCGCATTTGCTCAAGTGCTAAGGCAACCAAATGTTCCCTTCAAAGTTGCAAGGCTCACAGTGAGGTAAAGTTATCAATAAATCTTCGAAAAGTTGCCAATAAATATCCTCTCGTTTTTTTTTTCCTTGAAAAAAATTTAAAGAGTAAAATACAGGTATTTGCTTTAGAACAATTGTTATCGACATTTTGTTTTGTTTTCTTCCCATAACAACCTGCCTTTTTGGCGAGCCCCAGGGAGCGCGCCTTTCAACGAATGCAACTCTTGCAATTAAAGATTAAAAAGGTCAATTGAGCAACAGAGAAAGGAACTCTCACGACAAAGCGCATCCTTGAGACTCCGTATCGGTGGAAGCAAGGTTTTATATGGAGTTTAGCGCGCTAAAGTTGAGGTAAGCTTAATTTAACTTTCATTATCATCACCTACAAGCAGATTATGAGATTTTTTATGGTAGAGTTCACAATGATCAAAATATTGAAAGATCTGAGTCTTACTTGAATGAATTCAAGGGTAAAACAATTAACTGACGCGTGCAAGACCATTTTTTTTGCTTTTTAAAGATTTGCTTCATTTCTTATGAAAATCCCCGTCACGTTTGAAATTATGATGCGAGCCAAGTATCAGACAAAAGGTTTAATTAGGTTATTTTGCATTCAAAATCGGTAAGTTATTTTGTGATTTTCTTGTCTTATTTCTTTATTGTTGCGGTAGTGAGATCTATAGAAAGCTAAGAATTCAAGGAAAAGCAAGTTATCCGCATCTTCCAAGTGTCAGAAACAACACCTTGTTTTAAAGAAAGTGGAAATTTTGGGTTTTGCTCCAGTGAACTGCAACAAAAGTCAAGTGTGTCTCTGTGGTGGTGACTAAAACAAAACGAGTAACGTTAACACATAACAATCACTTTTTTATTATTATTTTTTTTATGTTATGCACACTTCAAAACTTCGAAATCAGTTTAGTAGACTGACTATGGATACAGGGATAGGGCCACTTTAATGAAATTTTAATAATATTGTAGTCCACAAATTAAGATCCACAGCTTCCCTCCATATGGTTTCATAAGACCCCTCTCCATTTAAGAAATCCTGGATCCACCCCAGAAAGCAAACCTCCATTTAATTGATCCACAGCAATTATTCTTTGACGAAGTGACCGTCACTCGAACAGCATGATGGGTACAAGAGGCACGCCGTTCGCGCTGTGTGTTTCGGCGTTAATAATCTTGGTGTTTTACGTTTTGTGGCGGAGTCCATTCAGCAATGTTTTCCATTCTAATTTGGAAAGGGACCTAATTGATCTTGAGACGATTTGGGGAACACAAGATACAAATGAAAGGCCAGTCAGACGAGATAATGGTCAGCACGATGAAATGAACTCAAATGGTCTCCTACCGAAAAACAAACGAAAACAAA
Organism: Nematostella vectensis; assembly: GCF_932526225.1. NCBI lineage: Eukaryota > Metazoa > Cnidaria > Anthozoa > Actiniaria > Edwardsiidae > Nematostella > Nematostella vectensis. Next base: position 16,293,459 of record NC_064040.1, on the reverse strand, counting down.
CGAATCTTATTATCATAAGTCAGGGGCGTAGTGGCTCTTCTTTTGTGGGGGAAATTTTCAATCGACATCAAGATGTGCTGTATTTCTTTGAGCCTTTTCGGGTTCTGGAATTAGTGGATAAATTCAACACATTCATAGGGAAAACTTCGAGACGTTTTAATGATCTGGCAACGATGTTTCTCGGAGAAATGTTAGACTGCAATTTCAAGGACTCTGAATACCTCAGTTATTTTTCCAGGCCTGGACATTTTAGATTTTCAAGTCGCGTTCTGCGCAAGTCACCGTTTTGCCAGCCTCATGATGAAAAACTCAGTTTCCAGGAAATTATAAAGAGAAAATTATGTATCAATGTTAAGGCTACCGAACTTAGCAAAACCTGCAAAGAGTTGAAAGTCACCGTTGTCAAAATCCTTGAGCATAGGATTATGGGAAGGCAGATACAGAGCCTAAAGCCTCTGTTTGAAACCGAGGCATTTCTTGGAAAAATCCTATACTTGGTCCGAGATCCCCGCGCGGTGATTTCCTCGATGTACTTTGGCGGATGGATGACATACGTTAACGCGCAAAAGCAGATGATATTTTATACAATAAAAAGCGAGAAATTCATCTGGTATGTCAAGAGAATATGCGGCCAGATTGAGTCAAACTTGAAGTTTATAATGAGACCCGAAAGATGGCTGACAGGCAGGGTCAAAGTCGTGCGGTATGAGGATCTAATATTGGAACCGGAAAAAAATACTCGAAAAATCTTCAAATTTGTGGATCTTCCATTTCCTGTCGACATGCGGCAATGGCTTTACAACAGGACTCACTTCAAAGAAGTGTTAAATTCAAATATAGGGACTTTTTCTACTAGAAAGAATTCTACAATCTCGATGCGAAAATGGAGGCTGAAGTCACCCGTAGAAATGGTCTCACTAGTGGAGAAGCACTGCTCAGGCGTGATGGATGCGCTCGGGTATCTTCCCTCGCGTGGATCCCGTGAGATTCTCGCGCGTTTGGATATACCACTCGTGTCCAGACGCCTCATCCGAGCCGGACTGAGATGATAGGAAGAGAATCAGTTACTAAAAGGCGAGTGTTTCCCCTTGGGTTCCACACGCGAGATACTCGAGCGCTGGTAAACATCTCGTGTCCAGATGCCTAACCCCAGCCGGACTGAGATGATAGGATAGGAAATGAGTTAAGGCTAGTGTTTCCCCTTGGGTTCCACACGAGAGATGCTCGCGAGTTTGGATAAACCTTTCGTGCCCAGACGTCTCATCCCCAACTAGACTGAGTAAATAGGATAGGGAATGGGTTACTGTAATGGCAAGTGTTTTACATCGTGCGCAACTCGAGATGCTTGCGCGTTTTATGCTTAGTGACTCGCCCCAGCTAGATTGATAAAAAAATAATGATAGAACTACAGGACATGATAGAACAATAGAACAGAGTGGTTAACTGGGACACACATGGATTTAAGT